>NC_083888.1:67563068-67870454 GCF_032452875.1 Bos javanicus | reverse complement strand
TGCTTGTGAGGCTGACAAGCAGGCAGGCAAGAGGATGCCGTGCCTGGAGAACCGAGCAGGTACAGTTATAATCAGAGGAAATGTGGGGACGGAGAAAAGGCTGCTTTCTTCCTCATTACTGAGGAGACGTCATGCTTCCATCATCAGCTCCTTCTGCAGCTGGGCAGAGGAGCTTTCTTGTCCCTGCAGGGTCAAGTCAGGGCCACAAAGTATTGTTTTTCACACGTGCAGAGAGCGTGTCCTACCCCAGTTGGCTCACGGGCAGGACGTGCGTCTCCAGCCACCATTGTTTTATTGTCTGGGGGCGTGTCCCGTCTTCTGGGGAATGGTTTTGTTGCGAAGCCAGGCTGCTCGTTTTGTGGCTGAGCAAACCTGCCTTCTTGAGTAATCGTTAACTCACAGGGGTCCCCCGTATTTTTTCTGTTTGCAGTCTCCTAGGGGGATTAACTATTTAATCACCTACCTCGTCCCTTTTCCCTGTCCATATCAGAACTACCGCATGACCCATCAATCCCACTTCTGGGCATTCATCCAGAAGAATTTAAAGCGGTGTCTTTGGGACGTCCTTGCACACCCGTGCACACAGCAGGACTAGTCACAGCAGCCAAGAGGTGACAGGTGAGTGGATAAGCTTACTGACCATGCACACAGTGCGCTATTATCCAGCCTTAAGAAAGTAAGCTCTGACACATGCTACAACACAGATAAACCTTGAGAACATGGTGCTAAACGGAACAGGCCAGGCACAAAAAGACAGACGCTGCATAACCTACTCACGAAGGCATTTAAAGAGGCCAAGCTTAGAGACAGAAAGCAGCGTGGCAGGTGTCAGGGGCTGGGCGCAGCAGGGAGGGGGAGGTGGCGTTGAATCTGATTTGCAAGATGAAAAAATTCTAAAGATCTGCTTCACAACCAGGTCAGTAACATTCACATTTTTAAATGGTTAAGATGGCCACGCGTTTGTGTTTTTACCACAATCCAATGAATAGGCAAGGTTACACTAAGATAAAATTTTCACGAAACCTGACAAAGCACTTATGCCCTAAACAAAGAACTGAGGCAACTCAGTGAGAGAAATACAGACAACCCCCGAGACGGGGCCTAAGACTTCAGCAAACACTTCACAAAAGAGGATATGGGGAAAATGTAATACAAAGAATGATTAATAAAAGGGATTAACTACTTAGTGGGGGTAAACAGAATCCTAAAGACTACAGGAAATGGACTTCGCCGGTGCTCCAGTGGCTAAGACTCGGCGCTCCCAGTGCAGGGCCCCCGGGGTTTGATCCCTGGTCAGGGAACTAGATCCCGCATGCCGCAACTGCGTCTGCGTGCCACGACCAAAAGTCTCGTTCCCTGTAAATAAGGCCTCTCGTTTATTAAGCCAAATAAACGAGCAAATTTCTTTTAAAGACTACAGGAAGAGAAGGTCAAGGTAGCCAGCACTTTGAAAAATTTGGCCGTTCCTTATAAGGCTTAACCACTATCTGCTCAGTAATCCCACCACTTCAGTTCAGTTCAGTCGCTCAGTCGTGTCCGACTCTTTGCGACCTCGTGGACTGCAGCACGCCAGGCCTCCCTGTCCGTCACCAAGTCCCCGAGTTTACCCAACCTCATGTCCGTGGAGTCGGTGATGCCATCCAACCATCTCATCCTTCTCCTCCCACCTTCAATCAAAGAATGCTCAAACCCCGCCTCTGCTGGGTATTCATCCCGTTCATCTAAGGGACAGGAAGTCATGCATCTATAAAGGCTTGCTCACAGCAGCTTTCTTCGGCCCAAAGTGAAAGCAATCCACATCAGTAGGAGAACGGATAAATACATTGGTGATTTTTATACAATGGATAATAAAAGAACAAATCATTCATTTATACAACATGAATGAACCTCAAAAAATGTTATGCAAACAGTAGCCTGACCAGAAGAGCACGTGCTGTGGGATTCCATTTATGTGACCTTCTACAACAGTCAGAACTAATCTACAGGGAAAAAACACTAATATACAGGGAAAGAGATCAGAAGGGTGCTTGCTCTGTGGGGAACCTTCGGTGCTGAGGGGAACGGCCTACTCTCTTAGGCAGGGCCTGGCTGCGTGTGTTCATCAGCTCCGTCAGGACTGTAATTCACACCCCTGTGTCCCCGTGTAAGTGTGAGCGGTAGAGTTAGTCCCTTCGTCGTGCCCGACTCTCTGCGACCTCTGGACTGTGGCCCTCCAGGCTCCTCTGTCCATGGGATTCTCCAGGCAAGAATACTGGAGTGGGTAGCCATCCCCTTCTCCAGGGGATCTCCCCGACCCGGGAATCAGACCCAGGTCTCCTGCATCGCAGGCACATTCTTTACCATCTGAGCCCCCAGGGAAGCCCATGTGCAAACTATACCTCAAACATTTTTTAAAAAAAGAAAAAATAATAACCCCTGATTGAGAGCTCTATATGAAAAAGGAGGGGAGATTTCATGTTTTTAAGTACTTTATTTAGGTGTGCTGGGGCCCAGTCGAGGCACGCAGGATCGTTACTTGTGGCACCTACTTCCCTGGCCGGGGATTGAACCCAGGCCGCCTGCGTTGGGCGCTCAGAGTCTTAGCCCCCAGACCACCAGGGAAGTTCTCGGGGACACATTTTTAAAAGACCTGGTAACATCTTTCCACTTTATCCTCTTCCCAAATGAGGTTATGTTGTAATAACTCTAAACAACCAAAAATATACAAAAATAAACTTATATAACTCTCCATATTGTTTATAAAAATGCTCCCACAAAATTGGAAGAAGTTCTGCTTTCTTGTCATAATTGCTCATCAATATTTCCAATTTTTTTTTCATTTATGAGGTGTTCCCTCCCATTACCAGGCTGCAAGCCAAAATTTAGAAAAGCCTTGTGTACAGACCATGAAATTAAAAGATGCTTACTCCTTGGAAGGAAAGTTACAACCAACCTAGATAGCATATTAAAAAGCAGAGATATTACTTTGCCAACAAAGGTCCGTCTAGTCAAGACTATGGTTTTTCCAATGGTCATGTATGCATGTGAGAGTTGGACCATAAAGAAGGCTGAGCATCGAAGAATTAATGCTTTTGAACTGTGCTGTTGGAGAAGACTCTTGAGAGTCCCTTAGACTGCAAGGAGATCCAACCAGTCCATCCTAAAGGAGATCAGTCTTGGGTGTTCATTGGAAGGACTGATGCTAAAGCTGAAACTCCAATACTTTGGCCACCTCATGTGAAGAGTTGACTGACTCACTGGAGAAGACCCTGATGCTGGGAGGGATTGGGGGCAGGAGGAGAAGGGGACGACAGAGGATGAGATGGCTGGATGGCATCACCGACTCAATGGACATGAGTTTGAGTGAACTCCGGGAGTTGGTGATGAACAGGGAGGCCTGGTGTGCTGCCATTCATGGGGTCGATTCATGGGGTCGCGAAGAGTTGGACGGGACTGAGCGACTGAACTGAACTGAACTATCTACAGACCAACAGCCGCGGAAACAAAACCTGTAGTTTGAGAGAGAGCCGCTAGATGGCAGTGCTGCTGCTCTGACGGCTCTCAGTTTAGGAGGAAAAAAACACGTCCCCCTCCCTTGAATAGGTTTGTTGAAACCCAAGTATAAGTAGCACATTATGAAATGCAATTTAAGCAAGAAAATATTATGTAAGAGATAATGCGCCTCTCTCTAATTACAGGTCTTCAAAAGCACAGCCTAATTTAAGATTCCTCTAAAATCTTTGTCTGTCATCTTTCAACATACTACTTCTCTGAGGTTATAATGGCACATTTTTCTCTCTTGCTTAAAAAAAAAAAAAAAAATCAAGTTAATGTTCTAAGGCCATTGTTCCAATTCAAATCAAATCCAGGGATTAATCCAGAACATGCCAGAAAACAGAGCACTATTTTCTTCAGCGCTTCCTCACGTGGTGTTTAATTGCTCTCGCAGTCACTCTGCTCTGGTTTCCAGGGAGTCCCAACTTGCGGTTGGGAACCGGGTCAGATCCCCGCTTGTGTTCCTTAACATTTGGAAAACTTCATGGTGCAGAGAGAAGATGCTCAGGAGACGTTTAGTCACTTGAATTCTGTGATTTGGATACTGTCTGTGCTTCTAAAAGGAAGCCTGGGCTTTTCAGAGTGGGAAGCAGTGGTCAACTGTTACTTTGAATTCAGACAAGTCAGAATGTATAGCCTGGAAGCAAATATCTGTGGCCGCACTGAATCTGGACCATATCAGTTTGCCTTGGTCTCTTCTTGTGATTTTTAATACTTCTCCTACCAGATCAGTTCAGTCACTCAGTCGTGTCCGACTCTTCGACCCCGTGGACTGCAGCACGCCAGGCTTCCCTGTCCATCATCAGCTCCTGTAGCTTGCTCAAACTCATGTGCATCAAGTCAGTGATGCCACCCAACCATCTTGTCCTCTGTCCTCCCCTTCTCCTCCTGCCTTAAACCTTTCCAAGCATCAGGGTCTTTTCTAATAAGTCAGCTCTTTGCATCAGGTGGCCAAAACAGTGGAGCTTCAGCTTCAGCATCAGTCCTTCCAGTGAATATTCAGGACTGATTTCCTTTAGGATGGACTGGTTGGATCTCCTCGCAGTCTAAGGGACTCTCAAGAGTCTTCTCCAACACCACAGTTCAAAAGCATCAATTCTTCGGTGCTCAGCTTTCTTTATAGTCCAACTCTCACATCCATACACGACTACTGGAAAAACTATGGCTTTGACTAGACGGACCTTTGTTGGCAAAGTAATGTCTCTGCTTTTTCATATGCTGTCTTGGTTTGTCATAGCTTTTCTTTCAAGGAGAAAGCATCTTTTAATTTCATGGCTGCAGTCACCATCTGCAGTGATTTTAGAACCCCCAACAATAAAGTCTCTGTTTCCACTGTTTCCCCATCTATTTATCATGAAGTGATGGGACTGGATGCCACGATCTTAGTTTTATGAATGACAAGACCCATTCTCCCCCTCAGTCAGTCTCTCCCATCAGGAAGCTTCCATAAACCTCTAATCCTCATCCATCAGAGGGTGGACAGAATGAAAACCACAATCACAGAAAACTAACCAATCTGATCACATGGACCACAGCCTTGTCTAACTCAATGAAACTATGAGCCATGCCATGTAGGGCCACCCGAGAAGGATGGGTCACGGTGGAGAGATCTGACAAAATGTGGTCCACCAGAGAAGGGAATGGCAAACCACTTCAGTATTCTTGCCTTGAGAACCCCATGAACAGTATGAAAAGGCAAAAAGATAGGACACTGAAAGATGAACTCCCCAGGTCAGCAGGTGCCCAATATGCTACTGGAGATCAGTGGAGAAATAACTCCAGAAAGAATGAAGGGGTGGAGCCAAAGCAAAAACAATACCCAGCTGTGGATGTGACTGGTGATGGAAGTAAAGTCTGGTGCTGTAAAGAGCAATGTTGCATAGGAACCTGGAATGTTAGGTCCATGAATCAAGGTAAGTTGGAAGTGGTCAAACAAGAGATGGCAAGAGTGAACATTGACATTTTAGGAATCAGTGAACTAAAATGGACTGGAATGGGTGAATTTAACTCAGACGACCATCATATCTACTAATGTGGGCAAGAATCCCTTAGAAGAAATGGAGTAGCCATCATGGTCAACAAGACAGTCTAAAATACAGTACTTAGATGCAATCTCAAAAATGACAGAATGATCTCTGTTCGTTTCCAAGGCAAATCATTCAATATCATGGTAATTACTGCCCCAACCAGTAATGCTAAAGAATGAATAGTTCTATGAAGACCTACAAGACCTTCTAGATCAGATCAGATCAGATCAGTCGCTCAGTCGCGTCCGACTCTTTGCGACTTCATGAACCTCCCTGTCCATCACCAACTCCAGGAGTTCACTCAGACTCATGTCCATCGAGTCAGTGATGCCATCCAGCCATCTCATCCTCTATCGTCCCCTTCTCCTCCTGCCCCCAATTCCTCCCAGCATCAGAGTCTTTTCCAATGAGGCAACTCTTCGCATAAGGTGGCCAAAGTACTGGAGTTTCAGCTTTAGCATCATTCCTTCCAAAGAAATCCCAGGGCTGATCTCCTTCAGAATGGAAACTGATCTTCTCCAACACCACAGTTCAAAAGCATCAATTCTTTGGCGCTCAGCCTTCTTCACAGTCCAACTCTTACATCCATACATGACCACAGGAAAAACCATAGCCTTGACTAGACGAACATTTGTTTGCAAAGTAATGTCTCTGCTTTTGAATATGCTACCTAGGTTGGTCATAACTTTCCTTCCAAGGAGTAAGCGTCTTTTAATTTCATGGCTGCAATCACCATCTGCAGTGATTTTGGAGCCCAGAAAAATAAAGTCTGACAATATTTCCACTGTTTCCCCATCTATTTCCCATGAAGTGATGGGACCGGATGCCATGATCTTCATTATCTGAAAGTTGAGCCAACTTTTTCGCTCTCCACTTTCACTTTCATCAAGAGGCTTTTGAGTTCCTCTTCACTTTCTGCCATAAGGGTGGTGTCATCTGCATATCTGAGGTTATTGATATTTCTCCCGGCAATCTTGATTCCAGCTTGTGTTTCTTCCAGTCCAGCGTTTCTCATGATGTACTCTGCATATAAGTTAAATAAGCAGGGTGACAATATACAGCCTTGACGAACTCCTTTTCCTATTTGGAACCAGTCTGTTGTTCCATGTCCAGTTCTAACTGTTGCTTCCTGACCTGCATACAAATTTCTCAAGAGGCAGATCAGGTGGTCTGGTATTCCCATCTCTTTCAGAATTTTCCACCTTCTAGAACTAGACCCAAAAATGATGTCCTTTTCATCATAGGGGACTACAATGCAAAAAAAGTAGGAAGGCAAGAAACACCTGAGGTAACAGGCAAATTTGGCCTTGGAGTACAGAATGAAGCAGGGCAAAGACTAATAGAGTTTTGCCAAGAGAATGCACTGGTCATAGCAAACACCCTCTTCCAACAACACAAGGGAAGACTCTACACATGGACATCACCAGATGGTCAACACTGAAATCAGACTGATTATATTCTTTGCAGCTGAAGATGGAGAAGCTCTATACAGTTGGCAAAAACAAGACTGGGAGTTGACTGTGACCCAGATCATGAACTCCTTATTGCAAAATTCAGACTTAAATTGAAGAAAGTAGGGAAAACCACTAGACCATTCAGGTATGACCTAAATCAAATCCCTTATGATTATACAGTGGAAGTGAGAAACAGATTCAAGGATTAGATCTGATAGACAGAGTGCCTGATGAACAATGGACGGAAATTTGTGACATTCTACAGGAGGCAGTGATCAAGACCATCCCAAGAAGAAGAAATGCAAAAAGGCAAAATGGCTGTCTGAGGAGGCCTTACAAATAGCTGAGAAAAGAAGAGAAGCGAAAGGCAAAGGAGAAAAGGAAAGACACACCCATCTGAATGCAGAGTTTCAAAGAATAGCAAGGAGAGATAAGAAAGCCTTCCTCAGCGATCAGTGCAAAGAAATACAGAAAAACAACAGAATGGGAAAGACTAGAGATCTCTTCCAGAAAGTTAGAGATACCAAGGGAACATTTCATGCAAAGATGGGCTCGATAAAGGACAGAAATGGTATGGATCTAACAGAAGCAGAAGATATTAAGAAGAGGTGGCAAGAATACACAGAAGAACTGTATAAAAAAGAGCATCATGAGCCAGATAATCACGATGGTGTGATCACTCACCTAGAGCCAGACATCCTGGAATGTGAAGTCAAGTGGGCCTTAGGAAGCATCACTACAAACAAAGCTAGTGGAGCTGATGGAATTCCAGTTGAGCTATTTCAAATCCTAAAAGATGATGCTATGAAAGTGCTGCACTCAATATGTCAGCAAATTTGGAAAACCTAGCAGTGGCCACAGAATTGGAAAAGGTCAGTTTTCATTCCAATCCCAAAGAAAGGCAATGCCAAAGAATGCTCAAACTACTGCACAATTGCACTCATCTCACACGCTAGTAAAGTAATGCTCAAAATTCTCTAAGCCAGACTTCAGCAATACGTGAACTCTGAACTTCCAGATGTTCAAGCTGGTTTAGAAAAGGCAGAAGAACCAGAGATCAAATTGCCAATATCCACTGGATCATCGAAAAAGCAAGAAAAATATCTACTTCTGCTTTATTGACTATGCCAAAGACTTTCACTGTGTGGATCACAATAAACTGTGGAAAATTCTGAAAGAGATGGGAATACCAGACCACCTGGCCTGCCTCTTGAGAAATCTGTATGCAGGTCAGGAAGCAACAGTTAGAACTGGACATGGAACAACAGACTGGTTCCAAATAGGAAAAGGAGTTCGTCAAGGCTGTATATTGTCACCCTGCTTATTTAACTTACATGCAGAGTACATCATGAGAAATGCTGGGCTGGAAGAGGCACAAGCTGGAATCAAGATTGCCAGGAGAAATATCAATAACTTCAGATATGCAGATGACACCACCCTTATGGCAGAAAGTGAAGAGGAACTAAAAAGCCTCTTGATGAAAGTGAAAGAGAATTAAAAAGTTGGCTTAAAGCTCAACATTCATAAAACTAAGATCATGGCATCTGGTCCCATCACTTCATGGCAAATAGATGGGGAAACAGTGGAAACAGTGGCTGACTTTATTTTGGGGGACTCCAAAATCACTGCAGATGGTGATTGCAGCCATGAAATTAAAAGACACTCCTTGGAAGGAAAGTTATGACCAACCTAGACAGCATATGAAAAAGCAGAGACATTACTTTGTCAACAAAGGTCCGTCTAGTCAAGGCTATGGTTTTTCCAGTGGTCATGTATGGATGTGAGAGTTGGAGTATAAAGAAAGCTGAGTGGCGAAGAATTGATGCTTTTGAACTGTGGTGTTGGAGAAGACTCTGGAGAGTCCCTTGGACTGCAAGGAGATGCAACCAGTCCATCCTGAAGGAGACCAGTCCTGGGTGTTCATCGGAAGGACTGATGTTGAAGTTGAAAATCCACTACTCTGGCCACCTGATGCGAAGACCCAACTCGTGGAAAAGACCCTGATTCTGGGAAAGATGGAGGGCAGGAGGAGAAGAAGGTGGCAGAGGATGAGATGGTTGGATGGCATCACCGACTCAATGGACATAAGTTTGATCAGAGTCCAGAGACAGTGGAGGACAGAGGAACTCGGTGTGCCGCAGTCTGCGGAGTCACAAAGAGCTGGACACGATGTAGCAACTGGACAACAGCAACAAGCCAAAATGTGACCCTTAAAATTCTTGCATTTGAAAAAAAGTATTCCTTTGTGGTCACAGACAGGATCTGTTTTTGTAAACATTTCACAAACCTAAGGGAAAGGATACTTTAAGCGTGAGGGATCCTGGATTCTACATAGATAATGTATCAGCCTTACCGACTCTATTATTTAATTCCTGTATCCTAACTGGTGAATTAGAATGCTGAAGAGTGAACACAGGAGTGCCGAGGTCGCCCATTACTGTTGTATTTGCATGAAATTCTCCCAGTATTTATTATTTCTTCAGTGTGTTGCTTGGTGCCCACATATTCCTAACACACCATCAATTTTGCCTTTTACGCTACGTAATATTCCTCTTAATTCGACACGTGACCATAAACATTGCCTTGTCTGACGTCACCTGCAGATCCCGCTCTTTGTTCTCCCCTCTCTGTTACCCAGGCCCTCACCCCTCCAGCTTTCATCACTCCGTGTTCTCATAGACTGCGTGGAGCTGGGCTTAGTTTATTTCTCAGCCCTACTTAGCTGCCTGTCCTTTGGTGGGAAAGCTCAGTCCGCACGGTAACATACTTGGTTCTTCTCCCGTCAGCTCCACGTTCGTCCCTTATTGCGGGGAGCCGGTGAGGCATTCCACTCGTGACAAAGGTCATGAGGAAGGAGGCTCGACATACGCAAAGGCGGGATCGAGCCTCAGGAGTACCCCCGGATATTCTCGAGCATTTTCCCCCCAAAAACCAGAGTCTGCCTACTTTATTGCTTTGTGCTCTCACCTCTGACTTTACTGGGGGCTGTCCCCTACCACCATCTCGCTCTCTCTCTGTCTATTCTACAGGGGGGTCTGCAGCACCCTAAGTGGGGTCCTATCCGTCCCGAAAACTCAACACTGGGGGAATGGGGTTGGGGACTTACCTTCGAAGTCCCTGTTCGGGCGCCACCTGCCGAGGACCAGCCCCGGCTGATCCAGGGTATTCGAAGGGGAGACGGCGTCGGCGACTATTTATATGCTAATTAGAGATATAGAGAACAATAGAATGAGGATAGCTCAGTAGGAAAATTCAGTGGAGAAAAGAAGCTGAGTAGCTTGGTTTACGCGGGAGACCAATAAAACTTCAAGACAAGAAGTTTGCACCACTTACGTAGGCCGCAGGCGCCCTCTCGAATAGCGGAAGGTGTCTCACCCTAGACACCTTCTCGAGTGGGTCTTAGAAGCCCAGGCATGATTAGTAAGCGTGGTGGGTTCCGCGCTCCAGATGGAGACTCAGCTTTAAAGGAAGAATGACATGGGGAGACCAAGCGTTGGTGAGCAAGGCCCCTAGCTTTATTTTTAACAGGGGCTTTTATACCCTAAGTTACACATAGAGGATAATAGGGGATGCAAAGTCAGCAGTCTTTGATTCTTATCAAAAACCAAGGTTTCTTTCCTGCAAATGTATCGTATACAAATGGTTTAGGTGATTTACATCATCTTCTGGCCAGAAGGCCTACTAACATTTTATGACTCTTGACAAGGACTTATCAACAAAGACTTACTTTCTCTAAGAGTAATTATTTCAAGGTTTGGCACCATCTTGCAAAGATAAAATTGCATTCCTATAGGGCGGATGTGTAATGGGTTTACAACAAAGAAAGAATTTATTACCTTAAGGGTCTAAAGTTACTAACACCAAGGCCACTACTTATTTTTTCTACATACCCACTATTAATTGATACATATTCAAGGATACAATTCAGGGGATGTGAAAACTTGGCAACAAGCATTGACTCATCAATGAAATCCTTTACTAGTTTATTCTGACAGTTTTTAACTCTCTGAGAGGCTCTAAGCTATTTGAATATCTTAAGCTTCCCATGCCTCTCGAGGCTGGGAGACTGTAAACAATCGTATGCATAGCTGCAGGAGTCCGGGTAAACTTGTCAGGCGAGTTAGAGAGCCATCAGAGGGGTTTGGATTTAAACACTCCTAATTGCCCAGGAACTTTATTAATTGGAGCTGTAAGTTAACTCTTTGACAGAGAGAGAGCGAGATGGTGGTAGGGGACAGCCCCCAGTAAAGTCAGAGGTGAGAGCACAAAGCAATAAAGTAGGCAGACTCTGGTTTTTGGGGGGAAAATGCTCGAGAATATCCGGGGGTACTCCTGAGGCTCGATCCCGCCTTTGCGTATGTCGAGCCTCCTTCCTCATGACCTTTGTCACGAGTGGAATGCCTCACCGGCTCCCCGCACCTTATCACGCACGGACTGCTTCTGCCCACCCGATCCCCGTGTTCTGGTCCGCTCAGGGTGTAGCACCTGCACCCCCCACCCTCCGGCCTGTCTTAAGTCCTCACTCAGTGATCCTTCCCTTCTACGGTCCCTGCGACTATGGCCATCCCTTGAAGCCTCGTGTCCAAGAACTTCCCACACCAAGAGGTTTCCTCCCCTGTGTTCCTGACACAGCAACCATGCCCTGGGAGACGGGTGGAACGCTGGCTCTGATGGTCGGATCTCTACTTCTAAATGGAATAACGCTGTACACAGAGTGGGCCGAAGGGGAGACAGAACAGAAGCCATAGAGAGACTGGGACAGGAAGTCACTGGGTCAGAGACGCTGGTGGCCACTGAGATGGTGACACAGGACAGAATCGTAGATGTGTTTTGGAAATCAGATTCTAACTGAAAAAATAAAATAGTTCAGTCACCACCCCTCCCAGGCTATTCCCTCCACCCGACACCTCTCCTGACGTCCAGACACCTCATGGCTTTTTTCTTTTTACAGTTTTTATTTCCTTATTTTGGGCTGTGCTGGGTCTTCATGACTGTGCGTGAGCTCTCTCTGGTCGTGGCGAGCAGGTCTCGTCTCTGTTGTGGAGCACGGGCTCGAGCGTGTGCGGGCTTCAGGAGCTGTGGCACGAAGGCTTGGTTGCCTCACAGCACGTGGGAAGTTCCCAGCCCAGGGATCAAACCTGCGTCCCCTTCATTAGCAGGCAGACTCTTAGCCACTGGGCTACCAGGGGAGCCCCTCACAGCTTCTTACACATCTTTGTTCAACGACCCATGGACGCTTTAAGTGCAAATCCAGATTCTCCCCCACCACAGCAAATCTGTTATTTTCCTGGCAGAGGACGTCACCATGGACCCGACTCGCTGACCTGAACCCTGACGGTCACGGCAGGGCACTGCTCATCACGCACACATCAAGCCCACCTCCTCCTCCTCCAGGTTCGGAGAGTCTATTCTCTGTCTCCCCAGCTCCACTGGTGGCCTCCCACCTGGACGGCCTCCTCCGCGGGCCCAAGCAGCTGTTCTCCTCGTCCTTGGGCACTTCATCTCCTGCTCCCACACACCCCCATCGACTCATCACCCTGCAGCCGGGAGAGGCTGGAGAGTTCAAAGGGGACCACACACCGCCCTGCTTACCAGCCCTCGGCAGCAGGCAGCGTCTTCAGTGTAACACCGCATGCTCCACTGTCTGCTGGCATCATCTCAGACAAATCCCGACCAAAACCAGCCTACCTAGCAAGCAGAGCCCGTGAGACTCCTGGATGGAGTCACGGAGCCCAGAGGCAGGACCAAGGCCAGAACGAAGCACTCAGATGTCCACCAAGCCCCTGGGCCATCCCAGCCCTGCTTCTCTGGACACGGTGGCTTCAGCCACCACTCCAGCCGCGGGCCTCCCGGTTTCTGCATGGCCTACACCGTGATGTCCAGCGCAAAACCCCGAAGGACCCCGGGGTCCGGTGACGGCAGGGGCCCACCTCCAGACCACGGGGGCCGCCCTCACAGCTGGCCCGGGAGGAGCAGCAATGCTCGGAAGAGGGCGTTTTGGTGTCAGGGGCTCTCAGAACAGGGTCGGTCGGGGCGGGGGATGCAGAGAGGCAGGGCAGACAGGCTGTGAACCGCTCTCTGCCCGTCGGAACCCCCCGAGCGTCCCCTGCCTGCTCTCCCTGGCCAGAGCCCTCCTGAGACATCCACCTCCCGCCATGCGGGCATCGTGACCATCTTCACGCAGGGCCTCAAAAAGGCTGCCGCTGCCCCTCGAGTCCACTGTCCTCAGCAGCCCCTTCCCCTACCCTCCAGCTCTGCTGCTGAGTCTGTGGGTCCCCGCGCCCCCCACGCCCCCTGCACCAGGCCCCCGGCAGCCCTTCTGAGCTGGGTCTCCACGCCTATGTGGGAGATCTGGGCAGAAAGCCCCCTGACCGCGCTCCCCAGAGCCTGGGCCTGCCACCAGGAGGCCTTCAACGGTTTAGAAGGTTGCCCTTTGCTGAGGTAGTTTCCGTTCACAGCGATTTCTTTCTGCGCGTCTAAGACCCGTGGCGGTTCACTACTCCGTTTTATATTTAACTAATCGCTCTTACATCTGAGCACAGCACGTGGACATCTCCATGGCAACGTGCCCTAGGACAGAGGAGGTGGCCTTACAGCGGCCTCAAGACCCTGCACAGGTCCGGCCAGCGGGTCTCCCTGCCGCAGAGCCTGGACGGGGAAGCAGGCCGGCCAGTGTGCGCCCGTGGCTCCCACCCTGTCCCCTCAACACCGGGCCTCCTAGTCCCCTAAACTGGAGGGCCGCCCCTCAGCCTCCAGCCTCCTGACGGCCCTCCCGAGACTGTGATGGGTTTTATTCAAATCATATTTGAATACCAGGTAGGTGCCAGCTCTTTAGAGATTAATAAAATACAGATTCTACTCTTGAGAGACCTGTAATACAGTGTGAAAAGCCCTCTTAGCACTCACTACGGGGCTGGGTCATTCGACCCTAAACCCCCAAAAGGCAATCCAAAAATGCTTGTGAAGTAAGTGAACTACTTAATTCTGGGAGCAAAACCAGATGGCCGGAGGGACAGGGAGACGGGGCGCCTCCTTCTGTCCAGAGACCTGTGGGTGGCATCGCAGCACAGGGGACGCCTGGGGCGTTTACCGAGGGGCAGCACTCCATCCAAGCGGGGGGAACGGCGTGTGCAGGCAATGTCCAGGGGTCCGTCCAAGCGGGGGGAACGGCGTGTGCAGAGAACATCCAGGGGTCCGTCCAAGCGGAGGGAACGGCGTGTGCAGAGAACGTCCAGGGGTCCATCCAAGCGGAGGGAACGGCGTGTGCAGAGAACGTCCAGGGGTCCGTCCAAGCAGGGGGAACGGTGTGTGCAGACAATGTCCAGGGAGATGAAACGTCCAGGACACGATGAGAAGTAGCCCCGCAGGACGGGACCCAGGCCGCAAGGCCGCGTGGTGACACCACAGCCACAGGCGTGTCCAGGCTGGACTGGGCGGCTGAGCAGCCGTGACAAGGCCCCAGGGTGGAACCCCCCCACGGCGCCCCCCGCCACCTGCCACCATCCTGACAGCATGTGAATCTAAATACATTTGCATTATGTCAACAGTGGAATTTTTCACTGAAAAAGCATTTTCGGGAATGAATTTCACTAAATCTATGTAACTCCGTGCTCAGTTTTCTAAACAAAGTTTTGTTTTCATTTCCGCTCCCCACCCCCCGCCCCCCCCGCCAAAAGATTCTCACTCTCTTGCAGAGAGTGTTTGGGGAGATGTGTCTGTCTATAATTTTATCAGAACTTCCATCACTGGGGGGGTTTCCTCTGGAGCCATTTTTCTCACTTAAATTTTGTGTTAGTCACTCAATCATGTCTGACTCTTTGGGACCCTATAGACGGTAGCCCACCAGGCTCCTCTGTCCATGGGATTTCCCAGACAAGAAGACTGGAGTGGGTTGCCATTCCTCCTCCAGGGGATCTTCCCAACCCAGGGATCAATCCCAGGTCTCCCACATTGCAGGCAGATTCTTTACCGTCGGAGCCACCAGGGAAGCCCAAAATTGTATAAAGATGACTCTGTTTTCATCCCCTTTAATATTTCATTATTATGATCATTATTACTACTATTTGGCCGCTCTGGGTCTTCACCGAGGTGTGTGGGCTCCTTGCTGGAGCACACTCTCCCGTTGCCCTGCTCAGACTTGGTTGTCACCCCGTGGCCTGCGGAACCTGAGTTCCCTGACCAGGGATTGAACGCATAACCTCTGCACTGAAAGACAGATTCTTAAGCACTGGACCGCCAGGGAGGTCCCTATCCACTTTTAGATAGTAATAACTGCCATTCTTGAGAGTTTTTCTTTGACTAATAATGCTATTTAGAAATGTGTTGTTTAATCTCCAAATATCGTGGGATTTTCTAAGCTATCTTTCTGTTAGTGACTTCTAGTTTAGGGCTCTGACAGCATACTTATCTGAGTTCTATTAAATGGATTAAGGGGTGTTTTATGTCTCATAGTCTGCAGAGCTACCTCAGTAAGAAGAGTACACAAATGCATACAGGTTGGGAAAGGAACAAATAAAACTCCATTTGTTCACAGATGACACGATTATCAATAAAGAAAATCCCAAAGGATCAATTAAAACACTGAAACTAGTAAGTGATTATAGCGAGGCTGCAGGATTCAAGATCAACGTATAGAAGTCAAGTGCTTTTCGGGCTTCCCCGGCCCAGTGACTAAGACTTTGCCTTCCCAAGAGGGGGTGCAGGCCCAGTCCCTAGTTGGGGACCTAATATCCCATATGCCCTGGGGCCAAAAAACCACAACATGAAACAGAAACAGTGTTCTAACAAATTTGATGAAGACTTTTAAAAAATGGGTCAGATTAAAAAAAAACAAACTTTAAAAAGTCCAGTGGTTTCCAGTATTCCAACACTGAACAATAGGAATTTGATATTTAAAACACAGTATCTTTTACATTAGCACCAAAGAAAAGGAGAAAAAGTATTTAGTAACAAATCGAACAAAACATGTACATGACCCATACGCAGAAAAGTACAACACTCTTATGTAAGAAACCAGAGATGATCTAAATAAATGGATAGTCCACGTTCGTGGATTTGTTGTTCAGCTGCTCAGTCTTGTCTGACTCTTTGTGACCCCATGGACTGCAGCACGCCAGGCCTCCCTGTCCTTCACCATCTCCTGGAGATTGCTCAAACTCATGTCCATTGAATACGTGATGCCATCCAACCATCTCGTCCTCTGTCGTCCCCTTCTCCTCCTGCCTTAAATCTTTCCCAGCATCAGGGTCTTTTCTAATAAGTCAGCTCTTCACATCAGGTGGCCAAAGTAGTGGAGCTTCAGCTTCAGCATCAGTCCTTTCAATGAATATTCAGGACTGATTTCCTTTAGGATGGACTGGTTGGCTCTCCTTGCAGTCCAAGGGACTCTCAAGAGTCTTCTCCACCACCACAGTTCAAAAGCATCAATTCTTCGATGCTCAGCCTTCTTTATGGTTCAACTCTCACAACCATACATGACTACTGGAAAATCCATAGCCTTGACTAGATGGACCTTTGTCAGCAAAGTGATGTCTCTAACCTTGTTCGTGGATGGGAAGACTTAATATTGTTAAGATGTCAGCTATCTCCAACATGATCTACAGATTCAACACAATCCCAACCAAAATCCCAGCAAGTCATTACATGGATATCGACAAACTGACTTTAAAGTGCGTATTATTCTGTGTCACACAGGTGCACGAGGATATTCACGGCAATGCTGTGTATTAGTGAGTCTACTATTTACATGCCTGGTGTGAAAAGGTAGTCAGGTATGAAAAATCAATAAAATTCTATACCACAAAGTAGTTAAGAAGAATGAGGTAACTCTTTCTGTAGTGATCCAGAAATACGATCCACAATAAAAATTCAGCCAAAAAATTAAGGCACAGGTCAGAGTGTGCAGCACACAGCCAGGTGTGAGACCTGGGGCCTGCGTGCATGGAGAGACAGCCTCTGGGAGGGAGCAGACGGTGTGTCTGGATTAGCTTTCTGTGGCTGCTGCAACAAATTACCGCAAAGAGGGCTCGGGGGCAGGGCAGGGGGGTCTTGACGCGGCAGAAATGGGCCGTCTTGGGTTCTGGAGGCCGGGAGTCTGGGACCAAGGGGCCAGCAGGGCTTCACTCCTCCTAGAGCTCTCGGGGAGGGTCCCCGCCACCCCGTCTCTGGGGGCTCTGGGTGTGCCCTGTCTGCCTCTGCCCCTCCATCTGCAAGGCCTCTTCCTTCTGTGTCCTCTGTGGCTCTCTTAAAAGGATGCCGGTTACTGGCTTCAGAGCCCATCCTAAATCCAGGACGGTCTTCTCATTTCCAGATCCTTCATCAGACCTGCAAAGACTCTCCAGATAAGATCACGTGACAGGACCCCAGGGGTTAAGATGTGGACACAGACTCTGCAGCCATCCTTCACCCCCACACAGTGGTGTCCCGAGAACGCTCCTCCTCTGATTTTTCAAATCCAACCGCCTTCCTTGTGACCGCTGCGCTCTGGCACACACGCCCCCAGCTGGCCACCTGCTCTCAGCACCAGTGTCCCCCTGGGTGAGGGTCCTTACCCGCAGTGGCCTGCCCCGTGCCCCATGCCGCAGCCAGGATGGCCGTTCTTAGTAAGTTCAGGTGTGACATCACTGCCCAAGCCCCTCTGAGAGCCCCCACCGCACTCAGAATGAAAGGCAAACTCACCCTGTGGCCTCAGCTCCTGTCTAAGCGTCCTTGCCCCGCCTCCCGGCTCACTCTCCAAATACTCCAAGCGTTTGCTCCCTCCTCATCTCCTCTGCCCAGAATCCCTCCTCCCCACGTGCCCTCAGGTCAGATCTCTATCCGCTCTCCCCTCACCGTGAAGCTTTCCCTGACGCAGTCATTTCCCTGCATCCGCCCTCCATCGCCAGGTCAGCAAACCAAAACCCACGGTCTGACACTGGTTCATATAAATAAAGCTCTGCTGGAACTCAGCCTCGCTGATTCATCGAAGCATCACCTGTGATTACTTCTGAGCGATGGCTGCAGAGCTGATGGGCAGCACAGATACCTCACGGCCCCAGCACCCAGGACTCTGACCACCGGGCTGGCCCCTTCCCGGGAGAGCAGCCTGCTGTGGGCCCCTCCGCTCCCTTTACCCACCCTCTGGGCGCTCACTGCTGCTGGCCTGGCTGTCCCTCCTGTCTCCACTCCCAGGGTCAGCTCCGTGAGGTCATCAACATCCCTGAGCAACAGCACGTGCTTGACAAACCCCATGGGAGGACTGTGCAGACAGAGACCACGGCTGCCTCTGGGGACAGCTCGGTACTGGTGGGGAGAAGGCGGACTCTTCCTACCTACCTCTAACACCCCTTCATCTCACACCACGGACATACATGACTAAGAACATAAAAAACTGAAAGAATATGTCAGGAGAGAATCGTGCACATGAAAAGCATGGCAATCACCCTCTAAATCAAAGTTATATGGAAAGACGCGCTATCAAATACACTACCTGTTTTTTTTGTTTTTTTCAGAAAACATATGTACAAAGTTAATGTGATGAAGACCAACGACTGATTTAACCAGCAACACAGATGCCTGGGTTGGGGTGGGAAAACGAGGGGCAGAAGGATGGAGAGAGCCCCACCTCCTTCTGTTAGCGCCGCAAGCAGTTAACCACTAAGGTGAAATGATGCAAAAGCATAATTTACTCAATAAAATACTTAAGATGGAGGCAATTCCAGAAAAAAAAAAAAAGGTAAGAGTTAGAATTGTTTTGAGGGCCATAACCACAAAAATCTAAAAACTGGATTTTTTATTAATTTATTTGGCTGCACTGGGTCTTGGTTGTAGATTGCAGGATCTTAGTTCCCTGCCCCGGGATCAAACCCGGGCCTCTGCACTGGGGGCACAGTCTTCACCACTGGACCACCAGCGAAGTCCCCCCTTTTTTCACACAAGCCTCTGGTGCTGCTTACTTTTTCAGCCACTCACAGAACGGCTACTTACACGCTAACTAACAAGCAGAAAGCACCAGCAGCCCAGGCCCGGCCTGGCCCTCCGGCCCCCCACGCCGGCTCCCTCTGCGGCCGGCCACTTCCATCCGGCGGCGGGCGGTGCGGAGAGCAAAGAGCAGGCAGCATGTCCTGCTCCTCGTGGAGGCGAGACCTGACCCTTACAGCTGAGGAAGGCCCGTGTGGGGCTGGCGGGAAGCACTCTCCCTGGAAACCTGCAGGGGGTGCTTTTGCTCAGAGCTGAGCAAGACTGGACGCCAGGGACGCGGGGGTGACGTGCTCAGACGGTCGAGACACAGCCGCGCGGCCCGGCACACGCGTGCCAGCAGGCTTCCCGGCTGCTGGCCCGGCTGACCCGAGGAGGCCCAGGGCAGCGCCGGCCAGGCCCCAGTTTACAGAAGTCCTCCCCGCGCCGACGCGGGATGGCTTCCGAGTCCTCCACATGAGCTCCTGGTCACGACCCCACCATCGAACCAAACCCAAGTGCTTCTCGTGTTTTCTCACCAGCCGCGAGCTGTCTCCCTGGAAGCCCCACTCAGGAGGACCCTTTCTCCTACCCGCCCACTGGCCGGTCCAGACCTTCCGTGAGAACTAACTCAGATCTCGCTGGCTGCTGCATTTACAGCGGCTCTGCTTTGCTGCTAACCCTGTCTCATAAAAGTCATGGCAAATAGATGGGCAAACAGTGGAAACAGTGACAGACTTTATTTTTGGGGCTCCAAAATCACTGCAGATGGTGACTGCAGCCATGAAATTAAAAGATGCTTACTCCTTGGAAGAAAAGCTATGACCAACCTAGACAGCGTATTAAAGAGCAGAGACATTACTCTGTCAACAAAGGTAGCTCTAGTCAAGGCTATGGTTTTTCCAGTGGTCATGTATGGATGTGAGAGCTAGACTATAAACAAAGCTGAGCTCTGGGAGTTGGTGATGGACAGGGAGGCCTGGGGTGCTGCAGTCCATGGGGTTGCAAAGAGTCAGACACGACTGAGCGACTGGACTGAACACTCCTTTATCAGTTTTAGAAATCTGCATTATTTTTTTTTTTTGTATTCAACTCTTTATTTTAGTAAAGTCAGAATAAATACAGCACATGCAGTGCTAGAAATCTAAAACTGATACATTAAGCAATTACCAAACTTAAAGTGACGAGATTCAATGTCTGTCTACATTTGGCTAATTAAAATCCATTCTTATTCACTGAAAATGTTGCTGGCTGACAAAACTTAAGGTAAGTCACTGATTTTGGCAATACACAAAGATAACCACATGTTTGAGAAATAGGCCAGACACTGAAAAATAAATAACATATGTAACTAAATAGAACTCTATAGAATTTCTGAAAATGTGGACACTTCCTAAGTGTTTTAAGATAATATATCAAAACCTTGGCATGTTATGGTTTCAAGTTGTGAATTTTGTGTTACATTTTCTTAGAAAGTTAAAGCTACCTACATTGTCAATGCTGGGTCTGCTTAGTTTCACTAAAAGTATAGTAAGACTTAACATTAAAGCTCACATATTGGACTTAATGTTTGGAGATTGGGGAGAAAAATACCTTACAGCAGAATTCCCTTCTGATGTGGCAAACTGTACTAATTTAACTTTGTACTTGCTCATTCTATCTGGATAGGCATTTATAGTCTATAAATAAGCCATTCCGGTCATGATAAGATTACATGTATGAATACATCCGTATATTTTCAAAGCACTCTTGAAAGTTAATGCAAGTAAATATAGCAGTTCCTCTTAATTCTAAGCTAGGCAAGTCTTGTGTATATGTTACTACGGGAAAAGTTTGAAAGTTCGATTTTAAAAAAGTGTTTAGTGGAAGTTTCATCTAATTAGATTTTTTCATGCCTGCCATAAGTAAAATTAAAACAGTAGAATGGCTGACCATGCCAGTGACCAGTCCTTTTATGGATCTGCTTGGATTTTGGTCTTGAATGCATGCTAGTGTTAACGTTTTTTGGTCAAGAGGATATGAGCAGGAGGGATTATGCAGCAGGCTTTTATTTTATTGCAGATGTTCTTCACTCTCTTTACTCTGCACTGAAACGTTAAAATGGCTTACATTTGTGGACTTTGTTAATTGGAATAACAACAAACAGAAATCCTTGAGATTTCACGGGTTAGAAATACGTACTAAGTTGCTCATGGTGATTTTTCTGTATAGTACAGTTATATTTTAGTTGCATAGGTTTCCATTGTACTTTACACTTTTCTGCTAAATTTGGCCAAAGATGATTATTCACCAACTAAAGTTGTCTCCTCCACGTGGAATTGGTACTGATTCTCTGGTTAGAAAATGGTGATCTTCATCATCTTAACAATGGATTATTATTTTTAAGAACAAAATATATTTTAATCTCCTCTGACTAAAACTGTCAGAAACAAACTCGGTCTAATACTTTTATTAGATATGCTAGTGACCAGGTGATCTCTCTCATTTCCAAAACGTGGACTAAGAATTGTAACTTAAGGAAAAACCTGAGATACACAAAACGAAGTATTTTTCCCGAAATTAGATATCTCCCCTCACGGAAAAAAGTCAGAAAAGGTCACATGGTTTTGGAAAAGAACACCCAGCTTTCCCTTGTCATCAGCTGGGAGCACTGGTCTCCCTGGGCCCAGGCATTTAAACCACGGCAAGAAGGCGGAACACACGCTGGATCCAGAACCTCACACCCAATACTACCTATGGATATCTACTTTAATAACAGAGCAAAAGAGAACCTTTTTCCAAATGAAGTCTTCCTTCAGAACAATTTTTCCCAAAATGTTTAATACAGTGATTTTGTTTCACGAGAAGACCAGCCTTTTCCCAGTTCTTCCCACGTGAACAGAAACACCACCCTCCAGCCCCCACTGAGGCAGCGCAGCGCGCGGCTCGCAGGGGCAGGGCACCCGCCCTCTAGGAGCTGAGCACAATCAGCCTGTGGAGCTGGTACAGGAAGGTGTTCTTGCCCCTGCTGCTCTCTCGGTCCGCCTGCTCCATCACCAGCTTCGGATCGACCTGTTGGGGCAAAAGGGCCAGTCAGGCTCCGCAACAGCGCTTTTCTAGACATAAAGTAAAACAAAGTTACACACATACACAGACCTTGTGTGTGTGTGTGTGTGTGTGTGTGCAGAGAGGGCAGGAAGCACTCCTTCAATGTCTCTCACAACACCAGATACTATACATTTGCTATGCCAGCTTTCAATTCGTCTTAACAATACAGTAAGCTTTACTCAGAAATCTCCCATGCATTCTTTTACGTAAACATGAACAGTAACTTCACAGAGGCATTAGAGCATGTGGAAGTTTTCTGAAACCCACCAACCCCAGAGTGAAACTCGGCTTCCTAACTAAGTCTTCTATTAGCTTCACACCCCCCATGGAGGCTGTGGGAGAGGTGGCCGGCGCACCCTGCACGTCCTCCCTGAGGGCAGAGCTTGTGCACGTGCTGGAGCAGCTCCAGTGACTGGTGCTCAGCACTCTGACAGGGAACCCCATCATGGAGCACGTGGACCACAGGAACGCTGCACCAGAAGTAACTGTTGGACTTGGAATGGGAAACACCGCTCCGGGGGCAGCGTCTCACTCCCCCGCCACAGGGATGAGGAACCAGTGCCCCAGCTGGTTTATTTATAAAGACAGCCTTGGCTCTAGGATTGTTGCTGTTCAATCACTAAGTCATGTCCGACTCTTTGCAACCCCATGGACTGCAGCACGCAGGCTCCTCTGTCCTCCACTATCTCCGGGAGTTTGCTCAAAGTCACATCCATTAAGTCAGCGATGCCATCTAACCATCTCATCCTCTGCCGTCTCCTTCTCCTCCTGCCCTCAATCTTTCCCAGCGTCAGGGTCTTTTCCAATGAGTCAGCTCTTCAAATCAGGTGGCCAAAGTATTAGAGAGAGGTTCAGCATCAGTCCTTCCAATAAATATTCAGGGTTGATCTCCTTTAGGATGGACTGGTTTGATCTCCTTGCAGTCCAGCTACCTTCTCCAGCACAATTCAAAAGTCTGAGTGCTTCCTTAAGTCTCACATCCATAGATGACTACTGGAAAAACCATAGCTTTGACTAGATGGACCTTTGCTGTCAAAGTGGTATCTCTGCTTTTTAATACGCTGTCTAGGTTGGTCATAGCTTTTCTTCCAAGGAGCAAGTGTCTTTTAATTTCATGGCTGCAGTCACCATCTGCAGTGATTTGGGAGCCCAAGAAAATAAAGTCTCTCCCTGTTTCCATTTTTCCTCCATCTATTGGCCATGAAGTGTTGGGACCAGATACCATGATCTTAGTTTTCTGAATGTTGAGTTTTAAATCAGACTTTTCACCTTCCTCTTTCACTTTCATCAAACGGCTCTTTAGTTCTTCTTTGCTTTCTGCCATAAGGGTAGTGTCATTTGCATTTCTGAAGTTGTTGATATTTCTCTTGGCAATCTTGATTCCAGCTTGTGCTTTACCCAGCCTAGCATTTCTCATGATGTACTCTGCATATAAGTTAAATAAGCAGGGTGACAATATACAGCCTTGACGTACTCCTTACCCAATCTGGAACAAGTCCGTTATTCATGTCCAGTTCTAACTGTTGCTTCTTGACCTGCATACAGGTTTCTCAGGAGACAGATAAGGTGGTCTGGTATTCCCATCTCTTTAAGAATTTTCCATAGTTTGTTGTGACCCACACAGTCAAAGGGCTTCCCTTGTGGCTCAGCTGGTAAAGAATCCACCTACAATGTGGGAGACCTGGGTTTGACCCCTGGGTTGGGAAGATCTCCTGGAAAAGGGAAAGGCTACCCATTCCAGTATTCTGGCCTGGAGAATTCCATGGACTGTATAGTCCACGGGGTTGCAAAGAGTCAGGCATGACTGAGTGACTTACACTTCACTTCACACTGTCAAAGCCTTTAGTGTAGTCAGTGAAGAAGTAGATGTTTTCTGAAATTCCCTTGCTTTTTCTATGATCCAACAGATGTTAGCAATTTGATCTCTGGTTCCTCTGCCTTTTCTAAATCTAGTTTGTGCATCTGGAAGTTCTCGGTTCACATACTGCTGAAGCCTAGTTTGGAGAATTTTGAGCATTACTTTGCTAGCGTGTGAGATGAGTACAATTGTGCGGTAGTTTGAGCATTCTCTGGCATTGTCTTTCTTTGGGATTGGAATGAAAACTGACCTTTTCCAGTCCTGTGGCCACTGTTGAGTTTTCCAAATTTGCTGGCATATTGAGTGCAGCACTTTCACAGCATCATCTTTTAGGATTTGAAATAATTCAGCTGGTATTCCATCACCTCCACTAGCTTTGTTCATAGTGATGCTTCCTAAGGCCCACATTCCAGGATGTCGGGCTCTAGGTTAGTGGTCACACCATCCTGGTTATCTAGGTCACTAAGATCTTTTTTGTACACTTCTGTGTATTCCTGCTACCTCTTCTTAATATCTTCTACTTCTGTTAGGTACATACTATTTCTGTCCATTTATTGCATCCATCTTTGCATGAAATGTTCCCTTCATATCTTTAATTTTCCTGACGAGATCTCTAGTCCTTCCCATTCTATTGTTTTCCTCTATTTCTTTGCACTGTTCACTTAAGAAGGCCTTCTTAGGTCTCCTTGCTATTCTCTGAAACTCTGCAGTCAGCTGGGTATATCTTCCCGTTTCTCCTTTGCCTTTGATGTCTCTTCTTTTCTCTTGGCTCTAGGATTAGAGCTTACGATTCCTCCCTGGGCTCCTTTCATGCAATCACATTTTCTTCTCTTCTCTAAATCTCATGGGCAGGAAATGTCACGGTGCCTGGTGTGGGCCCTGCCACACTTCACAAACGCTGTGGGCCGAACCGTGTCATCCAGACCCCCAGTGGCACAGTATTAGGAGGCAGGCCTTTGGGCAGTAGTCGGGTTAGACGGAGGTGCGGGGGAGGCTCTCACGATGGATTAGTGCCCTTACAGGAAGAGACCCCAGACAGCATGCCACCCAGTCTGTGCCACGCCAGGGCACAGTGAGAAGGTGGATGTCTCCAAGCAGGAGGGCCCTCGGCAGAGCCCCACCGTGCTGGCACCCGCAGAACCCACACCCGGCCTCTATCACTGTCACAGAGTAAACTGCTGCTGCTTTTGCCACCCAGTGGATGGCACGTCGTCATGACAACCGAAGAAGATGAAAGCAACAGCAAACGTGCCCTAAATGCGCGCCCGACACCCATACCTGTTTTATCCAGAAGTGAAGGATGGTTAGCCTGGGGTCTAACTTTTCACATACAATATACTATCCAGAGGGCTTCCGGTGGCTCAGGGGTAAAGAATCCACCTGCCAATGCAGGAGACTCGAGTTCAATCCCTGGGTCAGGAAGACCCTTGGAAGAGAAATGGCAACCCACTCCAGTATTTTGTTGGGAAAATTCCATGGACAGAGGAGCCTGTATAGGGCTATAGTTCATGGGGTTGCAAAGAGTCAGACACACCGGAGAGACCGAGCAATGCACTATTCAGAAGTGGCAGGCTGCCTGCGGGCACCGCACCGCCGGCGCCGCCCGCTCCGTCGTGCGCCTCTCTCTGCTCTCCCGCATCCTCCACCCTGAGCTCCTCTGAGTCTCTCCCTGAGCCCCTCTAGAGGCTCTTCCCTGAGCCCTTATGAGTCTCTCCCCGAGCCCCTCTGAGTCTCTCCCTGAGCCCCTCTAGAGGCTCCTCCCTGAGCCCCTCCGAGTCTCACCCTGAGCCCCTCTGAGTCCCTCCCTGAGCCCCTCTGAGTCCCTCCCTGAGCCCCTCTGAGTCTCACCCTGAGCCCCTCTGAGTCTCACCCTGAGCCCCTCCGAGTCTCTCAGCTCCCCCGAATCCTCCTCCCTGAGCCCCTCTGAGTCTCTCCCTCAGCCCCTCTGAGGCTCCTCCCCGTCCGTCCTGGGGGCAGGCGGCCCACACCGCCTCCAGTTTCTCACTTACCTGATTCCACTCGTACGGCTTCTCGTACCACTTAGGAACAACCTTCTCTCTTGGTTTCAACTGACAGAACAAACTAAAATTTTAAAAAAGAGAGTTTAAGTCATCTTAATTATATGTTAGTAACTGAAAACAGTACTACGATATTTAAAGAGATTTAAATTCTATGTACTTTCGCTCAGGATTATAACGCTAGTAAGTTTTTTAAAGGTCAAAATTTATGTAATTGTGATCAGAGAATATTTTAATCCACTATACATTCAAAAGAGCTTCCCTGATAGTTCAGTTGGTAAAGAATCTGCCTGCAATGCAGGAGACCCAGGTTCAATTCCTGGGTCAGGAAGATCAGCTGGAGAAGGGATAGGCTACTCACTCCAGTATTCTTGGGCTTCCCTTGTGGCTCAGCTGGTAAAGAATCTGCTCCCAATGTGGGAGAACTGGGTTTGAGCCCTGGGTTGGGAAGATCCCCTGGAAAAGGGAAAGGCTACACAGTATTCTGGCCTGGACAATTCCATGGACTATATATAGTCCATGGGATCACAAAGAGTCGGACACAACTGAGTGACTGACTTTCACTTTCATACATTCAAAAGCAGGAAAAGAATGGAGTGACGCGGCCTCTAAGGCTGACCGCTGTGCTCTGTGTTCCCCTGGTAACCAGTGGAGGCAGCTCCATTACCGAACATCTCTGCGTCACTGAGTCAAGTTCTGGGAGATGTAACAGGAACTGTTATACCATTTACTCTTAAGCAGCTGTGACAAGCTGGAAATGTCAAAAGGCTGAGATAGAGAATTCTAGCAATAAGAGAATAAAGTTTGCAAATCTTCTTGCACCTCCTTCCTCCCCAACAAGTATAAAACTGGACACGATTGTCCAAGGAACACATCTGAAGGCTCTGGATGTTAACCAAAAGCAAACAAGTTCAGAAGCATTCATTCAAGAAAAACTGCTGAACTCTAGGCAGTAAGACTAGAGTCTGCGGAGTTCAAACCTGGGGCTGCTCCCCGCCACACTCACACCCACCCCAGCAGCTTGACCTGGCACTCCAGAGCTCCAGGGGAGCTGGCTGTGAGAACAGGCATGCTCATGGCCAGACTGAGTTCACTTGATGTGCAGCAGAGGGTGAAGCCTCGTGCCTGGCAGCACAGTCAGACGAGTGCAGGAGGAATCGAAGGGAGAAAGCCTCCAGCTCTGCGAGCCTTTGGCCTTGGTCCTGCTTGGGGCCAGTGCAGACCAGCAGACTCCCGGGAAATGCCCAGGGAGACCCTGGGGCCGAGAGCGGCAGAGGCCAGCGGGGCTCCCAGACGACCCCAGGGTGATGGAGCAGCTGCACACACAGGTGCAGAGGAGCCCTACGAAGGCCCCCAGCCTGCCACAGGGCCCTGGCGAAAAATACAAGCCAGGAAAGAGCTTAACACTGCCTGAACTCTAGAAGTACTGTCAACCCACACACGGACCCACCAGCACAGGCTGGAAAACTTGATGATTCAGAGGTCCAAGCACAACTTCTGATCCACCAATGGCTGAGCACTGAGCAATGCAGACACAAAGACAACCCCTAACAAGCCAGACTGAAAAATAAAAGGAGAATTAAAAAAAAAAAAAAAAAGGTACCTGCGGCCTTACAACATGTAGGGAAACCCATTCTGCAGAATTCTGCAGGGAAGAACCAAAACCCTACATTAATATACTACATTACCTAAAATACTCAATCTCTAACAAGATATATGAGAAACAGGAATGCGTGACCCATACTCAGGAATAAAAAGGAGAGCAGGCAACAGAGGCTGAGTGGGTGGGCTCGGATGTGGGTTTAGCAGGTAAGACTTCAAAGAGGTCCCTGCAAGCACACACAGAGAATTAAAGCAAACCGTGTTTAAAGAAATAGAGGAAAACACGATGACAATGACTCAAAGGAAATCTCACTAAAAGTTTAAAACTATACACGAGAACCAAAGAGAAATTTTAGAATTGAAAGGTACAGTAACTAAAATGAAGAAGTCCTTATAGGAATCTGTCGGTGTGAGATGGACGAACAGAGAGTCAGTGAACTTAAGGACAGAGCAACGGACGTTCCCTAACTGAACAGCAGGGAGAAGGAGGAGGAAGAAAAAATGGCAGAGCCTCCGAGACCAGCAGGACGACGTCAGTTGTACCAAACACCATACAGTGGAGTCCCCAGGGAGGAGAGAGCATGGCAGGGCAGAAAGAAGGCTTTCAAAGATGCAAAGATGCAGGTGCCCTTTCAACTAAAAGGGCGGGAAAAGATACATCATGAAAACAGTAAGCAAACAGTAACCAAACCAAGCAGAACAGCTATGTCAGACAAACCAGACTTTTAAACAAGAAAGATTATCAGAACAGAGATTTCATAATGATAAAAGGGCTAACACCTCAGGAAGATACGACACTTATAAATGTAAACGTGTCTAACAGAGCCCCCAAAAGACAGAAACGGAAAACTGACAGAGAAGAGAAATACTCCTATCTCAATAAATAGAAACTGTAATGTCCCAGTTTTGATTTTCATAGAACTAGAAAGAAAATCAGCAAGCATAGTGAATCCCAGGCCACCACCCACCATGGACCCACTCAGCATCTACAGAGCACCCCACCCAACAACACATATATTCTTCTCAAGGGAACAAGGAACACTTTCCAGGAAAGACTGTGTGCCAGGCCACAGAGCAAGTCCCAGTACACATGGGAGGGGTTATGAAAGACTGGGGTCATTCATGTCCGTGTAACGCCTACAACGGAAATGCATTATACAGTAACAACATAGAATATTTGGAAAATCTCAAAAAATATTTGAAAATTAAACAATATGCACCTCAATAATGCATCAAAGAAGAAATCACAAGGGAAACCAGACAGTACTTTTAAAAGAATTAAAATCAAAATACCACTGATCAGAAAGTATGGGATGCAGCAAAAACAGTAATGGAGGGAATTTTACAGGTTTAAATGTCTGTAACAGAAAAGTTCTCAAAATAATAAAGCTTCTAAGTTAGGAAATTGTAAAAGCAGCAAGTTAGGCCCAATGCAACCAGAGGTAAGGGAATAATTACAATGAGATAAACATTGCTACTGCTAAGTCACTTCAGTCGTGTCCGACTCTGTGCGACCCCATAGACGGCAGCCCACCAGGCTCCCCCGTCCCTGGGATTCTCCAGGCAAGAACACTGGAGTGGGTTGCCATTTCCTTCTCCAATGCATGAAAGCGAAAAGTGAAAGTGAAGTCGCTCAGTCGTGTCCGACTCTTGGCAACCCCATGGACTGCAGCCCACCAGGCTCCTCCATCCATGGGATTTTCCAGGCAGAGATAAACATCAACGAAACAGAAAAAATAAACATTAGGGGGGAAAATCAACAAAACCAAACATTAGTTCTTCGAAGAGATCACTAGAATTGATAAACTTTAGCTAAGCTAACCCAGAAAAAAGAGAGGCAATACACACAAAATCCAAAGCAAGAAAGGGGGACGTGACTTCTGACTACAGAGGAAAGGGTTCCTGGAGAAGATTCTGAACAACTGTATGCCAACTAGTTCATTTACACAAACTGAGTAAAATTCTTAGAAAGACACAAATTATCAAAACTGACTTAAAAAGAAATAGAAACTCTGAATCGACCTAAAACACAAGAAATTGAAGTAGTAATTTAAAATCTCCCCACAAAGAGAAGTCCAAGTTAGATGATTTCATTGGTAAACTCAATCAAATATTTAAAGAGATGATATCGATCCTATACAAACTCTTTCTGAAAACAGAGTGGCAGGAAACACTTCCTAAACTCGTTCTGTGAAGCCAGTGCCGCTCCGATACCAAATTTGACAAAGAGATCACAGGAAACTTAAGACCAGTGAATGAGCCTCAGAAACACAGAGGGAAAACCCTAACAACAGAAATAGCAAACGAGCTTATCAAAAGAATTACACACTAAGTGGAATTCATCCCAAGAATGCAAAGCTAGTTATAACATCCAAAAAGCAATTAATACACTATATAAATTTTAAAAAACACAATTTTCTCACAGACACAAAAAAGGCATTGGCAAAATGTGACATCCTTCCCCAATCAAAGCTGCCAGCACACTAGGGACAGAAGAGAACCCCTCCAACCGGACGGAGAGCGTCTGCTGCTGCTAAGCCTCTGCTGAATGCCTCCAGCCACCGCCACACTCAGCGAGTGACAAGGCTTCTCCCTGAAACGGGGGCCGAGGCAAGGACATGTGCTCTCATCACCTCTGTTTAACAACATATTGAGGGTTCTAACCAGCAGAATAAAACAAGGGAAAAATTACGAGCATACAGATTGGAAAGGAAGAAGTAAAACTGTCTTTACTCATAGATATAATCCTGTATGTAGGAAATCCTAAAGAGTCTACAAGAACTACTAGCACTAACCATTTAATAAGGTCACGGGATAAAAGATCAGTATATAAAAATCAATTGGTCATTTGTAGCAATGAACAATGCAAAAATAAATTATTTAAACTCACAATAGCATCAAAAAGACAAAAATATTTCGAAATAATTTAACAAAAGTGCAAGCACTGCACACTGAAAACCACAGAAAGTGTTCAGGGAAACTGAAGGATATCTAATAGACATTCCATCTTGGTGGGCCAGACAACTCAATACTGTTAAGATGGCAATTCTCCTCAAACTCATCTGCAGATCCACCACAATCCCTATCACGGTTCCTGCAAGGCTCACTGTAGACATTGACAAGCTGAGCCCAACTTGCATGTGGAGAGGAAAAGGATCTAGAAAAGTAAAAGCAACATTGAAAAAGAAGAACGAAACACAAGGGCTCACTGCTCAATTTCAAGAATTACTATTAAAACACACATAAGTCAACAGAACAAAACAGGAAGTTCATAAATAAACCTTCACACTCATGGCCAGTTTATTTTGGACAGGTGCCACTGTAAGTCAATGAGGGAAAAGAAAGTTCTTCAGCAAATTATGTTGTAACATATAACAAGTGGATGTTCGTATGTGAAAAAACAAACTTCAAAGCCTCTTACATGTCATACCACATTCAAATATCATCTCAAAACGGATCAAAACCCAAACACAAGAAGGTGGTGCAGTGGTGAAGAACCGCCTGCTCGTGCAGGAGACACAAGACACAGGTGCAACCCCTGGGCCAGGAAGATGCCCTGGAGAAGGAAATGGCCACCCACTCCAGTTTTCTTGCCTGGAAAATTCCAGACAGAGGAGCCTGTCCATGAGGTCACAAAGAGTTGGACATGACTGAGCAACTGAGCACAAATATGAGAGAGGGAAACAGAGGAGAACACTTGTGTGACACTGGATAGAACACCAAAAGCATACGCCACACCAAAGATGAAGTAGCATCATCAACATTAAATCTGTGTGTTCTTCAGAATATGAAAATAAAAGGGAGACGAAAAGACAAACTACATGACGGGGAAAGTATCTGCAAATTACATATTCATAAGAGACTTTCAGCAAGCATTTAGAAAGAACGCCTACAACTCAGTAATGAGATGACAATCGACCCAATTAAAAAAATGTGAAAGATCTGAAACATCGATAACCTCAGATCTGCAGATGATAACAACCCTTACGGCAGAAAGCAAAGAGGAACTAAAGAGCCTCTTGATGAAGGTGAGAGAGAAGAGTGAAAAAGCTGGCTCAAACTCAACATTCAAGAAACGAAGACCATGGCATTGGGTCCCATCACTTCACGGCAAACAGATGGGGCAACAATGGGAACAGTGACAGACTTCACTTTCTTGGGCTCCAAATCGCTGTAGATGGTGACTGCAGCCACGAAATTAAAAGACGCTTGCTCCTTGGAAGAAAAGCTATGACCAACTTAGCGAGTTAAAAAGCAGAGATGCTGCTGACAAAGGTCCATCTTATCAAGGCTATGGTTCTTCCAATGGTCGTGAATGGATGTGAGTTGGACCATAAAGAAAGCTGAGCGCCAAAGAACTGATGCTTTTGAACTGTGGTGTTGGAGGAGACTCCTGAGAGTCCCCTGGACTGCAAGGAGATCCAACCAGTCCATCCTAAAGGAGATCAGTCCTGAATGTTCACTGGAAGGACTGATGCTGAAGCTGAAGCTCCATTACTTTGGCCACCTGATGCAAAGAACCAACTCACTGGAAAAGACCCTGATGCTAGCAAAGACTGAAGGTAGGAAGAGAAGGGGATGACAGAGGATGAGATGGTTGGATGGCATCACCAACTCGATGGACATGAGTTTGAGCACACTCTGGGAGTTGGTGATGGACAGGGAAGCCTGGTGTGCTGCAGTCCATGGGGTCGCAAAGAGTTAGACACGACTGAGAGACTGAACTGTGCTGTAAGGCCACTAGATTAACTACAATAAAAAACTCACAACCAAGCGCAGGCAAGGATGGAGAAAAGGAAACGGCCACACGTTGCTGGCAGGGATGTGATATGGGAGTCAGCTTGAAAACCAGCTTGTCCATTTCTTAAAAAATTAACAAATTTACCATACAACCTACCACTTCCACTCCTAGATATCTACCCAAGAGAGAAGAAGATACACATCTATTTAAAGGCTGCGTGCCTTTCCAGAGCAGCATTACTCAAAAAGCCTAATACTGCAAACAAGCCAAGCATTTCAACAACCGGTGGATGGGCGGACGAAGCGTGACATACGCACACGGAGGAGCGTGACATACGCACACGGAGGAGCACCAGTCATTAAAGAGGATAAACACATCACAACACGGATGAACCTCAAACACACTCGGCTAAACAAACGAAGCCAGGTTTTTAAAGTCATTAGGTCAATTATAAATAATTTTCAGAGAAGAAAAGTCTATGGAGACCGTAAGAGCCCAGTGGTTGCCTGGAGTTTGGGTGGGGACAGGAGATGCTGACAAATGGACAGAAGAACTGCTGCTTCTAAAAACAGCTTTTTTGAGGTCATTATATACCATAAACTAATTATTTCTAAGTATGCAATTTAATAATTTTAGTAGATTTATAGCATTGTGTGGCTATCCCCACAATTCTGTTCTAAGGTTATTTATAAGCAAGCTTTGGGGATGACAGAAACATTGTAACAGAGTCGTATAGTGCTTAGCACAACTCCACACGCTTACTAACAACCACTGAACTGCACCCAACCTCCCCGCCGCATGTGGCGCCCAGCAAGTCAGGACTGGCTGCCCGCCTTGGGGGTGGGGAGGTGCCCTTAGGACACGCAGGGCAGAGCACAGCCGCACCGGGACAGGGGCCTCCAACATGTGGAGACAGCCGCTCCTCCACGCGGATCTTGCTGGGGGTCTCTCAGTGTTATGAGGACCTCCAGTGTTTTACAGCACAGCGTCGCTCCGCTGCTGACCAGGTGGTGCATCCGCCGGGGCACACACACTGAGATGGCTTCTGTCTGCGTGTGTGTGAACTCTGACACACCTCAGTCTCTGTCGCAGTCGCAGAGGCAGCACTGTGCCTGGCACCCTGCCGCTCACTGTCCTCAGCTGGCTCCCGGCGGCCCAGGCCACCGTCCCGGGCCGGGCAAGAGGTGAAGCCAGCAGGGAGAGAGGCTGAGAGTGGTTTGCGGGACCCCAGGTGCCGAGGGCCTCTGTCTGCTCCTCCCTACCGTGTCCTTCCCCCTCGGCCTCCTCTGACACCTCCAGGCTGACCTGACCTCACGGGCTGCCCCAGTGAGGGCCCTGGTTGCAGGGCTTCTGGCTGGCCTTGGTCAACGGGGAGTCCAGCAAGCAGCAAGCCTGAGCCAGCTGGGAAGCTCACGAGAGGGGCCCAGCTCCTGTGAGGTGGTCCTCAAGCCTGGGGCCCCTCATCTCTCTGCCCTCAAGGTGCCCACCGTGGACTCCCTCTGCCCTGCCGGTGCCGTTTGAAAGGCTCTCTTTATTACACTGTTTTCAAACCACCCTGCTTCCTGCCCGGCTCCCAGTGGCCACCCAGGACACAGCCTGCTGCTCCCAGGAAGCTGAGGCCTCTGTCCTGGTACCTCGGAGACACGTCCCCACTTCAGAGCCTTAACCCAGCACACTGCGTCGTATCACAGACAAGGCAAGACACCCAAGGTCCAGACGGCTAAGAAGGAAGCCCGTGTGGCCACACAGCTCACCCTAAAAGTTTCTGGCGGCTGTTATCCTGTAACTGCGCGATCCTTTCCGGCCCAAGACACTTCGATCCATTCGGTCCATCGCACACAAGCTTGTTGACAGCAGCTCTGAGAATATTAATCTGTAAATAAACAGTAAGGTACATGCTCACATGGTTCTACTATGACTGAATCTCAATCTACATTTAAGTAATTCATAAACATTCAACTTAGTATTTTCACAATTATCGTCAGTATGGTTTCTGGAACAAATGATCAAGGCAAAAATGACACCAGTGAAGTGAGCGTTAGCCCCTCAGTCGTGTCAGACTCTTGACGACCCCGTGGACGGTGGCCCTGGACCAGGCTCCTCGTCCATGGATTTCCAGCAAGAACACTGGAGTGAGTTGCTATTTCCTTCTCCAGGGGATCTTCCCAACCCAGGTCTCCTGCACTGCAGGTAGATTCTTACTGTCTGAGCCACCAACTATCATAATTTAAGAAACAATGACAAAAGGGAAAAAAAAAAACCAGCAAGGAGGGTTCAGACTTTTCCGTGTAAGCACACTCTTTAAACTTCTGTTCTAGAATGTAATAGTTTAGCCCATGGGGCTACATTGTTCAAAACCTACTTGTATCTTATACACAGGAAGCCCCTATAATCTGTGGATTCAACAAATCTTGGATCAAAAACACTCAGAAAAACAAAACAAAACAAAACTCCACAAAGTCCCAAAAAGCAGAACTTGAATTTACTGAACACTGGCAACTATCTCCAGAGCATTTACACTGTGTTAGGTGTTACAGGGGGAGAAGGCAGTGGCACCCCACTCCAGCACTCTTGCCTGGAAAATCCCATGGACAGAGGGGCCTGGCGCGCTGCAGTCCATGGGGTCGCTAGGAGTCGGACATGACTGCGCGACTTCACTTTCACTTTTCACTTTCATGCATTGGAGAAGGAAATGGCAGCCCGCTCCAGTACTCTTGCCTGGAGAACCCCATGGGCAGAGGAGCCTGGTGGGCTGCAGTCCATAGGGTCGCGAAGAGTCGGACACGACTGAGCGACTTCACTTTCACTTTTTACTTTCATGCATTGGAGAAGGAAATGGCAACCCACTCCAGTGTTCTTGCCTGGAGAAACCCAGGGACGGGGGAGCCTGATGGGCTGCTGTCTCTGGGGTCGCACAGAGTCGGACAGGACTGAAGCGACTTAGCAGCAGCAGCAGGTGTTACAGGTAACCTAGAGACAACTTAGAGCACTGGGCTGGCTGGGAGGCTCCTTCGGGTTGCTCACTGGCTCACTCATTCTCGGAGGCTCTGGGCCTTCACTGCTGTCGCGGGCTCTCTCTAGTCTTGGCTCTCGGCGCCTCTTCGTTGCAACGCCCAGACTTACCGCGGTGCTTCTCTCGCTGTGGCTTGCAGGCCCCAGCAGCTGCGGCACGAGGGCTCGGCTGCTCCGAGGCATGTGGGATCTTCCCAGGTCAGGGGCTGAACCCGAGTCCCCTGCACTGGCAGAGCAATTCTTACCCACTGCACCACCAGGGAAGTCCCTTTGTTTTCTAAGTAAAAATAAAAGACACCTTTTTCATTTTCACCAAGAATTTTGTTCAATGTATTCACTGTTCTGTTCCACTACCTTCTGTGATTTTTAAGGCAACTTCGTAACTCCGTCTTTCCAAAAACTTTTTATCTTTTTGAGAAAAGAACTGTTCCAGGTGCCTTTTACAGTCTTAGAGGGAACTGAAATTTTTCCCACTAAGAGAATTCTGTAAAGACCAAAATAAATGGACATCCAATGGCGCAGTGTCTGCCAAATACGGAGGATGAACTGGAACTTCCCAGCCAAGCTGTAACAGCTTTTGCCCGGCCGCCAAAGAAACATACTGTCTGTGTTATCGTGATGGAAGATTAAAGGTTTTCTGTTGACTAATTCCGGATGCTTTCGTCAAGTGTTGCCTTCCGTTGGTCTAACTGGAACCAGTACTTGCTGGAATTAATCGTCTGGCTTTCCAGAGGGAGCTCATAATAGAGGATGCCCTTCCAATCCCACCATAAATACAACATCGCCTTCTCTGGGTGAAGACCGGCCTTTGGTGTGGTTGGTGATGGTTCATTTCACTTGCCCCATAATCCTTTCTGTTCCACATTAATGCACAGGATTCACTTTTCAGAGCCCATCACAATTTGTTTTAAAAACAGAATGGTTTTGTTATGTCTAAGTAAAGAATCACATGCAGTAATACAATCAAGAAGGTCTTCTTCACTTACATGGAACCCAAATATCGTACTCACTAACATAACCAAGCTGGTGCAAATGACTTTCAATGCTTGATTTGGATATTTTGAGTATGTTGGCTATCTCCTGAATGGTATTACGTTGATTCTTCTCCATTAAGGTCTCAATTTGATCACCATCAACTTCAACTGATCTACCTGACACAGAGCATCATCCAGAGACGAGTCTCCAGCACAAAACCTCGCAGCCCACTTTTACCACATCGCTCAGCCACAGCACCTTCTCCATGTGCTGCACAAACTTTGTTTGCATTTCAGTTGCATTTACTTTTCTCGAAATAAAGCATAATGCACCAAAAATGTTGCTTTCTTTTCCATCTTCAGTATTAAAACGGCTACACAGAAATTAACCAACTTTGGTAAGCTCTTTTAAAAAATGAATGCTGATACTGACAGCTGTCACAACACAATCCCACGGCCCACCAGTCATAGCCAAGGCCTGACCTGAGCACCACACTGTTAACTGACACCTGGCTCTGACCGGCTTTTCCACTGGCATCCTCTTTCCATTCCTGGACCCAATCCACGGCACCTGCAGTCACGTCTCCCCAGCCTCCTCCTGCTCCCGGCCAGATTCCCAGGCTTTTCCTGTCTTTTGAGACCTTGACAGTCCTGAGGAGTCAGGTATCTTGGGAGATGCCCCCTAGTTTGGGCCTACGTGATGTTTCTCGCATGACTAGGTTGGGGTGGTGAATTTGGGGGAGAAGCCCACAGACATGGGGGCCCTTCTCACTCCATCACATCAGGATGTGTGTGCCACCACCACGACGGGTCACTGGCGACGCTGGCCTTGGCCACTGAGCCCGGGCAGTCTCTGCCAGGCTTAGTGGAAGCCGGTCACTAAGTCTAGTCCACCCCTAAAGCAGGGGGAGGGGAAGGGGAGGTTTCAGCTGCACCGCTCGAGTGCCATTGGGAATTCTCCAGGACAGAAGATTGGTCTCTTCTCCTCATTTGTTTATTCAATCACTGGTTTATATCCCCGGACACTCTTGGGTTATCATCCAACACAACATGATTTATTCTCTGGCCCTAACTGCTCCGGCCCTGGCACCGGCGGGCCCTTGCTTCCTGAGGGCATCTTCACTTCCCGGCACTACAAGAAGCCCCGGGCTCACATACTTCCTCTGCCCATTTCTCTGGGGAACCCCTGATCCTCTTACTGGAAAATCCTATCAGAAACTACCGTCAGGCTCTGGGTTTGTTCGTGGCTGACTACTGGCTGCCTTTGTTTCTGGCTCTCAGAGCGCTGGGCAATTCAGGCACATGTTTGAGATAACGTACTGTGGCTCAGCTGGTAAAGAATCTGCCTGAAATGTGGGAGACCTGGATTCAATCTCTGGGTTGGGAAGATCCCCTGGAGAAGGGAAAGGCTTCCCATTCCAGTAGTCTGGCCTGGAGAATTCCATAGACTGTATAGTCCATGGGGTCGCAAAGAGTCAGACACGACTGAGCGACTTTCACTTTTCATGAACATGTAACTCGCCTACATGCAGTTAGACACGAATACCCTTGAACCATGCCTCTCGGTCATCCTGCTTCACAGGGTGTGCCCAGCCTTCCTCTCCTGCCTGCCTCCAGGCCCTGTCCCACAGTAAGAAACTGGCGCCCACATCCCTCACCTGTTCAACTCCAGTAACATGCTGAGCCATTTCAGAGCTCGCACTCCTGGAGAATAACTTTACCAAGGAGCAAAGTGTTGTGCATTTTCTTTTCATCTATAGCCTAACTGTTGCCAGTCAAGCACTGTTTTCCAAAATTCCTTTTCCCTCACCTGCTTCAATGCAATTATCCCCCAAACCCTAGTTGGTGTGTATACGGGCACACGTGCTCACTACCTCAGATCAGATCAGATCAGTTGCTCAGTCATGTCCGACTCTGTGACCCCATGAATCGCAGCACGCCAGGCCTCCCTGTCCATCACCAACTCCTGGAGTTCACTCAGACTCACATCCATCGAGTCAGTGATGCCATCCAGCCATCTCATCCTCTGTCGTCCCCTTCTCCTCCTGCCCCCAATCCCTCCCAGCATCAGAGTCTTTTCCAATGAGTCAACTCTTCGCATGAGGTGGCCAAAGTACTGGAGTTTCAGCTTTAGCATCATTCCTTCCAAAGAAATCCCAGGGCTGATCTCCTTCAGAATGGACTGGTTGGATCTCCTTGCAGGCCAAGGGACTCTCAAGAGTCTTCTCCAACACCACAGTTCAAAAGCATCAATTCTCACGTCCAAATCTTTGCGACCCCATGGACTGTGGCCCGCCATGCTCCTGTCCACGGGATTCTCCAGGCAAGAATACTGGAGTGGGTTGCCATGCCCTCCTCCAGGGAACCTTCCTGATCCTGGGATCGGGCCCACGACACTTATGTCTCCTGCACCGGCAAGCAGGTTCTTTACCACTGAGCCACCTTTCTGATCCTCATGGAGCTCAGTACAGTCTGTGAAAAGGTTCTCATCACAGAGAGACCACAGGTATAAGCCTGTGTTAACAGCACCATGTCAGACTCAGCGTGCTGAACGGCTGTACAAGCAAAACCCGAGTGAGAAGGAGCTCCCACGCCATGATAACCGCAGCCTTACCTCCACGATATCCTCCACGCTGAACTGCACGTCAAACGCAAGCTCCATGTCATGTTCTGGCAGGACCGGGGCCCCTGTGGTCGGATTGCACCCCAAGCCACACAGGACGCCAGTGTAGCATCTGCCGTCTTGATCAACTCTACACGAAGTTTTGAGAAAAGTTAATTGTTAAGCTACTCGGTTTTTTGTTTTCAAGAGGTAACTTGAGCTTATTTTATATATATATGCACATATATAAAATATTTATTTATCGAAGTATAGTTGATTTATAATGTCATGTTAGTTTTAGGGGTATGGCAGTGATTCAGGTACACACACTCACACACACACACCTGAATACATGGATGTACAGAATATATATACTCCTCTTCAGATTCTTGTCCCTTACCGAGGTTGTTCGAGCACTCTGCTGAGCCGAGTCCCCTGTGCTGCCCAGTCCCCTGGTGCTCGTCTATTCTGTATCTGGGAGTGTGATGTGATTTATTGCCCCCTGATTTATTGCTCTTCCTCCTTTCCCCTTAACCATGTTTGTTTTCTGTGTCTGTCTGTTTTGTAAATAAGTGGCAACATTTCTCCATCTATTTGTGTCCTCTTTGATTTCCTTCACCAGTGTTTTATAGTTTTCTATATAGGTCTTTTGTTTCTTTAGGTAGATTTATTCCTAAGTATTTTATTCTTTTCCTCGCAACGGTGAATGGAATTGTTTCCTTAATTTCTCTGTTTTCTCACTGTTACATGTATAGGAATGCAAGGGATTTATTTCTCTGTGTTAATTTTATATCCTGCAACTTTACTATATTCATTAGCTCTAGTAGTTTTCCGGTGGTGTCTTTAGGCTTTTCTATGTAGAGGATCATGTCATCTGCAAACAGTAAGAGTTTTACTTCTTCTTTTCCAATCTGGATTCCTTTTCTTTTTCTTCTCTGATTGCTGTGGCTAAAACTTCCAAAACTATGTTGAATAGTAGCAGTGAGAGTGGGCACCTTGTCTTGTTCCTGACTTTAGGGGAGATGCTTTCACTTTTCACCACTGAGGATAATGTTTACTGTGGGTTTATCATATACGGCTTTTATTATGTTCCTTCTATGTCTGCTTTCTGGAGTTATCATAAATGGATGTTGAATTTTGTCAAAGGCTTTCTCTGAATCTATTGAGATAATCATATGGTTTTTATCTTTCAATTTGTTAATGTGGTGTATCACATTGATTGATTTGCAAATACTGAAGAATCCTTGTATCCCTGAGATAAAGCCCACTTGGTCATGATGTATGATCTCTTAAATATGTTGTTGGATTGTGTTTGCTAGAATTTTGTCGAGGATTTCTGCATCTATGTTCATCAGTGATATTGACCTGTATAGTTTTCTTTTTTATGGCCTCTCTGTCTGATTTTGGTATTAGGGTGATGGTGGCCTCACAGAATGACTTTGGCAGTTTACCTTCCTCTGCAATTTTCTGAGTTTGAGTAGGACTGGTGTTAGCTCTTCTCTAAATTTTTGGTAGAATTCACCTGTGAAGCCATCTAGTCCTGGGCTTCTGTCTGTTGGAAGATTTTTTTATTACAGTTTCAATTTCCGTGCTGTGGTGGATCTGTTAAGATTTTCTATTTCTTCCTTGGTTCAGTTTTGGAAGGTTATACTTTTCTAAGAATTCATCCATTTCTTCCAAGTTGTCCATTTTATTGTCATATAGTTGCTGATAGTACTCTGTTATGATCCTTTTGATTCTTCTCCATTTTCTAATGATCTCCATTTTCTAGTGATTTCTCCACTTCCATTTCTAATTTTGCTGATTTGATTCTTCTCCCTTTTTTTCTTGATGAGCCTGGCTAATGGTTTGTCTATTTTATTTATCTTCTCAAAGAACCAGCTTTTAGTTTTGTTGATTTTTGCTATAGTCTCCTTTGTTTCTTTTTCACTTATTTCTGCCCTAATTTTTATGATTTCTTTCCTTCTACTAACTCTGGGGTTTATTTCTTTTTTTTCTAGTTGCTTTAGCTGTAAAGTTAGGTTATTTTGATTTTTTTCTTATTTTTTGAGGTAAGCTTGTATTGCTATGAAGCTTCCCCTTAGCACTGCTTTTACTGAATCCCATAGGTTTTGGGTTATTGTGTTTTCATTTTCATTAGTTTCTATGCATATTTTGATTTCTTTTTTATTTCTTCTGTGATTTGTTGGTTATTCAGAAGCATGTTGTTTAGCCTGCATGTTTGGATTTTTATTAGTTTTTTTTCCTGTACCTGACATCTAATCTTACCACATTGTGATCAGAAAAGATGCTTGGAATGATTTCAATTTTTTTTAATTTACCAAGGCTAGATTTATGGCCCAGGATGTGATCTATCCTGGAGAATGTTCCGTGTGCACTTGAGAAAAAAGGTCAAATTCACTGTTTGGGGGTGAAATCTCCTACAGATATCAATTAGGTCTAACTGGTCCATTGTATCATTTGAAGTTTGTGTTTCCTTGCTAATTTTCTGTTTGGTTGATCTATCCACAGGTGTGAGTGGGGTAGGAAAGCCTCCCACTACTGTTGTGTTGGTTTCCCGTCTCATACTTGCTGGCATTTGCCTTACACACTGCGGTGCTGCCGTTTTGGGCGCACATGTACGTATGACTGTCCCGTCTTCTTCTTGGACTGATCCCTCGATCGTTATGCAGTGTCCTTCATCTCTTTTCACAGCCTTTATTTCAAAGTCTATTTTTTCTGACCTGAGTATTGCTACTCCTGATTTCTTTTGGTCTCCATTTGTATGAAATATCTTTTTCCAGCCCTTCAGTCTTTATGTGTCCCTTGGTTTGAGGTGGGTCTCTTGTAGAAAGCATCTGTAGGGGTCTTGTTTTTGCATCCATTCAGCCAATCTTTGTCTTTTAGTTGGGGCATTCAACCCATTTACATTTAAGGTAATCATTGATAAGTATGATCCCATTGCCATTTACTTTGTTGTTCTGGGCTTGAGTTTATAAACCTTTTCTCTGTTTCCTGTCTAGAGAAGATCCTTTAGCATTTGTTGGAGAGCTGGTTTGGTGGTGCTGAATTCTCTTAGCTTTTGCTTATCTGTAAAGCTTTTGATTTCTCCTTCATATTTGATTGAGATCCTTGCTGGGTACAGTAATCTGGGTTGTAGGTTTTTCTCTTTCATCACTTTAAGTATATCCTGCCATTCCCTCCTGGCCTGAAGAGTTTCCATTGAAAGATCAGCTGTTGTCCTTATGGATCCTTATGGATCCCCTTATGTGATATTTGTTGCTTTTTCCTTGCTGCTTTTAATATTTGCTCTTTGTGTTTGATCTTCGTTAATTTGATTAATACGTGTCTTGGGGTGTTTCGCCTTGGGTTTATCCTATTTGGGACTCTCTGGGTTTCTTGGACTTGGGTGGCTATTTCCTTCCCCATTTTAGAGAAGTTTTCAACTATTATCTCAAGTATTTTCTCATGCCCTTTCTGTCTGGTTTTTCTGGGACTCCTATGATTCAAATGTTGGGGCGTTTAACATTGTCCCAGAGGTCTCTGAGGTTGTCCTCATTTTTCTTTTCTCCTCTCTGCCTCATTTACTTCCACCGTTCTATCTTCCACCTCACGTATCCTCTCTTCTGCCTCGGTTATTCTTCTGTTGGTTCCCTCAAGAGTGCTTTTGATCTCAGTTATTGCATTATTCATTACTGACTTTTTTATTTCTTCTAGGTCCTTGTTAAACATTTCTCACATCTTCTCAACCCTTGTTGCTAGTCTACTTATCTGTAATTCCATTTTGTTTTTAAGATTTTGGATCATTTTTCCTATCATTATTCTGAATGCTTTTTCAGGTAGACTCCCTGTCTCCCCCTCTTTTGTTTGGTTTCATGGGCATTTATCATGTTCCTTTACCTGCTGAGTATTTCTCTGCCTTTTCATTTTATTTAAATTGCTGTGTTTGGGGTGCCCTTTCTGTAGGCTGGAAGTCTGTGGTTCCTCTTTATTATGGAGCTCGCTCCCTGTGGATGGGGTTGGACTAGCAGCTTGTGAAGGTTTCCTGGTTAGGGGAGCTTGCATCTATGTTCTGGTGGATGGAGCTGGATCTCTTCTCTCTGGAGTGCAATGAAGTATCCAGTAGTGAGTTTTGGGGTGTCTATGGGTTTGGCATGACTTTGGGCAGCCTGTCTTTTAACACTCAGGGCTATGTTCCTGAGTTGCTGGAGAATTAGTGTAGTATGTCTTGCTCTGGAACTTGTTGGCTCTTGGGTGGAGCTTGGTTTCAGTGTTAAGTATGGAGGCTTTTGGGTGAGCTCATCTATTAATGTTCCCTGGAATCAGGAGTTCTCTGGTGTTCTCAAGTTTCGGATTTAAGCCTCTGTCTCTGGCTTTCAATCTTATTCTTACAGTAGCCTCAAGACTTCTCCACCCATACAGCACAGATGATAAAACATCTAGGTTAATGGTGAAAAAATTCTGCACAGCGACAGACACCCAGAGAGGTTCACAGTTACATGGAGAAGAGAATAGGGAGATAGAGGTGACCAGGAGGAGAAGAGGGGGAGTCAAAAGGGGAGACAGCAATCTAGCCAGTAATCAGTTCCCTCGGTGCTCTCCACAGTTTGGAAGACCCAGGGAGGCTCACAGAGTTACATGGAAGGAGATAGAGAAGAGGAGGGAGGGAGATAGAGGTGACCAGGAGGAGAAGACAGGCAGTCAAAAGTGGAAAGACCAATCCAGCCAGTAATCAGTTCCCTAAGTGTTCTCCACAGCTCGGAATACCCAGAGAGATTCACAGAGATAAGTCAAGAAGAGAAGGTGGAGGAGATAGAGGTGACCTGGGGGAGAAAAGGGAGAGTCAAAAAGGGGAGAGAGCAATCAAGCCATTAATCACACCCCTAAGTGAAAATGAATACTAAAGATTCGATTCTTAAAGGTACAAAGTGTGTTAGTTGCTCAGTTGTGTCTGACTCTTTGCAACCACATCAACTATACAGTCCATGGAATTCTCTAGGCCAGAATACTGGAGTGGGTAGCTTTTCCTTTCTCCAGGGGATCTTCCCAACCCAGGGATCGAACCCAGGTCTCCTGCATCGCAGGCGGATTCTTTACCAGCGGAGCCACAAAGAAGCCCAAAAATACTGGAGTGGGTAGCCTATCCCTTCTCCAGGGGATCTTCCCAACCCAGGAACTGAACTAGAGTCATCTCCCGCATTGCAGGTGGATTCTTTACTAACTGAGCTATCACCAAAATTGATAACAAATATCAAAAAGCAAAGATTAAAAATCTACAATACAGGTGAGACTCTCAAAAATATTAAAAATACAGAACAAAATCAATCACAAAAATTAGAAAAAATATATATATGAAATTTGCTTTAAAAATAGGGTCTTTTTTTGCAAGGTAATAGTAGGTTATAAAAATGAAAATTAAAGGAGTAATAAAGAACTTAAAAATTTTTTTAAATTTAAAAATGATAATAGTAAAAATATATTTAGGAATTTCCCTGAGGCTGTTGTGCCAGCCCAGTATTTTGGATGATGTACTCTGCAGAGAAGTTAAATAACCAGGGTGACAATATATAGCCTTGATGTACTCCTTTCCCAATTGGGAACCAGTCCGTTGTTCCCTGTCCACTTCTAACTGTTTCTTCTTGACCTGCATACAGATTCTCAGGAGGTAGGTAAAGTGGTCTGGTATTCACATCTCTTTAAGAATTTTCCACAGAGCATCTTCTTGACCCAGGGACTGAACCCTGGTCTCCTACATTGCAGGCAGATTCTTTACCGTCTGAGCCACCATGGAAGCCCATGGAAGTCTGTAAGCCCTGCTTGAATGTTAAAAGAAGTGACCAAGAAAATCCTAAATTCTGCCAACCCCTAAAGCAGCAACTAATTTCATTTTTGCATTTTCTCCTCCAGTTTTTATATCAAAAAGAATAGAGTATATCTAGTTATAAAAAGAGTAAAGTATTTTTACTAAGCCATTACTTAGGTTTCTAATTCTCACTGCATGACGAGACAATGTAAAGAATATTTTATCACGTATAGTTTTCCCCCTACTTTTGAATTCCCTCCCCAGTGAAGTCTTATAAGTGATATTTCTGGAGAAAGGGCTATAAACTCACGTGTGACCTGTGAAAGATGTCTAGCACCCAGTAAAAGCTTCAAGATGTCTGTCCCACCTTCCCACCGCAGAACAATCACACACACCAAGAATACAGAGCCCTGCATCCCCTTTGCACAAAAGCCTGCTGCTTCCCGCTGCCACCACCAGCTCCTGCCACTTCCATCTCCCAGAGTTCTCCTGAATCCACGCACCCTCTCCATCCCAACAGCCACCGCCTCGTGCAAAGCGCTGTCATCGCCCACCGGGCAGTCGGCTTCCGACCCGTTTACCGCGCATCTACTCCTGCTTCCTCCAGTCTGTCTTCGCTGGCTTTTCACAACACGTCCGCTCATCTTGCGTCCTGGCTCAAGGGCTCCCAGCGGTGTCCACGGCATCCTGACAACCCCCTCTGCGGGGCTCCACTGCATACCATACTCCCGGCCAGGCCCCTGCTTCTCTGGCTTCCCAGAAGGAGGGGCTCAGGCTCCTCCAGCAGGAACCCTGTTCCCCCCGACACTCACACCCAGGACCCTCGACCCCAAGCTCCCTCGCATGTTACAGGCATTAGTTTAAAACACTACTGTCTCAGCCCATGACAGGCTCAACAGATTATCAAATGAATGAACATTCTCAAATACTGATATTATCAAATGAATAAAATATTTTTTGACATTTTATTTTTAGTTGGAGAATAACTGCTTTATAATACTGTGTTGGGTGTTGCCATATACCGACATGAATCAGTCATAGGTATACATATATCCCCTCCGTCTTGAACCTCCCACCCCACTCCACCTCCTCCACGTTGTCACAGAGCGCCAGATTTGACTCCATGCATCATACAGCGAATGCCCACCAGCTGTCTGTTTTACACATGGTGGCGTACGCGCTCCCAGGCTGCTCTTCCCATCCATCCCACCCTCTCCTTCCCTGCCACCCCATGCCCACAAGGCTGTTCTGTCTGCATCTCCACTGATGCCCTGCAAACAGGTTCTCCAGTGCCATCTTTCCGGATTCCACGTATGTGCATGCATGCTAAGTCACTTCAGCTGTGTCCAACTCGGTGCGGCCCTCTCGACTGCAGCAGCCCGCCAGGCTCCTCTGCCCAGGAGATTCTCCAGGTAAGAACCCTGGAGTGGGTTGCCATTTCCTCCTCCAGGGGACCTTCCCGCTCCAGGGACTGAACCAGCGTCTCTTACGTCTACCTGCACTGGCAGGTGGGCGCCACCTGGGAAGCCCATGTGTGTGTGAGTATAAAATATCTGGTTTTCTCTCTCCCACTCACTTCACTACGCATAACAGGCCCTAGGTTCATCCACTTCATTAGAAGCGACTCAAATGCATTCCTTCTTATGGCTGAGTAATACTCCATTATACATATGTACCACAGTTTCTTTATCCATTTACTTGTTGGTGGACACCTAGGTTGCTTCCATGTCCTAGCTACTGTAAATAGTGCTGCGATGAACACTGGGGTACGTGTGTCTTTTTCAATTATGGTTTCCTCAAGGTATATGCCCAGTAGAGGAATCATTGGGTTATACGGTAGTTTTATTCTAAGTTTATTAAGGAAGCTCCATGCTGTTCTCCATAGTGGCTGTACCAATTCACATTCCCACCAACAAGGCAAGAGGGTTCCCTTTTCTCCATACCCTCTCCAACATTTATTGTTTGTAGATTTTTTGGTGATGGCCACTCTGACTCGTGTGAGGTGATATTTCACTGCAGTTTTGATTTGCATTTCTCTAATAATGAGCAATGTTGAGCATCTTTTCCTGTGTTTATAAGCCACCTGTATGTCGTTTTCGGAGAGATGTCTGTTTAGATCTTCTCACTTTTTACAAATATTGATATTAAATACCTGTTAAAATATTTTGGTAATTTTATTTGACTCAATCAGTGCAGACCTTTCCCATCATCTAGATCAGTGAAACTCTGAGGAAAACACTCCAGGCAGAGAGCATTCACACACACACTTTTCCCATCACTGTAATAAAAATGAAAGAGAATCACATTCCAAGTAAACTCAAAGAGACTCAGATTCACTTACACGTTAGATGCTGAGTACGTGCTTTACACAACAGTCACCAAAATGTTTCCTTAAATGGCAAGCTCACCCACATTTGTTTTTAATGAATGTAATTTATTATTTCAGTTTATACAAAACCTTTCCAAAACAGAATAACCAGGGCTCAGCAAAGTGAAGGACGACAGCTTCATCACGGCTGTCAACGAGGCATCACGTCGCCTCCACGTTACTGCAGCTGTGACGAGACTTAAACTGACCCGCTCACCTGTGAGAACACACACTGTGACAAGGACGGCCTAACACACTCAGCCTTGAACCGACTCCCACTGGGGTAGCAACTCCATGCTCATCGACTCTAAATCTTAAATTAATAAGGGAAATCAAAGCACTGGGTTTGATTCCCTTCTAGGGATCCTAAACACCCTATGTGCACCTAAGAAACAGTGGTTAAGACCACAAAAATACTTTTACTTCCTTTATGAAGCATGTTTTAGATTCAAACTGAAAACTGCAAAAATCAAGACAGGAACAAAAGAAAGTGCACCCCTCACAGCATGCAGCAAGGGACACTGTGGAGGCCCCAGCCTGCAACAGAGCGCAGGGAAGGAGCGTCAGTCCATTCGAGCACACCACAGCCATCTGTGCGAGGGCCAACTTCTCTAAACAAGGAGGTTTAAACTCACACTGCAGTATGTTAAAATGATGTTGAAACAGAGTTCCTTGCGGGTGGAACTTTTCTTGCAAGCTAATATCCTAGAACTCCACAAATGTGCCAGATAAGGACATCAGTTCAGTTCAGTTGCTCAGCCGTGTCCAACTCTTTGAGACCCCCATGGACTGCAGCACGCCAGGCCTCCCTGTCCATCACCAACTCCTGGAGTTTACTGAAACTCATGTCCATTGAGTCGGTGATGCCAGCCAGCCATCTCATCCTCTGTTGTCCCCTTCTCCTCCTGCCCCCAATCCCTCCCAGCATCAGGGTCTTTTCAAATGAGTCAGTTCTTCACAACAGGTGCCAAAGTACTGGAGTTTCAACTTCAGCATCAGCCCTTCCAATAAATATTTGGACTGATTTCCTTTAGGATGGACTGGTTGGATCTCCTTGCAGTCCAAGGGACTCTCAAGAGTCTTCTCCAACACCACAGTTCAAAAGCATCAATTCTTCGGCGCTCAGCTTTCTTTATAGTCCAATTCTCACATCCATACATGACTACTGGAAAAGTCATAGCTTTGACTAGATGGACCTTTGCTGGGAAAGTAATGTCTCTGCTTTTTAACATGCTGTCTAGGTTGGTCATAACTTTCCTTCCAAGGAGCAAGCGTCTGAATTCCATGCTGCGGTCACATCTGCAGTGATTCTGGAGCCCCCCAAATTAGAGTCTGTCACTGTTACCCCAACTATCTGCCATGAAGTGATGGGACCAGATGCCACGATCTTAGTTTTCTGAATGTTGAGTTTCAAGCCAACTTTTTCACTCTCCTCTATCACTTTCATCAAGAGGCTTTTCAGTTCTTCTTCACTTTCTGCCATAAGGGTGGTGTCATCTGAATATCTGAAGTTATTGATATTTCTACAGGTAATCTTGATTCCAGCCTGTGCTTCATCCAGCCCAGTTTCTCATGATGTACTCTGCATATAAGTTATATAACCAGGATGAAAATATACAGCCTTGACGTACTCCTTTCCCAATTTGGACCCAGTCTGTTGTTCCATGTCCAATTCTAACTGTTGCTTCCTGACCTGCATACAGATTTCTCAAGAGGCAGGTCAAGTGGTCTGGTATTCTCATCTCTTTAAGAATTTTCCAGAGCTTGTTGAATAAGGAAATATATTTCCTCAAAAGGTAAATGTTAAATCAATCTGAAGCCTCCATAAAAAAAAACAACGCTGTTAAGTACTTTGTAATGCATACTGTATTAACCTTCAAAGTGTTAAGAGCCTAACAGCATCTCCAAACGCTGCTCAGGCTGTCCTCTGAGGCTCTGCCCACCTCCCTGCTCTGCTGCCAGATGCGAGCAGCCAGGCCCTGAGTCACGGTGGGGGCTAAAGTGTCTGCGAGTCTCCTCCACCATCCTGTGAGCCCAGGAGGGCCCCTCTGACAGCTGGGGAAGCCCAGACTTTGGGGAGTGCCAGGCACGGCCAGAGAGCAAGCCCAGGTCCCTTTCTTAATGTATATTCTCAGCACCCCACCCGCTTCCAGTACTTGACAGGTCCCTGCTCTGGTCTCCTGTTTCCTAAGGCTTCTTTAAAATACGGGTACAAAAACAGCCCATGAATACACTGGTCAACAACGGAGACAGTCCGTGAGCACACAGGGTGGAGACGTGAGCCGTTCCCGGCTCCCGTGCTGCTCGTCCAGGGCAAGTGGGCGAGGATGCACGCCTGGGGGAGTATGCAGCACCGGGGGTGATGGGGAGAGCTCTTACACGGGAGGACAGGCGGCAGTGCAGCAAGACACTGCGTGCCGGAGCTCCTCCTGCTCAGGCTCTGAGTGCTCCAAGTACCTCACTGTCCAGAATTCTTAAAGAGGAATTCATCCTGGGTTAAAAAAAAAAATACACCGCATTACTCAAGTCCTCAAGAGGTTTATATTGAAAAAAGAGCTGAAGCAGGAGCCTGGACAGATGCGGCGATGCACCCACCGCATCAGACCCCCGCCCCTGCCCCGCGTGGAGCTCTCTGGCTGCAGCGTCGCACCTGCTGTGTTGATTCCACATCCGCCTCCCCTACAAAGACCCAGGAGATGCCTTTATTCTAGAGATGTCTATCACACCATTATTACAAAACTAGAGAGAAACCAAATTCCAACATACAAAGGTATGTTAAATTCTTTCAGGGTCAGAGCAGGTCAGAAACAAACACAAATGTAAACACGACAGGGAAGAGTTGACAAAAGCCACTCCGTGTTCACTCAGCAGTGTGTGACGCAACGTGTACAGTGAGTATTTACAAAGACGCCGTCGTACTATGCAAATGCTTATAAAATGTAGTATGAAAAAATTTAAAAACAAAATAAAACGTGCACAACACTGTAAGTCAACTATACTTCAATGTTTTAAGTGTATGTATTTATCTAGGTGAACACTGAAAACAAACATACTGATGATGTTCGTGTTTCCCATACAGTTTTTTCTAGGTAGCACATGTTTTTATAGTAGGGGGAAGAGATATATACAATTATTATTATTATTTCTTAAAAGCACTGTGTATCTGAAACGTGACAGCAGATTCTAAGCAGCCCGCACAGGAGGAGGGCTGAGGCACGGCACAGGGCTACCCACCCTGAGCTCTACCAGCAAGGCTGGTCGACGGACCTGTGTGTGCTCCCAGGAGACGTGGACGGGGCACAAGCCATGGGCACGAGCCCTGCTCAAGCGTGCGCAGGCCCACCCCAGTGTCTGGGGAGGCCGTCCCTCTCACCCACCAGAACGTGGGCTCCCGAAGGCCCAGCTGCATTCCTTTCTTGCATTCCCCCCACCCCGCAACTCGACAAAGCCCAGCAGGGCTGCCCCCTGGGTCGTGCCCTGCGGATCCTGCTGCTCCAACGCAAGGCCCTGCTATTCCAACACACGCCATGCAAAGGGCGGTGTCTCGGGGCTGCCTGCTGTCTGGCTGGTCCTCACTCCACCCCAGGGGCTCCAGCTGCCTTCTCTGCTCGCAGCCCGCAACGAGCGGGGACCCACTGGTGTCCACTGACGCCGCTGCCAGGGAACCTGGCGTCGCCCCCTGGCTATGGACGCACACCGCCATGGCACCGCTCCGAGCCTCCGCTCTCCCTCCCGAGTGCTCTCGCTGCACTGTCACCGGGCCCCATGGGAGGCTGTGTGTCCTTGTCGGCCCGCTCAGTGTCCTTCTGAGCAGGATCCAAGCGCAGCCCCACAAACCACCGTAAACACTGAAGCCAGCGGGCTTGCCGGCAGGCAGACCCCAGGGCCGTTCCCATCAGCGCTCTCCCATGAGGACACCCGCTTCTCCCGCCGGTTCGCGTCTCACCTGCGAGCGCTCCCTACCTGAGCTCCATGACGGGTGCAAACAGCATGCTGAGCAGCGCGGGGAGGCCTGGGATGTGCGGCATCAGGGAGGTCTCGCGCAGCAGCATGGTGGACCCTGCGGACGGGCCCGGCGGGCAGGCGGTCACTGTGGGCGCCCCGCGCTCAGGCCTCCCACCCCGCGTGCAGCTGTCCCACAGATGCCCGGCAGGCAGAGCTCCCGGTGCGGGTCCCCCAGCCCCCCAAGGGAAGCCCGCCGCCTAAGGCCCTGGCTTTGACTGTTCTGTTTGGTTACTCCTCCTCTCCTTCCTCCTCTGGCCAAGACCTGGGATTCGCCCTCCTGTCCAGCCAAGATAACGGAAAGCATGGACGGCCAAGGAGTCCGTCCCCGCGCCCCTGCGCAGGGAGTGGGAAGGCTGGGACTCTCCGGCTCAAACTCACACCCGCTGATGCACTCAGAAGAGAGTCCAGGAGCCAGGCCGCAGGTGTGAGGCTGCTCCCGACCTCAGGACAGACGTCCCGGCCCTGGAGTCAGGCGGGGAGCAGGGCGGGCGGCGCAGCCCCTCACTCACCAGTGGTGTTCACGGAGAGGGACGCTGCGACCAGCAGCCGCTGGTGCGTGTCCTCGGGGCTGTCGCTGATGATGACCGAGTTGATGCTTTCCTTCTCGATCCAGACGCACCTGGAAGCAGAGCTCCTGGGAGAGGCGGCCCCTGCACGAGGCAGCGCCTGACGCCAGGCCAGGAGAGGCCACTGCAGAGACAGGCCGGCCGCAAACGCAGAAGCGGCCCCTGCACGAGGCAGCACCTGATGCCAGGCCAGGAGGGGCCGCTGCAGAGACAGGCTGGCCGCAACGCAGTGACCGACCGACCGCTGGGAGGCCGCGGCCCGTCTCCACCGAGTCTCGGCCATGCCAAGACCCACGTGCTGCCCTGGCACAAACCTCCACCTCCAGCCAGACCGCCGCCCGCACTGCCCACCTGCAGCGGCTGCGGCCTGCGTCCCAGCAGGCTGTCCCTGACACCCGCCTGGGGGAAGCCCGGCCTGGCCCACCTGCCCCCTGCTCACAGTGGCCCAGCAGGGGACCCTCCACGCCTGCTCCTCCCAAACCTTTGACTCTAATCGCAGGCCAGGCTATCGAGTGCACACCGAAAGCTCCCATGAGCTTTCTGCTCCTCCTACGGTGGACACAGTCCACGGTGACCCGCCTGGAGCAGGACGGAACGGCCTCCAGAGTCTCTCCTCCATGCGGGCTCCGCACCCTCTCAAGTGCTCACCGGGCACCTGCAGACTCTGGGGCTCTTGCTGCAAACTGGGGGCTGAGCTCTGCGTTTCTAACAGGCTCTTGGGGACACGTCTGCTGCTGGTTCTGGAGGAGACTCTGGCAAGCCAGGGTTTTTCCTCTGCAGCCCAAGCGATTGTTTAAGATGCACAAAATGAGGCTTCCCATGCTTCTCAGGAGGAAGCGACTCATGAGGCTTGGCAACACACGCCTCCCAGCAGTCCTCCGCTCTCACTCTCCGTCCTCAGGGGAGCACTCGCTCCAGATCTGGCCTGCACCCTCTGCTGCCAGGACCCTCCTGGAGCCTTTACCCTGCCAGCACAATGCTCCTGGTCTTCACTCCTCCGCACACTCCGGGTCTCAGACTTCTGAAACCCGACGGCCTTCCGAGTGTGGTCAGGGCGCTGAGACGCCTCCATGATGCTCCAGGAGCCCATCAAGAGCCACAGCAACCCACCGTGAAGTCAGAGGTTTCCTCTGTCCTGCCGCTGTGCCCGCTGGACCCATAATGTGGGGCACACCACCTGTGCTGTGGCCCCCAGTGTTCTCGCTAAACCCCTCCCAGGACACAGCAGGCATGACAGATCTGCTGGACGAATGGCGATGATGCTGAGGACAGAAACGACGAGGGCCCTAATGAAGCCCAGGTCTCAGCAGAACGGCTTTCACCTAAGAGAGTGTGGGAACCTCAGGTCTGCAGCGAGCACAGAGGCCAGAGGACTTAGCAAAGGCAGCAGGTTCCGAGAGGTTAGACATAGAAAAGCTTAGTTTCTGATAAGCCCTTTGAACAGAGGACCAGAGAAAGCAGCTTCATGGGAATCTTAATCATACCTGAACTTGGATATTCTGGTCAGACTATGACACTTCAGTTCGTAAGGGTTAAAAGGCCCGTGAAGTACTGCCTGTACACACAAAACATACAAAACGTTACGGATAAGTAAAATGTCACTTCACTTTCATTTTAAAAATCCAAAAGTCAGCTCACAGTTTAAAAGAAAGAAAAAGAGCTACGTCTTAGGCATAAGGTCTTGAAGATTTAATGGGGGAAAAACGCCTTAAAAGAGGTATTCTCTGGAATGCACCTGTTTCCATCAATGGAAACCTTCATATTTTGCATATAAAATGTATCTACACACACACATATATAAGATAGCCTTTGTCAAGAAAAGGAAACACTGTCAAGCACTTCTGTGAAAGGCCTCTCTTCACTGCAGCAGCAGCCCAAGACCACACAGCCAGAGGCCAGGACAATAAAAGCAGAGTCCCTGGCTGGGGCGAGGGGACACGTCCCAGCCAACCCTTCCCGCCAGACGCCACCAAGGGACGAAGCTGAGCCCTGCCGCTGGTCCTCCGAAGCCCAGAGCCGTGCTCCCCTCCATCTGACGAGCAAACACCGGTCCCTGTGACTGGAAACGCAGCCTGCCACCCAACTGCCCGGCTTTGCTGCAAAGCGCCCGTCTATCCTGCCTCCTCAGAACTGTCTGAGAGGCTGCCTCCCGGGCTCGAGTCCTCAGCAAGTCCGCCAAATTAATCAACATAACCCTCAGCTTTTAGGCTGTACAATCTTTTTCACATGGTGTCGCCTCTGGAAAGGTTGGCTTAAAAAAGAACCACTCAAAAAAAAAAAAAAAAGAACTAACCAAAAGCCTGTCTCTACACTAAATTCTAGGTTTTTCTCATATTAATACAGGCTCCACAGTGAGAGAAGTAACAGTACTAAAAACCAAGGACAAAAAACCACCATGACTTCCAGCTACAACTCAGCTTATAGCTGCAGAGTGATTCGAAGTTCTTAACTGGACTGTACAATACCTCCTATAAATTACCTTGCAGCTTGGGTTACCCAGCTTATTGGAAGAAAAGCTCTCCAGCAAAATCCGGATCAGGTGCTTTTCGTCGTCTTTCACGGGAGACGCCGTGGACATGTCTGTCAGGTCTTCTACTGATTTGGAAAAGAGACCCTTGAGAGCTTCGTGGCTTTGCTAAACAAAACAAGAAAAATTCATTTTGGTAAAAGGAAAACCAGTGTTAAAAACATTTTACTCCAAATTAATCAAAGCATTTCATAGGCACCACCTTATCATTAGGTTACCTTTAGATCATTAAGATGTCAAAAGATAATTTATTGATACAAACAAAAGAAGACAGAACTCACTAAAGGCTCAGCTCATTAGCCTTTACTAACTTTCAGCCAAAGTGAAAGTCGCTCAGTCGTGTCTGACTCTTTGCGACCCTGGACATACACAGTCCATGGAATTCTCCAGGCCAGAACACTGGAGTGGGTAGCCTTTCCCTTCTCCAGGGGATCTTCCCAACCCAGGGGTCGAACCCAGGACACCAGCATTGCAGGAGGACTCTTTACCAGCTGAGCCACAAGGGAAGCCCTCAGCCATCAGAGAACTGAAGGGTGACACAGGTTTTGTACACAAAATGTCAGCTTCATCCCGGGACTGTGACCAGGACCCCCGGTGCGTTTTCTCAAGTGGAAACACAAACCCGGCTGGCTCTATGGTGACGTTTCCCTGCTGGTTTGCCCCCTGCCCAACCCAGTACCTCATCCCCAGCAGAAATTACAGAAGGAGCCACCTTCAACATGAGCCTCAAAGTGGCATCTCAAACCTTCAGATCAAGAAAGGCAGCTTCAGAAATGGTTTTGAAATAAACAGCTGAAATACATTTTGAAATGTTTCAAACGCTAGAAACAAATATTTTATAAAGGCATTATAAAATTCATTAGGGAGATAAATCTTGGAATCCATTTTTTAACAACTCCCCAAAGAGAGAACACTTTCACATCTAAGTTTCATTCCAAGAACAACAACAACAAAACACCAACAGCTTCATAACCGGAAGCCACAAGAACTGTGCCTGGCCACCACGATGTGGCCTCAAAGGAACTAGAAGACATTTAGGAAGGAACCACAGATCTCAACACACCAATCGCTGTCCGGCTCTGCAGCCCTTGAGATCCTGAGAGCGGGAAAGGCCCCCTCTGCCTCCCGCCCCACCCCGCCCACGGGCAGCACACACCTTGGACTCGTAGGGCTCCTCGGCCGGCTCAGCGTAGCCCTGGCTGATGAGGATGCCCCGCACGCTGACCGTGTCCTGCAGCCCTGAGGGGAGGTAGGCGTCCACGTGCAGGACGCTGTGCACCATGGAGAAGACCTTCACCAGGAGGGTGCGGCCGCCGACCAGAGAGGAGAAGCGCTGGCTGGCCCCGCTGCTCCAGCGCTCGCCACACACCAGGCACCTCGCTGATGGCCGCATCTTGCAGATCTTGAACTCCAGGGCCTGCAGGGCAGAGGGCAGGGCCAGACACTCAGCCCAGACGCTACCCAAAGTAGACCTGGGCGGGGTCTGCACCAGGAACCATCACAGACCCTACTGGAAGCACGGCAGGGTGACCGAGGACGCCACAGCTAAAACCACATGGTCTCGTCAGTCGATGACAAAAAAGCTTAGAATGCCTTTTACAAAGCACAGGTGGAAAAGCATTATAAACTTCACGAAGTTTGAAACCCTCCATGTACTTTAACTTGCTCCAGAAGCACTATCAGCAAAAACATCTACAGCAACATATCTCAGGGAAAAAGCAGAAACCAGACTTGGGGAGCACAACAAAATGAGGGCCTTCCTGCTCTGGGTCTTGGCCCATCTGCAAGCTGAGGGGCGAGCCCTGACCTCCAAGACCCCTCCAGCTTCACACGCTCAGGCCACCGCAATGTGTCCCCCTCACCTGAAAGGGCAGCTCAAGGAACTGGCAGGGCATCTCCATGAGGACGCCCAGCGCCACGCGCGCTCTGTTCCCGTAGTCCACGAAGAACACCTAGAGGAGGCCGGGTGTGCGTCAGTGCAGGCCCGGCCAGGAGTCCAGACGCGGCCGCCCCAGCCAAGCCCACTCCTCGGGACTCCCAGGACAGGGCGAGTCCTCAGGCCACTGAGGGAAGGGGCTTTCCGACTGCACCACTTCTCTAATTGTAACTATTTTATATTTAGTTTCCACGAGAAAAGACAAAAATCTTTCTGTCAACTGCTTTGAGTCTGCCTCATTTCCGTTTGCAAGATTTACTACAGAAAAACATACCTCGGCAGAATTTCCAGAAACATAGAGGACCTGGGCTCTGAAGTAGCTTTCTTTATCACTGTCGGCGAAGGGAGCCAGGCAGACCTGGTCGGGGTGGGGGTGGACAGGCAGGGGCACCAGCGTGAGGCGGTTTATCTCGGCAGCCAGACTCTTCAGAAACTCCCAGTTCTTCTCATCGGTCCTGTACCCCCAGAAGTGTCCCACTTCAACCACCTAGAGGGGAGGAGGAGGAAACAAACCCTGGAGAGGATCTCCGTCCAGAGGGACAGGCGCGCCTGCTGCAGGCCTGGCGTGCCCCCCTGCCGACCACCGCAGGTCACAAGCTATATTCCCTGGTCCCTAAGGTTCTCCAGGCTTTGAGTCGGTGCTTATGAGGAAACGGGGGCTCCGGTCAAGTGAGGTGAGGGAGTGTGACGCGCACCAGCACTGCAGGCCCTGGGGCCACACGAGGTCAGGGCTGTCCCATCCGACCAGCCCCCAGGACCCGCCGAGCCCACAGAGCCCCCCCGGAGCGTGGGGCGGAGTGCGGACGGCCTCGCCCGCTGCCGCCACCACACAGCCCAGGCCGCACTGCTGCGGCCCTCCAGGCGGCGGGAGGCCAGGCTGCTAGGCGGAGTCTCCCAGGGAAGGGGACCACGCATTTGCTAGGAAGCCTGCGGCATTTTAACTGAAATTTTATTTTGAAGAAGTAAAAACTACACTCCAACGAACGCTGCTGCCAATGCCAGCTCTGCTGATACAACTGAATTACAGGCAAACAGCGCCACGCCAGTGACGTCCTACCTGTGCCTGTTGCTAAACTGGTGTTTTTCGGCATTTCAAATGTACTACCATTTTGAAAATTAAACTTTGATTCTAGGATGAACACTTGTGTTTCTTGTTCTGTTACAGCCACGTTTGAATTTGCGAGTGAAAGTGACTCGAGCTCACCCAGACGGACTCCTGGTGGCCTTTAGCGATGCCCTTGATGACGCTGGTGTGCACCGTGAGGGCCCCTCACCGGGAGGCTTCTCCACTGTGAGACACAGGACCACACGGTCCACGGCCGGTCGAATGTGAGGATGCGAGGAGCCATGGACAGAGGGCCGACCCTAAGCAACCTGAGGACTAAGCCCTCGCTGCCACGGGTGCGGCGTGGGTGACTAAGGTACATGGGCCGTCTGCGGCTGCACCTCCACGTCCACTGCCCCGTGCACTCGACGGGGCGGCTCTAAATAGAGACGACAGAAGAGCTCCAACGCCCGGGTCGCACCGCTCTCACCTCTGTGACTTCCACTGTTAGGAGCAGGTCTGTGATGGTCCGCGATTGGTCCACCATGTTAAAGGAGACTTGCACGGGATCAACTGTCTTCTTCTGGAAGTCCACGTTCACCCTGTTAGACACCACTTATCTTAAAAGGCACAGAGGTGTCACAAAGAACACGCGTGTGCTTATGTATGTGAGGCTACTGCTCGCACTAGTGCAACAGAGGTGTCACAAAGAACACGCGTGTGCTTACGTACGTGAGGCTACTGCTCGCACTAGTGCAACAGAGGTGTCACAAAGAACACACGTGTGCTTACGTACGTGAGGCTACTGCTCGCACTAGTGCAACAGAGGTGTCACAAAGAACACACGTGTGCTTACGTACGTGAGGCGACTGCTCGCACTAGTGCAACAGAGGTGTCACAAAGAACGCGTGTGCTTACGTACGTGAGGCGACTGCTCGCACTAGTGCAACAGAGGTGTCACAAAGAACACGCGTGTGCTTACGTACGTGAGGCGACTGCTCGCACTAGTGCAACAGAGGTGTCACAAAGAACACGCGTGTGCTTACGTACGTGAGGCGACTGCTCGCACTAGTGCAACAGAGGTGTCACAAAGAACACGCGTGTGCTTACACACGTGAGGCGACTGCTCGCACTAGTGCAACAGAGGTGTCACAAAGAACACGCGTGTGCTTACGTACGTGAGGCGACTGCTCGCACTAGTGCAACAGAGGTGTCACAAAGAACACGCGTGTGCTTACGTACGTGAGGCGACTGCTCGCACTAGTGCAACAGAGGTGTCACAAAGAACACGCGTGTGCTTACGTACGTGAGGCGACTGCTCGCACTAGTGCAACAGAGGTGTCACAAAGAACACGCGTGTGCTTACGTACGTGAGGCGACTGCTCGCACTAGTGCAACAGAGGTGTCACAAAGAACACGCGTGTGCTTACACACGTGAGGCGACTGCTCGCACTAGTGCAACAGAGGTGTCACAAAGAACACGCGTGTGCTTACGTACGTGAGGCGACTGCTCGCACTAGTGCAACAGAGGTGTCACAAAGAACACGCGTGTGCTTACGTACGTGAGGCGACTGCTCGCACTAGTGCAACAGAGGTGTCACAAAGAACACGCGTGTGCTTACGTACGTGAGGCGACTGCTCGCACTAGTGCAACAGAGGTGTCACAAAGAACACGCGTGTGCTTACGTACGTGAGGCGACTGCTCGCACTAGTGCAACAGAGGTGTCACAAAGAACACGCGTGTGCTTACGTACGTGAGGCGACTGCTCGCACTAGTGCAACAGAGGTGTCACAAAGAACACGCGTGTGCTTACGTACGTGAGGCGACTGCTCGAACTAGTGCAACAGAGGTGTCACAAAGAACACGCGTGTGCTTACGTATGTGAGGCGACTGCTCGCACTAGTCCACGGCTACTACAGGAAAAGAGGTTTAATGAGACACAGCCAGGGACGACGAACTGCACCTCATCTCCCACGAGAGACTCTGCCGGTGTCCTGCGCTGCCCTGGGGCAGGGGGTGCACCCCACAGTCACACACCACCCTCTACAAACACATGCTAATGCTCAAGATTGTCACGGAATTCTGCTTTAAAGGATATAAATTCTAAATCTGGGAACTGCAAGGTCTCCTGACTTGTGGGTTCAGAGGTGAGTGACCCTGACCTTTAGAAAACCGTAAGAATCGACGGCTGCGTCATGTCACTAAGAAGTCCACGCCTAGGTCATGAAGTCATGTCATTAGAAAACACATACGTGGTTTCTAAAAAATCCAGTTATCATTCATCCCTTAAAGCAGCAACACAGCCAATGCTAAAATGTGAGGAGATACAACTCAAGTTTGAGAAAAGGTTTCCTTTTTTCCCTAGTAATTTTATTCTTCCATGAAGAGGAAGGATGATGAGAGACCCTGACCCGCCTCTCTGCCCTGTCCGCAGACCCGTCTGTTAAGTAAGGTGCCCAGGCAGCCAGGCAGCGGGACGGGTGTGCTGCACGTGGCCCCAGACTCAGCACACCCAGCTGCCACCCTCAGAGTCAGGTCATCCCACACCAGCCACACTCGTGGCCACACTTCCCTTCCTCCCCACTCCTCGACTTCGGGTTGGGTGCCTCGGGGGCTTACAAGATGACTGAGAGGAAAGACACAGGACTGCAGCTCTGCGGGCACAACCGAAAGTGCTCCCACCGGGGACGCCGAGGGCATTCAGGTCGGCCCAAGGTGCGCAGAGCCGCCAACCGCACGGCAGCGCCCGGGGCCGGGCGGAACCCCTGCGCTGCCTGCCAGGAGCTCCCAAGGGCGCCGCCATTCCGTGCCGGGTCAGCTCTGCTGAGGACAAGGAAGACCCTCTTGTGCTTGAGAAAAGGAGCGACGGGAAGGAGGAAGAAAGGGGGCTGGCACCAGGCTCAGTCCCCTCGACTCAACTGAAAATGACACGGCGACTCCGCCCACTCCCCGGCAGCCTTGACCACAGGTGCCACAGCTACCACACAGACGCAAACGCTGAGGTTCAGAGAGGTCGAGTGACCTGTGCGAGCGCACACGGCAGCCCAGGCCAGTGCGAGTGTGTGACCTTCAGCACGGCTAAGCAGCTTCTCAAAAGTGGCATTTGAGAATGTGTAGGCAGCAGGACAGAGTCGTGCCCACCAGCCTCCTGAGCCTACCTCGTGTTCCGGAGCTTGGACACGGCCCCTCCTTGCACCTTCGCTTCAATCTCCTCTGCAGAGTGAACACTGAGTTCAAGGGACACTTTGAGCTGAGACATCTTGATGGCCATGTACACGGCAGGGAGCGTTTTAAACCTCTCTGTTGGATTGCGTGAAAACTCCACAAAGGCTCTGCTCCACAAATACAGATAAAAAATAAGCTTATGAGGCGTCTGAAACAGAGTTAAGTGTATATTAATTTCTCTCAAGTTCAGATAAAAGATTTTCAGCTACACATCTCCTCAAAACTACCTAGTAACTAACTTCTCATCACAGGGTTAATCAAGAAGATGTATTCAAGAGGAAACTACTCACTTAAGAGCAATAAAAATTACAATGACATACCATTAAATTAAAAGCCAGTATCGTCCTCACGTATCATGCAGTATAATGTGAAATAAAGACCGACTTCAAGTGGAATGTCCAGCTAAGAAATCTTAATTGTCATTATTGGAACAAAGTGATAGGTCTGGGTTTTGCTACTTTATTGTAGAATAAAATGCAGAGAGAGAAAAGCACACAGCTGAGCAGCTCAGCGATCTTTCTGGCCCCCCTCAAACACCCGGTTTATCACAGTGAAGCTGAGGCACGGCCTCCACCGCCCCGCTCCGCAGGGTCCTGCCAGCCCACCCCTCCCAAGGGGTAAGAATCAAACACGCAGTGTGGGTGCCCGCCAGGCACTCCCTGGTATAAACGGGAAAACCCTCTCGTTCACATTTGCTGGTGAATGAATGTCAAAACTGCCCAGGTCAAACATCACACTCAGAAACAGACTCGTGACCCTCCAGCTGCTGTCCCGGAGAGCGCAAGCCTGGGGGAGCCGGAGCCCTGAGCTGGTAAGAGCGGCCGGCTCCACTGTCCTTCCACCCCTAGTCCCCCTCCCAACTCCACTGTCCCGCCTCAGCTCCCTTTCCGCCCCCTCCACTGACCCCCACCTGCCTGGGGCTCCCTTAACGCACATCCATTCCGGTCCCACCAGCTGTCTCTAGAAGGCGCCCAGGTCTCTCCTTAGAGATCATTTCTTTCGAAGACTCTAGATCACCATGATTCTCCTCTTCCCTGAGTGTTCCCAACTCAAGAGGTGGAACAAGCCGAGCCCACGACATCCCTCCCCTGCCTCCCAGCCTCCTCCCATTCCCTATCCCCGTTGGCTCCTCGCTCTTTGTCCCCCAGGTTCTAAATGACTGAAGCAAAGTCTCCTGGGGGTACTTCTGGCGGCTGGCCCACATGTGAAATCTCAGCCAGACACACCCCAGTGCAGTGCACCCCCCGAGCGTCAGCCCATACCCCTCACACTACTGAACACCCTGGGTGTCAGACCCGGAACCACACAGCTCGGCTCCTTTAGGAGGAACTCGGCTGAGAGCAGACACACAGCTACATGAACCGCAGCTGCGCTTCGAGAGCTGTCCACAGCGGCCCTCTGACGTGTGGGCCCATTCTCCCACACACCCAGTTTCAAGAACCGGCCCCTGCAAAAGTGAAAACCTCGCGGCTCTTTCGCAGCCGCAGTGGATTACAAAAGTGCACCACTTACTTTGCACCATCGAACACGATGGACTTGACTTGGCCACACTGTCTGAAGAGAGACTGCAGCTGCTGGTGGTAGAGAAATCCGTAGGGAGGGATATGCTTCAGCTGTAAAACACGGCAGGCGTTAGCAGGGGCAGACCCGGAGCCCCCGCGAGTCACCGTGTTCACAGAGCAGAGCACGCCGTCTCTAACCAGAGAGGTGGACCCCACAGCAGGGCACAGAAGGACTAACGACCGCTGTGGGTAATAACTAAGCTTTAAGAACACACATCGGACAAAGGCTAATTCTTCCACACCGTTCAGTCGCTCAGTCGTGCCCGACTCTCTGTGACCCCACAGACTACAGCACAGTGGGCTTTCCTGTCCTTCACACCATCTCCCGGAGCTTGCTCAAACTCATGTCCATCAAGTAGGTGATGCCATCCAACCATCTCGTCCTCTGTTATCCCCTTCTCCTCCTGACTTCAGTCTTTGCCAGCATCAGGGTCTTTTCTAAGAAGTCAGTTCTTTGCATCAGGAGGCCAAAGTATCAGAGCTTCAGTTTCATCATCAATCCTTCTAATGAATATTCAGGGTTGATTTCCTTTAGGATTGACTGGTTTGATCTCCTTGTAGTCCAGGGACTCTCAAGAGTCTTCTCCAACACCAGAGTTCAAAAGCATCAATACTTTGATGCTCAGCCTTCTTTATGGTCCAACTCTCACATCCATACATGACTACTGGGAAAAACCAGAGCTTTGACTAGACAGACCTTTGTTGGTAAAGTAACGTGTCTGTTTTTTAATATGCTGTCTAGGTTGCTCATAGCTTTTCTTCCAAGGAGCAAGCGTCTTTGAATTTCATGGCTGCAATCACCACCTGCAGTGATTTTGGAGCCCCCAAAAGTGAAGTCTCTCACTGTTTCCATTGTTTCCCCATCTATTTGCCATGAACTTCGTTTTCTGAATGCTGGGTTTTAAGCCAGCTTTTTCACTCTCCTCTTTCACTTTTCATCAAGAGGCTCGTTAGTTCCTCTTCAATCTCTGCCATAAGGGTGGTGTCATCTGCATATCTGAGGTTATTGATATTTCTCCTGGCAATCTTGATTTCAGCTTGTGATTCTCCAGCCCAACGTTTCTCATGATGTACTCTGCATATAAGTTAAATAAGCAGGGTGACAATATACAGCCTTGACGTACTCCTTTCCCAATTGGGAACCAGTCTGCTGTTCCATGTCCAGTTCTAACTGTTGCTTCTTGACCTGCATACAGACTTCTCAAGAGGCAGGTAGGTCTGGTATTCTCATTAAGAATTTTCCAGTTTGTTGTGATCCACACAAAGGCTTCAGCATAGTCTATGAAGCAGATGTTTTTTCTGGAATTCTCTTGCTTTTTCTGTGATCCAATGGATGTTGGCAATTTTGATCTCTGGTTCCTCTGCCTTTTCTAAATCCAGCTTGTACATCTGGAATTTCTCAGTTCACATACTGTTGAAGCCTAGCTTGGAGAATTTTGAGCATAATCTTGCTAGCATGTGAAACAAGTGCAATTGTGCAGTAGTTTAAACATTCTTTGGCATTGCCCTTAATTTGGGATTGGAATGAAAACTGATTCTTCCCTGTTAAAATAGTCCAAAAGTCCAATACACAAAAGACTTCATTTCACCTTAAAATAACAGAGTAGCCTATATATCTTTATCAAACATGGTATGTCTACACAGGCAGTGGTGGGAATGCAGACACCCCTGAGAGGCGGGAGTGGGTCCTCACCCTGCAGGCAACACCCAACCAGGAGGCCCTGGGCAACCCCTCCTTCCCTCTCCCCACTCCGCCCCCTCCCCACTCCCACCCTGCCCACTCCGCCCTCTCCCCATACCCACCCTGCCCACTCCGCCCCTCCCCACTCCGCCCCCTCCCCACACCCACCCTGCCCACTCCGCCCCTCCCCACTCCGCCCCCTCCCCACACCCACCCTGCCCTCCCCACAGGGCCATCTGGGTTCTGAGCTCTGACTCTGGTATGAAACCTGGAGCCCCTGCCCCATGCCCAGCACAGCTCCACAAGAGGCAGCAGGTAGTGAACAGCAAGGGCTGTGGATTCGGGTCTGAGTTCAAGTCCTGCCTTGTTCAGTCTCTTTCGGCAAGTCACAGAGCCACCCTCGGACCCCCCAGCCACGTCATGAATTAAGGGCGATGACCAATCTCTCACTCGAAGGGTGAAATGCAAAGAAAAATGAGTAAAAAGCAGCTAGCAAAGGCGCCCTCAGAGGACAGTCCATACTAGCACGAGCTCAGCTGTTACAAAGCACACGGGAGGGAATTCTGGCCCGCAGAGCGCATGGTGAACAGGCAAGCACAGTCCCATATCCAAGGAAGTGCGCCAAGTGCGCTTGGTCCACCACGGCCATCAGGAAGAGCAGAGGCCCAGCCAGGCTTCCCCACCGCGAGGCAGAGCTGATGAGCACCTCCGCGGGACAAAGCACGGTGCTCCTCCAAGACCCCCCACCCCCACCCCAGTGTGAACTCTGCTTCTTCACTAGCAGAGCACAGCCCCAGTGGGGGAGGAGAGGCCGCAGTGCTGTGGGCTCGCCACCGCTGGGAGCCTCGCCAGGTCTCCGCGCCCCTTTAGCAGATGCAGGCTGAGGTCGCAGCACGAGCCCACGAAAGCCCGACTCCCAGAGGCCGACCCTGAAGTCACCCTGGGCTCAGGTTTGATTAGACACAGAGTCCACCAGCGTTGATAGGTGGTGAGCGCTGGGACTGACCATGAGATTCGCCCAAAGCTCATGCTATTTAAACACTAATTTTCAGGCCACACTTCTAGTTCAGATTCTGTGGCACGGGGCCTCAAGTCTGAATTTCAAAATAAACAAACACTCTCTAGGCGATTCTGTTACGTGTGAATGGGGATCAGAGTTTAAATCGCAGTACAAAGTTGCCAACCAAATAACCCTTTACACTTTGCGTAAAATGAAGTTATTAACCACCTGCTCTTAAATTTATGGAGAAGTATGTTAAATCCTTCAGAACGAGATGGGGCAGGCAAGGTTAGCCTTGACTACTTCACTCCACAAGGCCTTCTTTCTTCAGGCCAGGTCTGTGAGACAGGAACCAGTGGAGGCATGTGAAAAGGTCAGACAAGCCATGAAATTCACTTTAGGGGAAAAAAATCCACTAAGCATTTATACAAACAGAGACAAAGGGGAAATAAAATGTTCCGTACTGGCCACACTGGAATGATGCCTGCCTGAAAACCGAGCGCCCAGTCTCCCCCAGGGAAGGCCACTGTCTCCCCCCACCTACCACGATGGTCGTCTTTGGGTCTTTGCCTGCCAGCTCCCTCGTGGCTATCTCTTCATCAGGCTGCCCGAAAGTAAAGTAATTTGGATAAAAAGCACCTGCCAACACAACCTGGGAGACAGATGTATTTTCATGAAGTAACAGCATGATTCTATCACATTGTCTCATTAATACAGTAATCTCATCCCAGAATGACATCCATAATGTAAAAGGTGAGTTAATATTTTTTAAAAACCTGGACCTTTAATCAACCAACCAGAAAGTCACAATTCTGGTTACTTCCCTGTAACAGAAACACATTCTACAAGATCATTGCTCCAAAGAGCCTGACTATTTCTCAGAATGAGGTTTAGGGACTTCCCTGGCAGTCCGGTAGTTAAGACTCCACTCTCCCAATCCAGGGTACACAGGTTCAATCACTGCTTGGGGAACTAAGATCCCACAAGCCACACCGTGCAGCTAGGAAAAAGAATGAGGTTTAGAAAACAGTGGTGAGTTGAACAAGGACACAAATGATTGCACACACAGGGCCCTGGGGGCTAGCCAGCATTTTCTACCTTCTCCTCAACATACTTCCTTCCATGGGTCAGGCCTTCTCCAAAATGTTCAGGTAAAGTTACAACTGGGGCACACAGACTCAGGGCAGCAGGCCTGCCTTCAATGCTCACTTCTAAAAAGCACTCTGCAAAGAGCCGCTTCGTCAGTTAAAAACATGCCATTTGAAACCAACACCCAAGGAAGACTGTCCCAACCTTAAAGTAATTTGACATTGGTTTCCCAGCAGCCTCCAGGTTACAGGATCCCAACTCTGTGTGCGTCAGCCAACAGGTGGACGCAGGACAAGCCCGCCTCCGCCTCTGAGCCTGAGTCAGAAGCACTGGCTGCCTCTCCAGGACACACTTCCCTCCACACACGCCTACAAGGCTCCATCCAACAAGGGAGTCTGATCACGGCCTCAAAGTTGAAATAACTTTCTGATGCAGGGTAAAAGCAACGTAATATTAACAGCAATTTTACTTTCTTAAAAGCCAAAATGAAAGGATCTCTCTGGAAGCAGTAAAGACAGCAGCCTTCAGAAACACGCCTCCAGAGATCAGAACTGGGTCTGGATCACCAACTCAGTGACATAGAAACCTGAACGCAAGGGTGGAGTGTTTCCTGTTCTCCAGCACAGCGTGAACGCTGCGTGTCTAAGATCTCCTGTGAGGCACAACTTGTACCAGAGAAAGGGAGCAAGCCCTCTCACAACCGAGCCCAGAGGAGCAGAAGGAAGCAGGAAGGACGTCCGGGCGCCCCCACGTACCTGCAGGATGAATCTCTGCTTGTATTTGTACTCCTGGTCCAGGACAGGCCGCCGGGAATCAACATACATGTTGAACTGTGAGACCCTAGTCTTCAGTTCTTCATATAACTCGGCCACCTAAGAAGAACACAGGGACAGTGTCTCCAGATGACCACGCCATCCAGGGTAGTGGGAGCACCAGAAAAGCAGTCCACACTGGGAAATACTGCTACGCCTGTGGGTGAAACCCTGCAGCTACTGAGAGCCATGATACTAGAGGCTGATTAAGAAAGGATGGAAAAGACACACAATACAGTGCGACAGACAACAGGACACAAAGCTGCACACGCTTCACAACCCCAGCTCATAAACACTCACAGGAAGCACTGCAAACGCACACACAGGCGCCAGCGGCCGAGTGGGCCTCCGCGGCCTCCGCCCTGCCTCAGGCCCTCGGAACACTCCCAGAGCCTCCTGCCAGGAGCACACACTGCTGCTTTGTGATTAAAAACAACGGCTACACAGTCACTCTCAACAAAAACACCTCTTTAGTTTAAATAGAATTGTCTCACATAAAATTATTTTATCACACTTCAAATGTATACACACAAGAATACACAAATCCAAATACCTATGAACGCATCATAAATTAACTTACCACAAAATTATCTCCCAGGAAGCAACAGTTAGCACTGGACATGGAACAACAGACTGGTTCCAAATAGGAAAAGGAGTATATCAAGGCTGTATATTATCACTGCTTATTCAACTTATATGCAGAGTACAACATGAGAAACGCTGGACTGGAAGAAACACAAGCTGGAATCAAGATTGCCGGGAGAAATGTCAATAACCTCAGATATGCAGATGACACCACCCTTATGGCAGAAAGTGAAGAGGAACTAAAAAGCCTCTTGATGAAGGTGAAAGTGGAGAGTGAAAAAGTGGGCTTAAAGCTCAACATTGAGAAAACGAAGATCATGGCATCCGGTCCCATCACTTTATGGGAAATAGATGGGGAAACAGTGGAAACAGTGTCAGACTTTATTTTTTTTGGGCTCCAAAATCAATGCATATGGTAACTGCAGCCACGAAATTAAAAGACGCTTACTCCTTGGAAGGAAAGTTATGACCAACCTAGGTAGCATATTCAAAAGCAGAGACATTACTTTGCCAACAAAGGTCCGTCTAGTCAAGGCTATGGTTTTTCCTGTGCTCATGTATGGACGTGAGAGTTGGACTGTGAAGAAGGCTGAGCACCGAAGAATTGATGCTTTTGAACTGTGGTGTTGGAGAAGACTCTTGAGAGTCCCTTGGACTGCAAGGAGATCCAACCAGTCCATTCTGAAGGAGATCAGCCCTGGGATTCCTTTGGAGGGAATGATGCTGAAGCTGAAACTCCAGTACTTTGGCCACCTCATGCAAAGAGTTGACTCATTGGAAAAGACTCTGATGCTGGGAGGGATTGGGGGCAGGAGGAGAAGGGGACGACAGAGGATGAGATGGCTGGATGGCATCACTGACTCGATGGACGTGAGTCTGGGTGAACTCCGGGAGTTGGTGATGGACAGGGAGGCCTGGCGTGCTGTGATTCATGGGGTCGCAAAGAGTCGGACATGACTGAGCGACTGAACTGAACTGAACTGAAAGAAAAAACTATACAAGCCACAGCTGTAAAGGTAACTGGAAAAAGACTACAAAAAAGAACGGTGAGGACGGAAACTCTTAGAAGTCCTGACCTATGAGGAGAGGAGGAGAGCCTGGGGACACAGGAAGGGCCCAGCCTGGCCACTTCCACACTCACTACTGAAATCACCCAGAAGGCTGCAGGAAATACAGCTTGCTAATTAAAAACCAATTTAAAATTATGCAAGTCACCTTTTCTGACCAAATGCAATAAAAATCAAAATATTAACAACAAAACAAGATATCTAAAGATATTTCTACCCAGAAACTCAAACACTCTTCTAAAAGACCCTGAATCAAGGAGAAAGCCAACAGTGAAAATAAGCCTCAGACAGGGATAGCAGTGAGCTCCCTATAGCGGGGAGGGAACGTGCATCCCCACATGGGATGTCAAAGACCAACGGACCCAAACTGCTCACAAGAAAACTCACAGCTTTAACTACTTTTAATTAGAAAGACTGAAAGTCCATCCCACTCCAATATTCTTGCCTGGGAAACCCCGTGGACAGAGGAGCCTGGCAGGCTATAGTCCCTGGGACCTCAAAAGAGTCAGACATGGCTTAAAAAGACTGAAAGTGATAACAAGTTAAGTTCTCACCTCAGTAACTAAAAGTAAACCAGAGAAAAACTAAATTAATGGAAAAAAGCCAAAGTCAATCCACTGAAATCTTTTACCTTTCCTCTCCCACAAAACACGTGCACAGTAAAACTGTCAAATCAAACCAGGAGTCAGTTCTCTGAAAATACAATAAAACAGACACAGCATCTTGCAAACCGGTGCAGTAAAGGCCTTGAGTCAGCAGGCCCGGCTGTCCACGTCCTGGACATTCCAGAGGAAGGTCTGGCTCCGGGCAGGTCAGCTCTGGGTCCCTGGCATACTGGCCCTAAGAGCGTCTTTGTTCAGCTGAGGCCTTGGTTCAGCACAAACGCAACAAGCAGTTCATGGAGCAGCGCGACATCGTGGGGCGGGGGGCAAGGGGCCTGGGCCACAGGGTATCCATGTGACCTTCAGAGGAGCTGAAAACCAAGCAAGTGAGGTCAACCAGGTGCGCACCCCCGACCACGTAACCAGCCCTCAACACAAGCCTGCAGGCCAAGGCCAGCGTGCCCCCCGGCCTGTGGTCTCCTGCAGGCTGTGAGCACCCGTGCTGCCCAGAGGCCCTGCCGCGAGACCCCGACTGCGGGCCGACGCTGGTCTCTCCTGGTCCCTCCCCACCCGCCTTGCACCTTTGCTGGTCGTCATCTGTGTCCTTTCACAATAACAAACCATAACTGTGACCGCAACACATCGAGTCTACTTGCGCTGGACACAGGACGCACTTCCTGGAAGGCTCACTGCTACCCACGGGTCGCGAAGAGTCCCCCACGACTGAGCAACTAAGCACAGCACTGTACAGCACCCTGGGTACTGCCGGTACTTGATAAACGTCACCTTTACTTGCGTTCAAAGAATATACAACTTACCTCTCTAATTCTCTTGATCTGAATGTAATTTAACCGCCCCCAGTCAAGTTCATCCTTTAAATACACAAAAGCATAATATTTAATATTAATGTAACAAACCAGAACTGATACATCTACGATAATACATACATCTCACAAGGAAGAATATAAACCAACAGGAAAAACACTGGCTGGCTCTTTGTTCAGTCACACAGTCGCATCCGACTCCTTGCAACCCCAAGGACTGCATCACCCCAGGCCTCCCGTCCCTCACCAACTCCTGCACTATGCTCAAACCCATGTCCATCGAGTCGGTGATGCCGTCCAACCATCTCGTCCTCTGCCGTCCCCTCCTCCTCCTGCCTTCAATCTTTCCCAGCATCAGGGTCTTTTTCAATGAGTCAGCTCTTTGCATCAGGTGCCAAAAGTATTGGAGTTTCATCTTTACCATCAGTCCTTCCAATGAATATTCAGAACTGACCTCCTTTAGAATGGACTGCTTGGGCTGCCATGCTGTCCAAGGGACTCTCAAGAGCCTTCTCCAACACCACAGTTCAAAAGCATCGATTCTTTAGTGCTCAGCTTTTTCTGTGGTCCAACTCTCACATCCATACATGACCACTGGAAAAACCACAGCTTTGATGATACAGATCTTTCTTGGTTATGTCTCTGCTTTTTAATATGCTATCTAGGTTGGTCATAGCTTTTCTTCCAAGGAGCAAGTGACTTTTAATTTCATGGCTGCAGTCACCATCTGCAGTGATTTTGGAGCCCAAGAAAATTAAGTCTGTCACTGTTTCCATTGTTTCCCCATCTGTTTGCCATGAAGTGACGGGACCAGATGCCCTGATCTTCATTTTTTGAATGTTAAGCTTTAAGCCAGCTTTTTCACTCTCCTCTTTCATCTTCATCAAGAGGTTCTTTAGTTCTTCTTCGTTTTCTGCTATAAGGGTGGTGTTATCTGCATATTTGAGATTATTGATATTTCTCCGGCAATCTTAATTCCAGCTTGTGATTCATCCCGCCTGGCATTTCTCATGATGTACTCTGCATGTAAGTTAAATAAGCAGGGTGACAATATACAGCCTTGACGTACTCCATTCCCGATTTGGAGCCAGTCCAGGTTCCATGTCCAGTTCTAACTGTTGCTTCTTGATCTGCATTCAGATTTCTCAGGAGGTAACCAAGGTGCTCTGGTATTCTCATCTCTTTAAGAATTTTCCAGTTTGTCGTGATCTACACTGTCAAAGGCTTTAGTGTAGTCAATGAAACAGATGATTTTCTGAAATTCTCTTGCTTTTTCTATGATCCAACAGATGTTGGCAATTTGATCTCTGGTTCCTCTGCCTTGTCTAAATACAGCTTGTGCATCTGGAAGTTCTCAGTTCGTGTACTGTTGAAGCCTAGCTTGGAGAATTTTGAGCATTACTTTACTAGCGTGTGAGATGAGTGCAATTGTGCGATAGTTTGAACATTCTTTGGCATTGCCTTTCTTTGGGATTGGAATGAAAACTGCCCTTTTCCAGTCCTGTGTCCACCGCCAAGTTTTCCAAATTTGTTGACATATCGAGTGCTGCACTTTCACAGCATCATCTTTTAGGATTTGAAATAGCTCAGCTAGAATTCCATCACCTCCACTAGCTTTGTTCATAGTGATGCTTCCTAAGGTCCACTTGACTTCGCATTCCAGGATGGCTGACTCTAGGTGAGTGATCACAGCATCGTGGTTATCTGGATCATTAAGATCTTTTTTGTACAGTTCTTCTGTATATTCTTGCCACCTCTTCTCAATCTCTTTTGCTCCTGTTAGGTCCATACTGTTTCTGTCCTTTATTGTGCCCTCCTTTGCAGGTCAGGAAGCGACAGTTAGAACTGGACATGGAACAACAGACTGGTTCCAAATAGGAAAAGGAGCACGTCAAGGCTGTATATTGTCACCCTGCTTATTTAACTTATATGCAGAGTACATCATGAGAAATGCTGGACTGGAAGAAACACAAGTTGGAATCAAGATTGCCGGGAGAAATGTCAATAACCTCAGATATGCAGATGACACCACCCTTATGGCAGAAAGTGAAGAGGAACTAAAAAGTTTCTTGATGAAAGTGAAAGTGGAGAGTGAAAAAAGTGGGCTTAAAGCTCAACATTCAGAAAACGAAGATCATGGCATCTGGTCCCATCACTTCATGGCAAATGATGGGGAAACAGTGGAAACAGTGTCAGACTTTACTTTTTTGGGCTCCAAAATCACTGCAGATGGTGACTGCAGCCATGAAATTAAAAGACGCTTACTCCTTGGAAGGAAAGTTATGACCAACCTAGATAGCATATTCAAAAGCAGAGACATTACTTTGCCAACAAAGGTCCGTCTAGTCAAGGCTATGGTTTTTCCTGTGCTCATGTATGGATGTGAGAGTTGGACTGTGAAGAAGGCTGAGTGCCGAAGAATTGATGGTTTTGAACTGTGGTGTTGGAGAAGACTCTTGAGAGTCCCTTGGACTGCAAGGAGATCCGAGCAGTCCATTCTGAAGGAGATCAGCCCTGGGATTCCTTTGGGGAGAATGATGCTGAAGCTGAAACTCCAGTACTTTGGCCACCTCATGCAAAGAGCTGACTCATTGGAAAAGACTCTGATGCTGGGAGGGATTGGGGGCAGGAGGAGAAGGGGACGGCAGAGGATGAGATGGTTGGATGGCATCACTGACTCGATGGACGTGAGTCTGAGTGAACTCCGGGAGTTGGTGGTGGACAGGGAGGCCTGGTGTGCTGCGATTCACGGGGTCGCAAAGGGTCGGACATGACTGAGCGACTGAACTGAACTCAACTTTCATGAAAAGTTCCCTTGGTATCTCTAATTTTTTTGAAGAGATCTCTAGTCTTTCCCATTCTATTGTTTTCCTCTATTTCTTTGCACTGATCACTTAGGAAAGCTTTCTTATCTCTCCTTGCTATTCTTTGGAACTCTGCATTCAGAAGGATTTATCTTTTGTTTTGTCCTTCGCCTTTCGCTTCTCCTCTTCCCTCAGCTATTTCTAAGGCATCCTCAGACAACCATTTTGCCTTTTTGCATTTATTCTTTTTGGGCTGACTGTCTACACAACGGCTTTCATGAGTAACTCAGACAGTTGCTCTAAGGATGCATCTGGGCATGGCAAATTTACACACACATACCTACCAGCAATCTTTTGAACACGCTCAGTTTAGAAGGAGAACAAAACCTGCCTGTGCCCACCCCAAACAACGATGGCTAAAGGCTGGTTTTTCCAAGCCGACTATGGAGCACATGGCTGAAGCAGCAGACGGAAAGCCCCGAGCCCCTCCGCTCTTGAGCGGCAGCCCAGGCGTGGCCCCCAGGCCTGCAGTCCCGGCAGTTGCCGGGGCTCCTGACACTGAAGGGTCCCCGGTCTCGGAGGCGGGCGGCGGGCAGCACGGCCACACACAGGCCGCCACCTCCAGGAGCCGGCGCTGCCGGTTCGCACGGGCGATGAGGCTGAGCGCGGGGGCCCAGGCAACTCCCGCGGCGCCAGCAGTCACAGCAGAGAGACTCGGGGAACGGCCACTGACCTTCGGGTGCCGCAGCTCCCCTCTCTGTCTGCAGGTCTGCCACGCCTGCGAAGAAACCATCGGGGTCAAAACTCTTTCCTGACCACAGACAATTTACAGATTTGTTCTTTCTTTCTGAAAATTATCAAAGTTAACATATAGTTCTACTATATACTAAAATTATTCTTTTAAGTGGGTGAATTAGGATTTTCAGTTGGGAGATTTTTTTCCAGTCAACTTCAAAGACTCAGACTCCCATCCTGACATACTTCTCCCAACAGTTTCTTTAGTCTCAGGGGTCGGTAACACTAAAAATCCTCCTAACGAAGACAGGCACAGGGCGTGAAAGTGTCCTGACACCCGCGGTCGCTGCTTTCGGAGCTGGACTTACTCTAAAGGCTTCAACAAGTGCGATGCAGTCGCTCCTGCTGCTGCCAGCGAAATTCACCTTGTTCCTAAAAACAGACAACAAAGGGCGTCACCTGCTCCCTGTAAAACACGGCAGCTTAGAAGTACGAGAGGAAAATACCTGTATCCATCAAGATGCTGCCTGAAAGGCATCGCAAAAAAATTCTTCAAGGAAAGAGATGCCGCTATCAAAAGAATAAACAAAGACAATGTGAGATGCTCAGAAGGGCCTCGCCTTGCGCCCTCCGTCACCGCCTGGCCGCTGCACACGCACCGATGATGAGACACTCGTCCAGACACCCGAACACGTGTCCGAGGACTATGAGTTTGCCGAGCTGCTGACTGACAGGAAGCTGGGCTAGAACCCTTCCTAGGAAGGTCAGCTCACCATCGTGGGGGTTGTCGTCTTCTCTCCGCCCGCTCACCGCAAGCGCTCCCACCTTCATGAAACAAAGCAGGGCCGTCAGCAAGCGAGGCTTTGCCCACGCCCTTCTTCCCTCAGGCAGGGAGTTTAAGACAGGGACCAGCTGTGGATGAGCAAGGTTCCACAGGGCCTCTGAGTCAGCTTACTAAAGACTGAGACTAAAGGTTTTTTTGAAGCCAAGAACGCCATTTCATTATTTCCACGTAACTCACAGGCTAACGAACGTGGCAGGCCCAATCCCAAATATCCAGCTGCCGCATCATTCACAGCCAGATGGAGCAGCCCCCATGCGGAGAAAGATGTCCTCAACTGGATGGAGCGTGTTTTACGGACACCCAAGCAAGTACGAGAAGCACCCCAAGGCTGAGGGCCGGAGGCACACGCACACAGCCGGCAGACGGGGGCGCCTGGCCAGGCTGCCCACCGCAGGGGCAGAGCCGGAGCCCACCACAGGGGCAGAGCCGGAGCCCACCACAGGGGCAAGGCCTCCAGCACCAGGAAGGAGAAGGCTGGTGGGGGCGAGGAGCAGGACTCGAGGGCAGGGGAGAGGGCTCCTGCGGCCAGAGCTGGGGAACAGGGCCGCACTGCGCCCAGCGGCCCTGCCAGGGCTTCTCAGCCTCACCAGCAAACAGCAAGCCCGGTGGGGGGTGGGTGACGGGTGGCGAGAGAGCAGGAGCGGCTAACAAAGCTGGTCTGAACTACTATATAAATCTGGAATCAACCGTTAGTCATGAATGCCTAGCCAAGCAAGCACTATTTACAACCATCAAAATACCTTAAAGATATCCACATCATGAAACCTATAAAATTCACCCAAAAAATCTTAGCTTTTCCCATCACGAGCAAGTATGGGAGGGTCCTACCTCCTTGAGCAGAAGGATGGTGCGTTCAATGTCGCTCAGACTAGGTGGAGAAAGGGCCGTGGCCAGCAGAGCCCTGGGCTCACCCATGTCAAGTAACTTCACCTTCAATATCGTGCTTCCTAACGGACAACGCTGAAAAGAAGAGAACTTGAGTTTAGAAACAGAAAAATCAGTAAATCAACTCACCTACTCACATGACTAGTACTCCAGAGGAAGCAGTGCAAGAGAGGAGGTAAAGAGAATTAAGAAAGGAAAACAGAAAGAGGCAGAGGGCTGGGCGGAGGAGAGAGAGAGACCAGGGATGGAGAGATGCGGGAGAGGAGGAGCGGGAGACAGACGGAAGACGGATGATGGAGGGGGTCAGAGAGCGAGGAGGGGAGGGCAGGGGCAGCGGCGACGGCACGGATGGAAGGCACAGACGGAAGGCACGCACGGGGCGGCTGGGCACAGCGCTCCTCGGGCCATCCGCTGGCACGGCGCGACTCCCTCAGGGGCCTGGGGCCCAGGCGATGAAGCCAGTGCTGGCATTCAAGATGACCCTGGTCACAAGTGATGTTTCCAGGGTCAAAATTATATGACACTCAAAATATACTCCTCAGACTGTTGGGTAAAACTGCCCATAAAAACCAACTATGAAGATGACCAAAGTCCGTTACCAACATCTCAGGGATGACGTGGTTGGGGATGGAGTTGTCCCAGAAATCCTTGTGCACGAGTCTGTAACAGTATCCTTTAGACACCCGTCCAGCGCGGCCTTCAAAGGGGGAACATTCAAATGCTGGCATTAGTTACTTTAACATTAGCATAAAGACATTTTTCAGAATAACCATTAAGTACTAAGGAAAACTCTGTTATCCTCTACCAAATCAGGTCAGTAAAAACTTCAGAATAGGTCAGTGTTAGAAGCAACCTTATACACAGAAATTAAGTGCTAACTTGTACTCAGTACAGTATCAAATGCACATTTCCAAAGACTACCACATTGGCCCCAGAATGCAACGGCAATCAGAACATTATAAACACCACACCTCTCCTGCAAACACATAGTTTACACTGATAATCGAGCTGGTGAGAGAAGCCACGCTTCCCCCAGCGGATGGGCTGGCTGTGCCCTGTCCCCACACCTGTGCGGAAGCGTCCGCCCTTCATGACGACTTCACATGACCTGAGTGTGCAGAGCTCAGAAGCAGGCCTGGCCCATGGAAACTGGCCGATCAATGGCTCTTCTCTTGCGATGGTATCGCTTGCACAATGAAAACTGCTTTATCCAAAAACAGGATAAAATCTGAGAGCGCGGAAGGCGGGGAGGGGGCTTCTTCATGAATACTTGCTTTTAAAAAGTGGGGGCAGCCAGGGAGGTGCCTGTGGAGCCTGGACCCCTGCCTTTTCTGCCCCACCAACCTGGGAATCCGCCCCCCTTGCCACCAGGAGACTGAGGGGAGTGTCCAGGCTTCTGCCTCCACCTCCACCCCACCCGCGTATCTTCAGACGACAGGACTGCACGTGGGAAATTCCAAGGTAATGACAAAACCAAACGCACAACTCCTGGAACCAACAAGTGAAATCGGTGAGTCACCAGACTCAACAGCAGCACAGAAAATAAACCACGTGTATACACTAGAAACGAGCATGTGAAAACCCGCGTGAACAACGCCCTCACAATCACTGCAGTCCCTCCGATTAAACTGAGCACTTAGACACAGATCTAGCAAAACGGCCTCCCTGGTGGCTCTGAGGGTGAGAATCTGCCTGCAACGCAAGCGGCCCGGGCGCGATCCCCGGATCCGGAGGATCCCTGAGGAAGGAAATGGCAAACCACTCCGGTATTCCTGCCTAGACAATGCCATGGACAGACAAGCCTGGCAGGCTACAGTCCATGAGATCACATGACATGACTGAGTGACTAACACTTTCTAGCAGATCACATGCAGCGTCTGTCTGCTGAAAATAACACAATGCTGGCTGACGACGTCAAAGACACCCTAAACAAGGGAGACACACGCACTCAGCAACAGGCAGACTCAGGTCTCCACAAACTCGTGTTCAGGGTTAACCAAGTCCTAGCAGCACCAGGGGCAGCTTCTGTGTATGCGTACACAACATCATTCTAAAGTCTACACAGAAAGGCAAAGCCTAACAGAACAGTTAGAACCACCTTGAGAATGAAGAATGGAGGGGCAGGAACCCATCTGCTTCATGTTAAGTCTCACAGTGTGTTCTTGGTGGAGGAAAAACAGACGAGAGAACGCAATGAAGAAGCAGAAACAGCCCCAGACAAGCGCAGCCCGTGGTGTGCGCAGAGGTGCGCACGCCCTTCACCAGAGGACGACGGCGCGGGGACACTGCATCCAGACAAACCGCACATCAGTGACGAGAACTGACTGCGTGGATCAGAGACACGGAGGCAAGAACCAGCCGATGTGACTCCAGAGGAAACACAAGAAACACCTCACAGTCTAGGCTAGGCGAACTGCTCTTGTCTGAATCTTGAGCATGATCCGTAAGAAGAAAAGCTGATACAACCCAAACCACACCAAAATGTGACTTTTTCTCTACGAAATACCCTGTCAAGAGGAGTAAAAGACAAAATACACTCTGGGGGAAACACAGGAAGTCCTCTACATACGACCCTTCAAGCTGCAAGCTTTCAAAGGTGAGAACGTGAGTGCCAGCTTTCGTACCCTGGCACTGTGAAAGGTGACCACACACTCCTGGTGGGCATGCCAACACACTCAGCTGCTCAGTGGAGAGGAGGGTCGGGCATGGAAACAGAGTCTGATGCTGTGAGATGCTGTTGCTTTATACGTAAAACTGGTTCCAATAAAGGTAATCTCTGATTAAGACTAAACATACAAAGAGCAAAACCCTTGAAAGGACCCCCAGTGTGTCGCCAGGCCCCGGGGCTGTGCTGGAACACAAACACCTTACCTTTCCTCTGCTCACAGCTGGTCTTAGAGGCCCAGCTCAGCCGCAGACTCTGGTAATTCGTGTCTTCATCACAAACCAGAGTTCTGGTCAAACAAAAATCTATAACTGTCATAAAAAAGGGAATGTAAATACCAGGCTAGGCTAGCAAGAAATAACCGTGACAATCACAGTGCAGAGAGGTAAGTCGATTTATGGAACACACAGCCTTTAGAACTGATGTACACACAGCAGCCTCTGGAAAAGACCAGCCACTCCCAACTGCCCAGGACAGGGCAGCGGTGGCCATGCTCTCCCCTCATACGGACTGGGCGTCTGGACGGAAAGAAGACTGCTGGTCAGAGCCCCTGCAGCACAGGGAGCCGGTGCGGGCTGCGCCCCAGCCTCCCAGGACTCGCGGCCACGCAGAAGCACAGCTGAAGCGGGGATAGTCAGGTCTCAGCCGTGTGTGTGTGTGTGTGTGTGTGTGTGTGTACAGTCGGGTCTCAGCCCTGAGTGTGTGTGTGTGTGTGTGTGTGTGTACAGTCGGGTCTCAGCCCTGAGTGTGTGTGTGTGTGTGTGGTGTGTGTGTGTGTGTGTACAGTCGGGTCTCAGCCCTGAGTGTGTGTGTGTGTGTGTGTGTGTGTGTGTGTGTGTGGTGTGTGTGTGTGTGTACAGTCGGGTCTCAGCCCTGAGAGTGAGTGTGTGTGTGTGTGTGTGTGTGTGTGTGTACAGTCGGGTCTCAGCCCTGAGAGAGAGAGTGTGTGTGTGTGTGTGTGTGTGTGTGTACAGTCGGGTCTCAGCCGTGTGTGTGTGTGTGTGTGTGTGTGTGTATGTGTGTGTGTGTGTGTGTACAGTCAGGTCTCAGCCGTGTGTGTGTGTGTGTGTGCGCGCGCACGTGCGTGCATGCTAGGGGGCTGGGGGCGGCTGCTCCATGTCCATGTTAGGGTCCTCCCCTCTAACACCCGGGGACAGGGCCCGTGCCGCTCTCCCCATGCCCCAGGCCCAGCACAGAGCAGGCAGGCTCCATGCAGGAAGAGGGTCTGTTCCCGCCGCACGTGCGCGCCCCTCCTCAGTGCCCTGCCCGCCCACCCCGCCCCCGCCCGCCTCAGGAGACCCTCTTGCACGTCCACGACACCATGTGCCCCCAGCCCGTCCTGATGGCTCCACCAGGCCCCGGACACTCCCCCCACCATCACCCGCGGGGACCTCCACTCCCAGACACGGGGCAGGCGGCATCCAGGACCCCGTCCTGTGCCCATCCTCCACCCAACTCGCCTTCCGTGCCCCCACCCGACATCCCCTCAGGCTCCATCTCCAGCCTCTTCTCTGGAACTGGAGGTCCCCCCACCGCTGTCTTGCAACCCTCCCCAGCAGCCCTTAATCCCCACACACGGACCCATGGTGTGTCCATCTGAGGAGCACAGGCCCCCAGCCCCTCTGCCCGCTCCTCACCCTCCGGACACCCACAGCCCACCGGGCAGCACGTGGTTACTCATCTCATCGCCCGTCTGTCAGTGCCCGCCCGCCCCCGTGTCAGGAGAACAGAGTCACCCCGTGGTTGGCACTGTCTCCCTGCCCCAGGACGGCCTGCTGGCCTGGCCCCACGCCGGCACCCTGCGGCTCCTCCACACTCGGGCACCCCCAAGTCAAGCCCCCCTCAGCTGTCACCTCTTCACAGAGGGGGCCCCCGCGGCCCCAACCAAAAGGTCATTCTTCCCAATTAACGGTAACCCCTTTCTCTGGATGATTGTCCTATGTAACATCCACCTCGACCTGGAACCACACACTTTTTTACCTACCAACGTCTCTCACCAGACAACACGTCTGGCCCATCCTGCAGGCCTCCCATCGAGAACACTGTCTGGCACGTGTCAGGCTCCCAAACTTTTTCTTGGCTGTGATGCTCCGCGTGCGGGATCTGGTTCCCCGACCAGGGACGCACCCCACGCCCCCCTGCACTGGGAGCACGATCTGAACCACTGGACCGCCAGGAAGTCCCTCTGGCTCCCAAACATGAACCCACAGCCTCACAGAGTCATCAAGGACACACACGTGGGCGCCCAGCCTGAGTGCCCTCACCCCTGTACTGACTCGGGGTCCTTCTCAACCACCCTCAGCAACGGGGAGGACTTGGGGTCCTCCCTCCAGTCACGATGTCCGGCGGGGCAGCCCCAACGCTCTACTGCCCACAAGCCCCTGGCACGCCCCGGATCACTTCCTGTATAAGTAACCGTGCCCAGAGGCTGCCCATGTGGAAGGATGCATGTGCTCGGAGGACAGCATGGAGCCTGCACCTCCGGAACAGGGAGGGGACAGTACGGGGAGGGGCCTCCCGAGGACACACAGGCCACGACTGCCCGGCCACGCTGGGGGAGACGGGGACCTCACCGTACTTGACGTCTGGAACCGTGACAGAACTCTCTGCGATATTGGTGGACAGAATGATCTGGCAAACAAACAAAAAGAGCAATCTGACTCGCTCACACGTATGGGAAGGCATCAGGCAAAGCGAAAATAAAGCAACTCAGAATCACTGAAAGGCAAAAACACTGGACTCAAATTTTAAATTTAGCCATTTTTCTATTTTACACAAAAGTCCACAATCGGTCAAGGGTCTCGGGGGTGAGGCGAGGAGGAGGAGTCAGTGCAGGGGGCTCTGCTCCACACCAGTGTGGGACCCTGGACCACTCACCTCATTCTTCTCATCTGTAAAATGGAGATTACAGCAATACCCACCTGATTATTTGAATTAATAAATACAGAATGCTCAGAACTGCTCCTGGCCTGAACTGAGCCCTCAGTAAACAGCAGCACGCCCTGCAGCACTGGCGTCTGGGCACTGAACACCTACCTGTGTCGGGCCGGCAGCACCACAATTCAAGGACAGACAGATATTATCATAAGTAACCTTCCTAACAGCTCTGCAAGGTGGTTTTATTGCCTCTACTTTCAAACAGTAAAATTAAGCCTGGGAGAAGCGAGGTGCCCAAAGGCACACACCTGCAAGGGACAGAGCCTCGCGTCATCGGTCCAGTTCCACACGTGCGCTCTTAACCCTTCACCTCTATGTAAAGGCACAGCTTTTCCTGGTGGACTCGCTCTCAGGAGTCTGGTGGAGTCCTCACCAGAAACCCAGGCTCCTTCGCACAGCAGGCGCACAAATGCAGTGGGCAAGCAGCGGGGCGAAGACAGCTCTCCTGACCCCAGACTCGGCAGCTTCAGGGGCCTTGGAATCATCCGGGGGCGCAGAGCACAACAGACTCAAGGCAGAGGCCCTGGGAGGGCCGCAGCGCCTAAGAGCCCTGAGTTGCTGGCAAGGCCTAGGCTGCCCCAGAGACTCAGACCCTCTCCTGGAATCAAAGGGGCTGGGCTGCACGTTCGGGGCCCCTGATGATCTGAAGCCACACTTGAAGGGCTGTGATAAGATAATCCCATCACCCACCATAAAGGATTAAAGAAATGCTCTTAAGCAGGATCAAGAGTGTGGGCTCTGACCACAATCTCCAGGGCAGTGCCAGGGACAGAGGCCCGGAGCCCACGAGAAACAACGCCCTGAGGCTGGGGAAATAACAAACCTTAGCAATCTGACTTACAAAACAAAGGCAAAATGAAATCATACACCTGGCTCATCAGCACGCACGCGTGTGGGCGACTAACCACCAGCTACAGAGCCCGCCACCCGTTGGGCCACCACGCTCTCATCAGCAGGGTCTCTAAGGAGAAGGTACTCAGAGTGCAGAACGGGTACCCCAGCCATCCCACCTTTCTGTACCCGGGCACTGGACTTAAAAACACGTTGTTCTGTTCCTCCAAAGTCACACTTGAATGGAGTGGATAGACCTGCAACCTAGAAAAGAAGTAAAAGAAAGAAAACATCCACAAATGGAAAATATATACGAAAATGAGTAACTACTCACTAAGATAATTAAAACGATTGAGGGCAGAAACAACACAATGCTTTACAAGTAAAACTCTACAGGTTATCATTTTAAACGCACCTTTTATGAACCATGTTTGTGAGAAGTTCGTGCATATAGTTTATTTCACCCAGACCTAGGGAAGAAAGATAGTGGAGGAGAAAAAAAGAGATTTGTATTCATTTCTAAAAAACAACCTTTAAGACGACATCTTTTTCAAAGATGGTACTACCAATTCATTTTAGTTGACTTTTTTATCCTCTTCACCTAAATACATCAGTATTACAAGTGACAAGTATGCAACACTGTTTTTGCTGTCGTTCAGTCACGAAGTCGTGTCCAACTCTTTGCAACCCCGTGAGCTGCAGCACACCAGGCCCCCCTGTCCTTCACCATCTCCTAGAGCTTGCTCAAACTCATGTCCATTGAGTTGGTGATGCCAGCCAACCGTCTCTTCCTCTGCCGCCCTCTTCTCCTCCTGCTCTCAATCTTTCTCAGCATCAGGGTCTTTTCCAATGAGTCGGCTCTACCAGTACTCACAACTGAGAAGAAGCGTATTCTTCCAATGCTTTCCTTTCCCCAACAGCGGCGCCTGTGAGTGCTGGCCCTATGAGTAGCTTCACATTTCCTGCCCCTCCACTGGTTTTCCAAATGCCTTACGTTAATTATGCAAAAATCTTACAATCAAAAACTAATATTTAAAAAGTATTGGTCACAAAGATGTGCTACATCTTTTTTATTAGGTTCAGAAATGCTCATTGATATATATAAAGTTTGCATGTGATTTTGCCACATCCTGAGTTATCAATATTTGAACCTCTATGGGTTGAACTGTGTGTCCCCAAAAGATGTGGAAGCCCCAACCCCAGTGCCTCAGAATGTGACTTTATTTGCAAATAAAGCATCACTGCAGATCTAATTAGTTAAGAGGAGGTCACCCTGCAGAAGACTGGGCCTTTATCTCAATAGGACTGTTGTCCTTGTAAGAAGACGCACACGCAGAAAACACCGTGTAACGGTCAAGGCAGGAGGAGAAGTATCAGAGCCTCGAGCCAAGGGCGGGCCAAAGACTGCCTGCCAGGAGGAGCAGGGAGAGGCCGGGGAGGAGTCCAGCCGGAGCCTCAGGGGGAGCAGGGCCCTGAGACACTTTGATTTTTACTTCCAGTCTCCATAACAGCCAGAGAATAAATGTCTGCCATTCTAAGCCTTCGTTACAGCAGCCCTAAAAACTCTAACACAGAACCATTCCCAAAAGATCAATCAATGAAGTGAGCATACTGTCAGACCTGAACTCACATAAACATGTAACAGAAAGACAACAGACTCAGCAGTGAGGTGTCACTCGCAGACAGCCTGCTCCGGTGACGTTCAGCGGCGAGGAAGCACGCACCTCGCGTCGGGTGTTCTAGGCGCGCGGCCCTGGCTCCACTCCGGCCCTTTCTTCCCACAACGTTACGCACACAGAAACCTCTAACAAGTATTTATATGGGCAAATGCAGCTCCACTCCACTGCCAGCCGATGGCTGTCTTCTGGATACAAAACTAATCAGTAAATACAAAACTAATCCATACCAACTTAAGCAAAACGTGATCAGCGCTTTCAACCCACATGCTGTATTCCAGAGTAAAATAAGTTACCTTTATTCATGCTTTTTGTTCTCCACCAAAACTAGCACAAATACCCACATGTTCTATGTATTACTTTCCAACAACAAGAAAGATACATGAACTGTCGTAAGTTTCATCAAGCTATATCACTTGATTAAAAAATCATTAAAAAAAACCATCACGTTGAAAAAGTACAATTTTAACATAAATTAATCTTGTCAAATTAATAAAAGATGCTTGCTCCTTGGAAGAAAAGCTATGACAAACCTAGACAGCATATTAAAAAGCAGAGACATTACTTTGCCAACAAAGGTCCATCTAGTCAAAGCTATGGTTTTTCTAGTAGTCATGTATGGATGTGAGAGTTGGACCATAAAGAAAGCTGAGCGCTGAAGGATTGATGCTTGTGAACTGTGGAGAAGTTCAAAACTGTCGGAGAAGACTCTTGAGGGTCCCCTGGACACCAAGGAGATCAAACCAGTCAATCCTAAAGGTTATCAACCCTGAATACTCATTGGAAAGATGGATGCTGAAGCTGAAGCTCCAATACTTTGGCCTCCTGATGCAAAGTGCTGACTCATCAGAGAAGACCCTGATGCTGGGAAGGACTGAAGGCAGCAGAAGGGGACGACAGAGGATGAGGCGGTTGGACGGCATCACCGACTCGACGGACATGGGTTTGAGCAAACTCTGGGAGTTGGTGTGAAGGACAGGGAAGTCTGGCGTGCTGTAGTCCATGGGGTTGCAAAGAGTCAGACACAACTGAGGGACTGAACTGAACTGCACATTGTCAAGTATCTTAAACAGATTATTTTCTCAAATACTGAAGAGAAAAGAACTTGAGGACTACCTTGATTATTTTCATGGTATTACAATAATGACGTTATTATTAATAAACTTTAAATACAGTTCAGTTCAGTTGCTCAGTCGTGTCTGACTCTTTGCGACCCCATGAATCGCAGCACGCCAGGCCTCCCTGTCCATCGCCAACTCCCAGATGGATGACAATTACCTCAAAAATAGCAAACTTAACATAGCCGGTTTTTTCCCAAAGGGGGTCAGACTGCCCTCAAAAATAACATTAAACTCATTATTAATGTTTTTAGCAACACAAAGGGTTATAGTAAGAAGTCAAACTAAGAACCCCATCCATTCCCATCCCCAGTGTCCCACAGTAAACCCGCTCTACAAATAACCATATTTCACCATATGTGCTAGACACAAACCAGCCTCCATCCTGAGCACGATTCCACATCATGGAAGGACGGCACTCACCTGGCAGAAACACCAGCACGCTGCTCCGCTCTGACAGAAACGGGCTGCCTGACGGGGTCTTGGCCCTGTTAACAGGTGAGGTGCACAAACGTTAGTCAAGGTGAAGCAGCCGTGGTTTTTTAGGGTCCTGGTAGTGCAGGCTTCTAACCGTGAGAGGCTCTTACCTCCAGGTCACCCCCTGCAACGTTCTGTCCTTTATGTAAGACAACACGGGGCCCCAGGACGGGAGACACAGCCCAAAGCCCCACAGGGAACCAAGAGGCCTCCAGCCTCCTGACTACTTTGTTCCATTAAAACTCATCATCAGCAAAAGTCTTTGATGTTTAGTTACTGTAATCTAGACCCTCAAAATACAAGAGATTTAGAAAAACTATTACAAACAAAACTTAAACTTACAAGGAATTGAAACAATTATCATTTTTATAGACCAAGATCTCAAACCATCCCCTGGCCTCCTGCCTCCATCAGCCCGTCTACTTCATGTGAACTCAGAAGTCTGATTCCTCCACAAACCCCCGCAGCCCGCCCGGGTGCCAGGCCTCCTGCATGCAGGCTGGCACAGCAGCGAGACAGTCCGCTCCCTGCCCTGCTGACACCCCAGCTGGAGAGACCTACAAGAACAAGAATGGGAACCTTCAGCTTGGCAACGAGAGCATGACAGGAACGGGCAAGGCCACAGAGCTGCAGCCACTGGGCTACCCCCTCACCCCGCCTCCTTCTCTGTGGCTACTATTCCCAGGAATGGCGGGGACTGTTGTTTCTTGGCTTTTCCAAGAATTAAAAAAAAAAAAAAGATTAGAGTGGAAATTAATGAAATAGAGAAAGAAAAGCAACAGAAAAACAAAAACCTAGCTCTTTGAGAAGACAAACTGACAAATCTACCTACTTTGACCAAAGAAAAACAGAGTCCAATTACTACAATCGGAAAGGAAAGAGGGGCTTCCCTGGTGGCGAGGTAGATAAGAATCCATCTGCCAATGAAGGGGACATAGGTTTGACCTCTGGGGTTGGAGGATTCCACATGCCACGGGGTAGCTAAGCCCATGCGCCACGACGACTGAGCCCACGTGTGGCAGCTACTGAAGCCCATGTGCCTGGAGCCTGTGCCCCACAGCAAGAGAAGCCTGCACTCACAGGAGGAGCCCGCGCTCCGCAACCAGAGACAGCCTCAGCATAGCCACTAAGACCCCACAGCCAAGATGAACAATTAATCAAGCTACTTTCTGTTAAAAAATAAAATAAGGTGCTGCTATTAAAAAAAAAGAAATGAAAGAGAAGACATCACTGCTGACTTTACAGAAATGAAAAGGACTGTAAAGGAGAACCACAAACAACCAAAAGCCAACAGATTAGAAATGGACATGAAATGGACACAGTCCTAAAAGACACAAACTACTGAAGCTGATCAAAGGAAAACAGATAATCGAGCAGGCGACGCCACTGGATGGAGGGCTGTGGGCAGCGCCACTCAGGCTCCCCGAGTCCACAGAGCCTCACGCAGCTTCATGAAAAGGCAGCCACACCCCTTCACGGCAATCACACCACAGGGTATGAAAGACCAGGACCGCAACTGGAGGTTAACCAGGCAAAGATACATTTACCTGCAAGGAACGGCTGAATCAAAAGGTTCTCACCAGAATAAGAGAAGCCAGAAGATCATGGGAAAATATCATAAAACATCTGAGAGAACAATAAAAATGGGTGCATTTGATATATGTAAATTACGTATCAATAAAGTTATTTAAACTAAAAATTAGAAAAAGTACAAGTAAGGAGAGAAAGAGCAACCAAATTTCACACTTAACAAGACTGTGTCTCTCAAATGAGAGTGACACGCTTTTAGCCACATAAAAACTGAGCTTTACCAGCAGACTCAAACTTCTGAAGGACATGCTTTGGGAAGAATGGAAACAATCTAAGAAAGTCTAAGATGAAAGAATGATGCATAAAATGACGTGTATTTGAGTAAGTGTAAACACATTGATCATATAAAAATAACAAAAAACTGCGGGAGCTTAAAAACAGTTAAAGTAGTCCTCGTTTGCACATAAGCTGTACTTTCCAACTTGGGTGCCAAGCACTGCTCAAGCCCCAGCGCACACGTGGTCCTGGCACACCCCTGGCCCTGTTGCCGGAGCAGCGGAGGAGTCAGGATCCAGACAGACGCAAGTGCAGTGTCGGCAGGAAATCTATTCTGAAGGCACGGAACACGGCTGCCCCCCTCCATAGCAAGAGGGCAGGACAAACACCACCTTGATGCTTCCTGCACATTCACACCGCACAACCACCAACTAAAGAGAAGGACTGTGCGTGCCTCGGGCCCACAGAGGACAGCCTTCCCAGAAGCCGAGGGCGGCCAGCACGAGGAGGTGGGGTCCACATTCTGCTGGCCGTTCCAATATGTAAATGGTAAAAGCTTTAATGCAGTGCAGTATCGTGAAAGACTCTAACCACACCTGTAACCTAAAACTGCCCATAAGGGAAAATACCTTCTAGGTTTCAAAGAGCCAGTCAATGAACAAGCGTCTGGATGACAATGGGCGACTGCTTAGAATCAGGAATAGAGCTTTGGGATAAATGGAATCAAAGGCCAAGAAAGCGTTCGACAGCCTCTCCCACGGCATCCTGCGAGTTTCACCTCGGGCGTGTGGGGCACGACCTCTGCGTGTCTGTCTTCAGCCTACAGTTTCCAGCTTGAAACCTGTCAGCCCTAAAACTGTACTTAGTATGATTTTTAGCTACTTTAAAATAGAAATTTCCAGTAAAACATTTGTTAGATACTAACTTTAATTTTAAAATATACAGAGGGACCACTGAAAAGATATCTACAGTTAGTATTATAAAAACATTAAAATGCTTCATAATGAACAAAGACTTCCCGATCCCACTGAAGTTCACTGCCCACTGGAGGATCTCTTACCCACTCTCTTTCATGTCCAAGTCATCAAACATCTGAATCAGGGAGATGGCAACCTCATAGACAGCCCTGGTTATCACTGGCTCCTCCAGGAGGTGGGGAGAAAGCTAGAAAGAGGAAGAAGGGAAGCTGGAATACCAAACAGGCTCACCAAGGGAACTCGTAACAAATACCCCAAATGAACACGGTATCGCTGGCAGCCAGGGTCTGGGCGCCTGCTAAACAACAAGCCCCGAAACACAGCCCCCACCAGCACCGCCCTGACCCGTCGCTGGAGCAGTGGAGCAGCCAGGGTGCACACAGGCCGAAGCCCATCGCCGGGCAGGACATCTGTTCTGAAGACATGGAAAAGGTGCTCCAAATGCCCGCAGAGCCAAGAGGAGCCTCCCGTCCCCTCTGTCAACCGCCCTCAAGAGCCGAGGACTGAGCTCCCCAGGAAGACCACCAGAGCCAGGGAAAGGCAGCAGTTCGTCTGCACCGGTGACAGCAGCCGCTGTATCACAGCCACCAAGGCTCTGGGGGTGACTAGACTGCTCTCAGTTGGGTTAGCACAGCCAGGGAGCCCAGGCACCTTAAAACTGCCCTTCGGGTGGCCTCTCCGGAACACTGGGGTTCAGCCACACCCAGCACCCCCGGTGAGGTCAGGACCACCGGTCTGAGCTGACAGCGTTCACATGGCAGAGGCCGTCACTGGGAACGCATCTCCCCAGAGTATCCACCATGACATCGTATCACAGTTTCCCTAAGATCTATTTTATAGCCGTGCTGCAGTTTCTCACCAAGAATAAGAAGGCTTTTTTGTTGAACAATTTTACTTATCAAGTACTGTATAAAAGACATAGCATTTGTTTGTGTGCAGAACACATTAGAAAAAGACTTCAGGAGAAGTTAGCTACAAATACAAACTTTTTTCCAATTTTTAGAGTAAATTAAGCCAGTTACTACTTAAATAATCTGTTTCATTATTACAATTCTACTAATGTAAGTATGACAAATTATCTTGTTTAGTCAATTAACTCTGAATAAACATTCTTGATGTTTACCTTAAGCACTCTTCTACTTTACCCAGCCACCAGTACTTACCACACTGCTGCTGCTGCTAAGTCGCTTCAGTCGTGTCCGACTCTGCGTGACCCCACAGACAGCCTCCTACTGGGCCCCTCTGTCCCTGGGATTCTCTAGGCAAGAACACTGGAGTGGGTTGCCATTTCCTTCTCCAATGCATGAAAGTGAAAAGTGAAAGTGAAGTCGCTCAGTCGTGTCCGACTCTTAGCGACCCCACGGACTGCAGCCCACCAGGCTCCTCCGTCCATGGGATTTTTCAGGCAAGAGTACTAGAGTGGGGCGCCATTGCCTTCTCCACTTACCACATTACAGCCATACAAAGAAGGTATACGGAGAAAAGGTACACTCTTCAAACCTCCAACAGTAACATCCACACCCGACTAGAGCTGCTTTCCTACAAACAAGCTGTGGGAAAAGCATAGCGCTGGCTGCCGAGGCCTCACTGAGCTCCAGACTCCAAGCCCGGGGCACCCGGTGAACGGGCTTCTCCAAGCCCGTGCGACGCAGGTGCCAAGGACACAAGCGGCCACAGCACTGGCCCAGCTGCCGAACCTCAGCCTCCATGTGCACAAAGGAGACCCAAAGAGACACAGTCCCGGGCCTCCCGCTGCTAGCGAGCCCGGGGCAGGCAGGCAGTGCCTCCTGCAGAGGGCAGGAGCACTGTTGACCGCACCACAGTCAACAGTGTGGGAAGCAGCGGGCAGGAGCACAGAGGCAAGCGTGGATGCTCACACAGGTGCAGCCGGGGCGACTCCATCTGCCCCCAGCCCCACCACATTCCCGGACCATGACCCTCGGCAGAGTGGGGCAGAAGCGCCCCTGTCTCTGTTCCCAGCTGAGGTCCAGGACCCTGAGTGTCTGCCTCCATCTGAGACGGCCTCACCCCGGCCTAGGCAGCTCCTTGAGGAGGAGAGCAGGGCTCCTGTGAGTGAGAGACTGAGCAGGTGGGGGAATATGGATGGACGGGGGAGCAGAATATGGACAGGGGAGGGTCCAATTTTATCCTGTTTCATGTCATCCTGCCAAAATGACCAAAACAACAGAATGATCTCTGTTCGTTTCCAAGACAAACCATTCAGTATCACAGTAAACCAAGTCTATGCCCCAACCGGTAATGCTGAAGAAGCTGAACGATTCCATGAGGAGCTGTAAGCCGTCCAGAACTAACACCAAAAAAAAACAACGTCCTTTTCATCATAGGGGACTGCAATGGAAAAGAAGGAAGTCAAGAGATACTGGAAAAACAGGCAAGTTTGAGTTTGGGCTACAAAATGAAGCTGGGCAAAGGCTAAGAGAGTTTTGCCACGAGAACGCACTGGTCATAGCAAACACCTTCTTCCAACAACACAAGAGATGACTCTACACATGGTCAATACGGAAATCACATTGATTATATTCTTTGAGCTGAAGATGGAGAAGCTCTATACAGTCAGCAAAAACAAGACTGGGAGTTGACTGTGGCTCAGATCAGTTCAGTTCAGTTCAGTCGCTCAGTTGTGTCCGACTCTTTGCGACCCCAATGAACCACAGCACGCCAGGCCTCCCTGTCCATCACCAACTCCCAGAGTCCACCCAAACCCATGTCCATCAAGTCAGTGATGCCATTCAACCATCTCATCCTCTGTTGTCCCCTTCTCCTCCTGCCTTCAATCTTTTCCAGCATCAGGGTCTTATTCAAATGAGTCAGCTCTTCACATCAGGTGGCCAAAGTATTGGAGTTTCAGCTTCAACATCAGTCCTTCCAATGAACACCCAGGACTAATCTCCTCTAGGATGGACTGGTTGGATCCCCTTGCAGTCCAAGGGACTCTCAAGAGTCTTCTCCAACACAACAGTTCAAAAGCATCAATTCTTCAGCGCTCAGCTTTCTTTATAGTCCAACTCTCACATCCATACATGACCACGGGAAAAACCATAGCCTTGACTAGACGGACCTTTCTTGGCAAAGTAATGTCTCTGCTTTTGAATATGCTGTCTAGGTTGGTCATAACTTTCCTTCCAAGGAGTAAGCGTCTTTTAATTTCATGGCTGTGATCACCATTTACAGTGATTTTGGAGCCCAGAAAAATAAAGTCTGACACTGTTTCCACTGTTTCCCCATCTATTTGCCATGAAGTGATGGGACCAGATGCCATGATCTTCGTTTTCTGAATGTTGAGCTTTAAGCCAACTTTTTCACTCTCCTCTTTCACTTTCATCAAGAGGCTCTTTAGTTCTTCTTCACTTTCTTCCATAAGGGTGGTGTCATCTACATAGATCATGGACTCCTTATTGCCAAATTCAGACTTAAATTGAAGAAAATAGGGAAAACCACTAGACCATTCAGATATGACCTAAATCAAATCCCTTACGATTATACAGTGTACATGATAAATAGATTCAAGGGATCAGATCTGATAGACAGACTGCCTGAAGAATTATGGAAAAAGGTTTGTAATATTGTACAGGAGGCGTTGATCAAAACCATCCCCAAGAAAAAGAAATGCTAAAAGGCACAATGGCTGTCTGAGGAGGCCTTACAAACAGCTGAGAAAAGAAGAGAAGCCAAAGGCAAAGGAGAAAAGGAAAGATGTACCCATCTGAATGCAGAGTTCCAAAGAATAGCAAGGAGAGATAAGAAAGCCTTCCTAAGTGACAATGCAAAGAAACAGAGAAAAACAATAGAATGGGAAAGACTAGAAGTCTCCTCAAGAAAATCAGAGACATCAAGGGAACATTTCATGCAAAGATGGGCACAATAAAGGACAGAAATGGTATGGACCTAACAGAAGCAGAAGACATTAAGAAGAGGTGGCAAGAATACACAGAAGAACTGAACAAAAAAGATTTTCACAACCCAGATAACCACTATGGTGTGGTCATTCTCCTAGAGCCAGACGTTCAGGAGTATGAAGGCAAGCGGGCCTTAGGAAGTATCACCAGGAACAAAGGTAGTGGAGGGGATGGAATTCCAGCTGAGCCACTTCAAATCCTAGAAGCTGATGCTGTGAAAGTGTTGCACTCAATATGCCAGCAAATTTGGAAAACCCGGCGGGTGGACACAGGACTGGAAAAGGTCAGTTTTCATTCCAATCCCAAAGAAAGGCATTGCCAAAGAATGTTCAAACTCACACAATTGCACTCATCTCACACGCTAGCAAAGTAATGCTCAAAATTCTTCAAGTGAGGCTTCAACAATACGTGAACTGAGAACTTACAAATGTTCAAGCTGGATTTAGAAAAGGCAGAGGAACCAGAGATCAAACTGCCAACATCTGCTGGATCACAGAAAAAACAGAATTCCAGGAAAATATCTAATTCTGCTTCATCGACTACACTAAAGCCTTTGACTGTGTCAATCACAACAAATTGTGGAAAATTCTTCAAGAGATGGGAACATGATACCACCTGACCTGCCTCCTGAGGAACCTGTCTGCAGGTCAAGAAGCAACAGTCAGAACTGGACATGGAACAACGAACGGGTTCCAAATTGGGAAGGGAGCACGTCAAGGCTGTATATTGTCACCCTGCTTATTTAACTTCTTTGCAGAGTACATCATGACAAACGCTGAGCTGGAAGACACACAAGCTGGAATCAAGATTGCAGGGAGAAATATCAATAACCTCAGATATGCAGATGACACCACCCTTACAGCAGAAAGCAAAGAGGAACTAAAGAGCCTCTTGACAAAGGTGAAAGAGGAGAGTGAAAAAGCTGGCTTAAAACTCAACATTCAAAAAATGAAGATCATGGCATCTGGTCTCATCACTTCATGGCAAATAGATGTGGAAACAGGGACAGTCTTTATTTTCCTGGGCTCCAGAATCACTGCTGATGGTGACTGCAGCCATGAAATTAAAAGACGCTTGATCCTTGGAAGAAAAGCTATGACCAACCTACACAGCGTATTAAAATGCAGAGACATTACTTTGCCGACAAAGGTCTGTATAATCAAAGCTACGGTTTTTCCAGGAGTCATGTATGGACGTGAGAGTTTGGCCATAAAGAAAACTGAATGCCAAAGAATTGATGCTTTTGAACTGTGATGTTGGAGAAGACTCTTGAGAGTCCCTTGGACTGCAAGGAGATCCAACCCGTCCATCCTAAAGGAAATCAGTCCCGAATATTCACTAGAAGAACTGATGGTGAAACTCCAATAGTTTGGCAACCTGATGCAAGAGCTGACTCACTGGAAAAGACCCTGATGCTGGGAAAGATTGAAGGTGGGAGGAGAAGGGGACGACAGAGGATGAGATGGTTGGATGGCATCACTGACTCAATGAACGTGAGAGTGAGGAAGCTCGGGAGAGGGTGAAGAACAGGGAAGCCCAGCGTGCCACAGTCCTTGGGGTCACAAAGAGTCAGACATAACTGAGCAACTGAACAACAAGAAACACCCTCCTCCCAAATCCCCTCAATGGACTAAGCTGTGTTCCCGGGCGGTGGGCGTCCTCCAGAAGGAACCCACGGGCAGGCCCAGGGAGTGGGACCCACTCTGCTTCTGGCCCAGGTGCAGGGCACGGTGGCCACAGCTCGTCTCAGGGCACGGTTACATTCGTGAACTTCCTGGGGCAGGGTTGTAAGCAGTCTTGGCAATTAAAACAAGCTGAAAATCAAGCATGAGAAAGACTCTTCAAAAGACCCTGGAGGGAACCACAAAGTTAGTAACAGAACAACCAGGAGGGCTTCACGGGCCACAGGAAGGGTCCATTTCCAGATATGTGGTGCCAGCAGCATCAAGAATCAGAGGGGGGCAGGCGATGCAGGCCCGAGTGCCCCGGACCTCGCTAGGCGGTCGCTAGAGATGCAGGCGAATCAGGCATGGTGCCAAGCAAGCAATGCGAGTTGGGTCTGGCGAAAGCTGTGAGCAGCAGGGCACCGAATCAGGGGTTTCTCAGGTGAGAGACTCAGGGCTCTTTAAATGTGGACAAGACGCTGGGAAAGGGGTGGGGAGCAGGGCCGTGGATACGCTGAGGCCCCGAGGAGGTGGGAAGGGATGGGACTGACACTCGGAGAAGAGGCTGCCCCCCCGGGAGGGTCTCGCGTAGACTGCACAGCGAGGGACCACGACAGCACCGGGCATCTCGGTGAGAAGACCATGTTAACACGGGTCCTCTGAGTCCAAGGGTTAGGGGAGAAGCTACATGAAGCACGTAAAAATTAATCCAGAGCTATGCCTTGCGTGTCCATTCACTCAAAGAGTAACTGACAGTGACCGGGAAATGTAAACACAGCCGGGCCCGGGGTCCTCCCAAAGGAGCACGACCCAGCAGCCCTCCGGGGCTCACACCTGGGTCCAGGCCTGACCCCTCCTCAGCACGACCAGGAGGAACCGACAGGAGCTAGTGAGATTGTGGTCAGCAGAAGAGAGTGTAAAGCTTGTCTACTCGTATTCCAGAACGGGTCAGACAAGGCGCGGTGCTCCAACATTATAAACATGGGCATTTTCCCTCCATCCTGAATACGGGCTGCTTTAAGAGACTCGTGTCCAACCACAGACCAGCAAGGAGAGGGGAGAATGTCCCCCACTCTGTTCTACCTGGGTTTGGGTGTGACACACAAAAGCAAACCTAGTGTGCATGCACACACACACTCACTCGGGAAAAGAAAGAGGACGAAGGAAAGGAGGGGAGAGGAGTTACGGGGAGCAGCCGGGAAGACGTCCTCGGCCAGGAGGTCCGGGTCCCCTCAGCAGGGATGAGCCGCGCCCTGGTCGCCGTGTGAGAGTACCGCACTGCTCCCAGCGGCCCTCTGCCCCGAGGCTCACAGTGAAGCCCCAGTCTGATGGGAAAAGCACCTGAAAGCCTCCAGCAGTGGGGCCTGCTGTCCGACCCCTGGCCGCTACTCCTACAACCGTCAAGGTCATCAAAAACAAGAGGAGCCTGAGAAGCTGCCACAGCCCAGCGGAGCCCAAGGAGACATGACAGCTACATAAACCCAATGTGGGATCCTGGAGAGAAAGAGAGCATTGGGAAAACGAGTGAACTCCAAACAAGTCAAGTTTGGCTCACAGTGATCCACCGTGTCAGCTGTTTGTTCTGACAGGTTCAGGGTTTTTTTTGAAGTGGTACAAAGCAAATGTTATCTGTACACTCTAGGTAATGGATACACAGGTGCTCACTACAGAATTCTTTCAACTTTTCTGTTTTGAAATACCGTTGTTTTAAAAGTTGGAAGAAAAAAGAAGTGCTACATTCTAATGGTCATCACTGGCCTCCCTTTGACATAATCAGATTTGACAAAATACATCTTCTAACAGTAGATGAAGCGTAGTCTGCCAACTCACTGTAGTAGAGACTGCTTACTTTAACATTACAGATGCTTTTAATAGAAGTCAAATTCCTCTAGAGAGCGACTTGGCAGCATCCATCAAAATTCCAAATGCACACACGTCCTGTGAGCCACTCCTAGGAACTTGCGCTGCAGGAGGGCTCATCCCACACAGGGCTCCTCAGAAGCAGTGCTTCACCCCGACCCCAGGGGTGTGTGGGTCCTCACAAAGGGGTGGGGGTGGGAAGAGCCCTGGTGGGCCCACCTGCGCCTAGCGGGTCAAGGCCAGCAGACATCCTGCAAAGCAGCGGACAGCTCTCGCCAGACAGAATTACCTGCCCAAAGTGTCACCGTGCCGAGGCCAAGAAAGCCTGGTGTACAAGACACGCTTTCAGATGTGCAAAGATGTTCTCTTTGGCACTGTTTTTCATAAGAAAAGATCAGAAACACCGGAAAGTACTTAAATGAAGATAATCTTTAATAAATGCACCTCAATGTTCACAGCAGCACTGCTCACAGTAGCCAAGACACGCAGGCTCCTGCGCGTCCACCAGCGGATGAAGCGGCGGAGAAGGCGGGGCGCGCACACGAGGGACTGCCACTCGGGCACAGAGAAGAAGCAGATGGCGTCACTTTCAGCAACACGGATGAACCCAGAGATGATCACACTAAGCAAAGTAAGTCCCAAAGAGAAAGACACGCATCGTGACATCACTTACAGGAATCTCAAACGTGACGTAAATGGACTTATTTACAAGCCAGAAACCGACTCACAGACACAGAAGACAGCTTTATGGTTACCAAAGAGGGAAATGAGTGGGGGGTAAATTAGGAGTTTGGGATTAGCAGACACAAACTCCCACACACCAAGTAAAGCACAAGGCCCCCCTGTGGAGCAGAGGGAACTGCATGCGATGTCCCGGAACAAACTACGATGGAAAAAATATAAACACACACACACACACGTGTAGTGTTTGCATTCAACGCACACACCTCTGCACATGTGAAAGTGTATGTTATAGGCCAGGATTTCTTTACAATACTGCAAGTCAACTACACGTCAGTAAATAAAACAAATATTTATATTCACATAAAAGAATGTTATACAGCTCTAAAAAGGGAATGAAGAAATCATACAATGATAATGTAAAAAATGTGCAAAGTTAAGTGAAAAATAGCAAGATGCACATGGAGTGAAATCTATAAAAAGAAAAACGATAAAATTCTATAAAAAAGAGAAACAATGCATCCATACTTGCTTCTGTAGGCACAAAAATGTAATGGAAGGATCCAGAGAACTGCTGACAGCTGTGTCCTCCTGTTGGCAGGGAGCTGGCAGACAGAAGACGGGAGGAGGAAGGAGCTGCTTCGTACCTGCAAATACTTGCCGGTCTTCCGACCCTAAGAATGTATGCCCACGCGAGAACGAGCGCACCATGCCTGCGGCTTCTCACAGGAACGGGTTACCGTGCTCAGTCCCCACAAGGCGGTCTTCGTTTAGTTTACAGCAGTACAACTTACACTAGAAACTTTAACTGAAATAAAGTTACCACCCACCCCCAGCTGAATCTACAGTTTTGCAGTGAATCAAACTCCTACATTTTATTCTTCAACGAAGTGTAAAACAAGTCTGAATAATTTTCACCAGGATATACAATGTGAGGGTTTATTATGCTCACAGTTTATGACAACAAACCCAGGCGTTTCCTTCCTCTTATTCTTCTCCAGGCCCATTCCACACCATCGCCCTGCTCCAATTTTAAGCTCCAATAGAGGTTTGCAATTGTAGCTAATGAATGCAGATGTGATCAAATACAAAAGTACATTCCCTGTAAAAGAAACAACGCGTTCCAACATACCCTGCTGTGATGAACGTGCTCCAAATCGTTAAGATAATACTCCTCAATTGAGAAGGGCTTTCCTTCCACTTCAAAAACGTAAGCTGGGCTCATCTTGTTCTGAACGGGAACAGCAAAGTAATCTGCAAACTCTCTGCAGTTGATGGTGGCTGACATGAGGACAACCTAGAGGAGAGACCGTTGAGAGGACAGAGTGACACCGACGGCAGTGGCGACCGGGAGGCTCGCTAGAAGGCCAGGCTTCTCTTCTTCCAGGAATTCTCAAAGCTTTAATTGAATACTCTGACTCGATCTCCAGTGTAATACAAATTCTTACAATCTAAGAATGCTCAGAGATGTCAACTTTTACAATTTCTCTTCAATTACTTTATCAAGTGAGAAACTACACTTCTCCAGTCAAGCTCAATTACAACTATTTACCTAAAAGGACACTTTGCATCAGAGAACTAGTTCAGGACAGAACAAGCTCTAGACGGTGTGTTCCAGAAAGCTGAGGGAGCAGAGCAGCAAAGGGGAAGAGGACAGGGGAGCCAGGAAACCTTGACCCTAAGCGGAGAAACGGGAGGCGCCCAGCAACCAGTCCCAACCGAGTGGGATGGCAGAGGCTCGGGGACTCCCTGCAGGTTTCAGTTTTGCCAGAAAGCAAATCTGGGATGATATCCTGAAGAACTCAGCCGTGAATGCCAGAAGCAGCATGCGCAGCCCGCCAGCTGTGCCCTGGAGATGGCAGCAGCACCATGCAGGGTCTCCACCATCCGCCAGGCTCCAAAATGCTAAGCGGGAGGCAGACACAGCTGTCTGCTGACAGTATTTCTGAAGTCTAAGTCTTTGCAGAAAAATAAAAACTTTACACAGACATTATTAATACATTTACTGGGCAGACAGAAAGTCTGTATTTCCCCTCTGATGTCAGATACAAAAGGTCAAAACCCCACTGACCAAGCTCACTCAGAAGCCAGGCTCTGTGAGGCACTGTGGGTGCTCTGAGTGGCCCCCAGGGCACACCTGTCCCAGCAGAGGACTAACGCGTCTGCCGGAGCCGCCAGGCTGGGGCGCTTCAGGGCTTCTGTCTGCCTGAGCGCGAATGGGCACTGCTCACAGCCACGGCCGGCCCGGGCCGCCCCCGCCTCCCGGCCCTGCACCCTCCCCGCGGCTCTCCGCTCATCCCCACAGACGTCTGCTCAGCAGCCTGCCCTGACACCTGCTTGTCCGGGGGGCCCGGGCTGAGTCTGGGCAGCCAGCGGCGACAACAGGGTCTGCAGGCGGGGGACGGCACAAAGCCGGGGCCCTCTGGAGAGCTGGGTGCGGGGCGGAAGCGGGCCCGGAAGGCCCATCTGCCCAGGCTCCTCCTGCATCTAAGGCCCCACGGCAGCTCTCTTTTTAAAAAGGAGTAAGGGAGGAAGTTTCGAGAGTTTCAAAACACTTACTACAAAGCCATACAGAACTTGCCTTCTAGTTTCTTAGCCCAACTACATACACTGTTACAAGGCTCTATATTCAGAAAGCATACGCTTCATATATTTCTTAATAAATCACGACAACACTGACACTGACAAGCCGCTTCCCACTGCGCGTGTGACCAGTACCAAACTCCGGAGCACCGTTTTCAACAGTGTGGTAGATTTTTTAAAATTCACCAACACTCTTAGCTCTTAAAAAGTAAAAAAAAAAAAAAAAAACTGTAATCAAGTTATTATCTTACAGTAAAAAATTAGTCTTAAAATGACAATCACGGGTTTCCCTGGTGGCTCCGTCATGAAGAACCCGCCTGCCAATGCAGGAGACATGGGGTTCAACCCCCGATCCAGGAAGACCCCACATGCCGTGGAGCCACTAAGCCTGTGGGCCCAACTACTGAGCCTGTGCTCCAGAGCCCAGAACTGCAACCACTGAAGCCTGAGCACCCCAGAGCCACGCTCCCCAACAAGAGAGGCCACCACAGGGAGAGGCCCGCACGCCGCAGCTGAAGAGCAGCCCCTTCTCGTGGCAACTAGACAAAGGCCACACAGCACGGAGGCCCAGCGCAGCCAAACGTAAACAGATAAACAGATTATACTAAAAAGCAACTGTCGAGAAAGGTCTGGTTCTGCTGATTCTCTCCATCTTTCGAAGGTCCTCTTAAGCAGGGAAAGTGAGAGCCTCTCAGTCGTGTCTGACTCTTTGCAAAGTCCATGGGATTCTCCAGGCCAGAATACTGGAGTGGGTAGCCTTTCCCTTCTCCAGGGGATCTTCCGGACCCAGGAATCGAACCAGGGTCTCCTGCATTGCAGGCGGATTCTTTATCAGCTGAGATATCAGGGAAGCCTCTTAGGCACTAAGTCAGCCTCCTGCAAACCTTGGGTTCTACTTCCTCGGCGCCCACCAGGTGAGACTGTGACCCTCCCAAGGCTGATGTCCCCACCCTGGAAGGTGGGGAGGGAGGAAAGTCTCCCTAAGCCGAGAGATGGAACACGTGCAGACAAGGTACCGTATGGTCTAGCGGGCACCCGCTTTGCAGAGACAGCAAGTCCTCCCACAGCCCTTCCCATGGTGAATGACTGCACCAGCCACCACCGCTCCGGGAGACTCCTGCATAGCAGAGCTGGGCTGACCTGTGTCTAGACTGCGTAGTAATTATAAACCCTCTGCTACTCTGGTCAAGTTCGTGTCCTCATTCTTCCTGTTCAGATAAAATGTAAATAACGTTGGCCATTCCCACAGACTTTTGGTTAGCTCCTAACACAAGTCTCCTATAGAAGTAGGGCACATGACCACTAACCTCAGTGCGACTCAGTGTTGCTTACAGAACGGAGATGACAGAGTCACATTCCCTCCAGCTCTGGTTTTCATTCAGGCCAAAGTTGTGCTCTAACACCCAGCATTTCATTATTTTCTGCAGCCTGGAGAATATTTTACAATTTAATGCAACCTAACAACCAAAAACTCTTCCACAGTCTGATCCTAAGAGAAGGTCCTCTGGCCAGCTTCCTAGCAAGATCTGGAGGACTACAGAGACAATGATTTTAAGAGTCACTGCTTTCAACCGTTTCTACTGAACAAAACTGCATGATAAATCTTAACCCTGAATATTTCAGTTACTCACGAAATCAACTTTACCTTCACAAAACGTGAATTTGTTCTTAAAAGTTTGCGGACAACTAGCAACAGGAAATCCATTTCTTCAGTTCGCTCGTGTACCTACAAAATAAGAAGGGAGGCCCCCACGGGGGGAGGCACCCGTCAGTGCGGAGTGACCGGGGGTAAGGGGCTCACCGCCGCGCCCAGGGCCAGGGTCAAGGCTCCGCGATGGACGTCACCACTCAGCCCCTAAACCAGGACGTGCAGGAGAGGCATGTGGGTCACTGTCTCCCCTCCATCCCCAGGGTTCCCGGTAGGGCCCAACTGGCATCCGGGCAGGGGCACGTCTAGCATTCTCAGCCCCGCCCGCTCAATGCCAACAGCGCCCCCAGTCCCCGACACAACACAGAGCAGCCTCCCGTGGCCGCCTCCAGCCCACGGCCCTTGCCCCGGGCCCATCTGCACTGCGACCGGAGCAGGTGTGCGGGGCAGCAGGCCGCCTGCCCGGCAGGGCGGGAATTAACAGGAGGCCTGGGAAGAGCTGGCTTGGCAGGAGCAGGCAGGGCAGGGCTGGGGAGGAGCAGAGGGCAGCAGGGAGCCTTGCAGGAGCGTCTGGGACATGGGGCTTCAGGGCCCCAGGGGAAACTGCCCCGAGCAGCCCCGCTCAGACAGCAGCCGTCCAGCCGAATGCCCCCACCCCGGGGACTGCCCACCCTAGCCGTGCCTACCCCCACCAGCTAATGCCAAGGGCTGAGTCACGTATGGGGCATCTCAGACTGAGCCAGGCTGCCCCGGGCACAGGGCACAGGGGATTCCTCCCTGGGCCATGTCTCTGCCGATGCGGAGACAAGCTCCTGAGTTTCAAAGAGGGAGGCCCCTTCTCCGCAGGGCGAGAGACCCCACTACTGCTTCTCTGGCCGGACACCTTAGCAACCTAACTCTCGTTCTCTCACCAAACTCAGTGTTGAGAGCAGCTCCTCAACACGAACATGCTGCCTTGGACTTGAGAAGCAAAAACAAAGGCTCAGTGAAGAGCCCCAAGGGGGCCCTCCTCAGTTCCGAGGCCCCCGGCCCCCACGCCATCCTGACGAGCCCCCACAGCTCAGACTTCACACAATCGCTTCTCCCACTGCTGGAGGCCAGGCTGCCCCTCCAGCCCGAGGACCCACTTGGCCCTCCACCCCAGGGTCCCCAGGGTCCTCTCCCCAACCCCAACACCTCAGCAGACATCTGTCCCCCCAGCAGAGAGGTTGAGAGCAGAAACTACAGCTTCTCCAACTTTATGACCTCAGCACCTAATGAGGCAGGTACTCTACAGATGTTTACTGAATGAATGATTCACCTGAAGTGAGTTTATTCTCTTTCCAGAGCTAAGAAGTTAAGGACATGACCATTCCATTCCCTGCTTGTTTAACTTATATGCAGAGTACGTTATGCGAAATGCCAGACTGGATGAAGCACAAGCTTGAATCAAGATTTCCAGGAGAAATATCAATAACTTCAGATATGCAAATGATACCACCCTTATGGCAGAAAGGAAAACTAAACAACCTCTTGATGATGGTGAAAGAGGAGAGTGAAAAAGCTTGCTTAACACTCAACATTCAAAAAATGAAGATCATGACATCCAGTCCCATCACGTCATGGCTAATAGATCAGGAAAAACGGAACAGTGACAGACCTTATTTTCTTGGGCTCCAAAATCACTGCAGATGGTGACTGAAGTCATGAAATCCAAAGATGCCTGGTCCTTGGAAGAAAAGCTAGGACAAACCTAGACAGAGTATTAAAAAGCAGACACATCACTTTGCCAACAAGGTCCATCTAGTCAAAGCTATGGTTTTTCCAGTAGTCATGTACAGATATGAGAGTGGGACCTTAAAGGCTGAGTGCCAAAGAATCGATGCCTTCTAACTATGGTGCTGGAGAAGACTCTTGGGAGTCCCTTGGACTGCAAGCAGAGCAAACCAGTCAATCATAGAGGAAATCAACCCTGAATATTCACTGGAAGGACTGATGCTGAAGCTCCAATACTTTGGCCACCTAATGCAAAGAGCCAACTCACTGGAAAAGACCCTGATGCTGGCAAAGACTGAAGGCAGAAGAAGGGGTTAACAGGATGAGATGGTTGGATGGCATCATCGACTCAATGGACATGAGTTTGAGCCAACTCTGGGAGGTGCTGAAGGACAGGGAAGCCTGGCGTGCCGCAGTCGATGGAGCTGCAGAGTCGGACGCACCGAAGAGCGGCAGCATTCCATCTCCAGCCGCCTGGCTGCCTTCACATCACCCCACACAGCACAAACAATATTCTTTGTAAACATAAAACCTCAGGCCTATCCAAACCTGTTCATTCTTTAAGCAAAGTTATCACAGTGCCAAGTGACAAGATGCTCCCGTGGGGGCAAGTTCCCGCAGAGTGCAGCTGACGTGTTCAGCTACCATCACGCAGCTTCAGGAGAGAATGAAGCCAATACCACAGTGCACACAGGCTTGCCCACATCATTCAGGTGTGCGTGTGCAGAAACACCTCCTTACACAGTCAGAAAGATGCTGGATCCACAGAGATAAACAGAAGCGTGAGCAGCAGAGACTCTGGAGTAGGTTACCCAGGGTGAGCCTTGCCATGCCACCTGGAGGCCTGAGTGAAAGGCTCAGTGACTAACGGCGACTCCTGTGAACTTTATCATACTGACACCACCTTTGGGCACACCGCCTAAGTTTGATTTCATCACCACCTAAAGACACTCAAAACTGCCAAAAGTCGTGAAGAACATATGAACCACACTGCACATCCCACTGTAGTGCAAAGAACAACAGATGCCCCGCATGTCCCTGTCCCAAATACCCGCGAGTGCCGCCAAACAGGCAGGCGGACACGACCTGGGAAACGCACCCACTCAGCTTTACCTGCAGTACCAATGGAAGAAATTCTCACACGCTGCGGGGTGGGAAGTCACTCTGGCTTATACATGACACGGCTTGGACTTCACACTAATTAGAGCAGCCGTGTGTTGTGACCCGGCACACGGGCTTTGTGTATCTTCTTTGTCCACTAACAAAGAGGATGCATTTCAAAGTCAAAACGGAGTAACTGCAGTTCAGTCATCCAGGGTGGAGCAGGGTGCCCACTGCGGACACGAGTCCAGACTGGCCCTGGAGCCCCGAGGATCCGCATGTCCCTGACTGTACCGGACTCCCGGCCTCCACCCGCTTTCTCAGATGCTGTCTGCCAGCAGCAACGCCATGGCCTCAGGCCTCCGCTAGCTCTGCAGCCGTCCAGCCCCAAGCAACCCCCTAGGACCCTTCCTTCTCCCCGGCTCCGATCCTAACTCTTGACAGCAGCTTGCGTTACGTTTCTGTCTTTGCCTTTCCAGGCCCCCACCTTGTAGCCCAGAACACAACTCAAGTGTCTCATGAATCTGGGTCTCCCGGGCAATCGGCATCAGTTTGGCTCAAAGAGCACCCTTCTCTATTCCTGTTATAGACTATTTACTCATGATTCCCGCAGACAGCACGTTTCGGTTCCATGCTGATCACACACGCACCAGGACAGTGGGGAGACCTGCCCAAGAGGGCCTCGCAGAGGCCCTCACTCCAGCCTCCGTCAGGCGCTCCAGCGCCACCTCACGGCCTCCCACAGATCCCACTTATCTGCTGTTTCCAAGGCCTCAAGAAACCAGTGAAGCTTCTCGAGGCATAACTACTGCTGAGGTTTAAAACTCCAGAGTCTAGGGGGAGTTACTTCCAGAGCTCGTGGCACAACTGTTTGAACACAACATCACTTCACCTCAAAAAACCCTAGTTTAACATATAAACAAAATTGGGAATCCCCTGGAGGTCCAGTGGATAGGACTCAACACGCAGTACAGAGGGCACAGGTTCAATCCCTGGTTGGGGAACTAAGATTCCCCACAAGCCCCACGGCACGGCTAAAAGAAGATAGAATAAAGTCAAATCAAATTAAAATATTCTATCCTTACGGAGAAAAGTTGAGACAGCTAAGATTGGCACAAGAAAAGGGTTCACAGTACATTATTAGGGATTTTTTTTTTTAGAAAAGTGAATAGATTAATATCTATTCATTTTCTTAAAAGATGTTTTTATTGTTCTTATTGTTCTTGTTTTATTAGATGGAAAGTATCTGTAAGGTGCTGAAAACACCTACAGACAAGTAAAGTTCTTTTAATTGTCTGATGTGGCTAATACTCCAAACCAGGGTCAGCAGGCGTTCCCTGTAAAAGGCCAGAGGGCAAATATGTCCAGCTTCACGGAACAAATGGCCCCGTCCCAACTACCCATCTCTTCTGCAGTAGCCTCACAGCACTCATAAATGCAGCAAAACTGTGTGCCAACAAAACTTTATTTACAGAAATGGGCCAAATTTGGCGTGAAGGCTGCAGTCTGCCAACCCCTGGTCTAAACAAGGAATCTCTGCATTCTCCTCAACCTCCTCACCCATGTTTTGGAAGTAAGAGCAAAGGATAAAAAGAGCCAATCAACTTGCATGAGTAGAATAAGCTGATATAGACTCAAAGAACTTTCTGACACTTTATAAGTAACTTGTACTGTGTTCTCTCATCAAATGAAAACAGAGCGTAAGAGCAGAGCACTTACTTCATCAATGAAGACGTGTGTGAACTCCACCAAGCTCTTGGCACTCACTATCTTCTGGAGCAGGACTCCCGTTGTCATATAAATTAACTTGGTGTCTTCTGTCGCTATTTTTTCCAACCCTACCTACAATTGGGGAAGGAAAAAAAAGAATTTTCTATTTAAATGATTTACATTTAACTACAAAGAAAGCAATGTTAATTTCATAATGAAGGTAAGAAAGGGAACAAAAAATTATCATATAATGCAAAAAATATAACAAACTAACAAATTCTCAAATTGATTTTCCTTCTCCTTCTTTGGTGGTGAGGGGAGAGACTGGCTTATCTAGTCATACTGCCCATATCATTTTGATGTTGAGATGACTATATATGAAGACCTCTTCAACATAAAGATATAATTAAAGATAAAATTATAAAAGCCATGAGTCTGAGAATTCTCACTTCTTTTCTGTTCAACTGAGAAAGAAGTTAAGCTATTTTCAAGAACTTCTGATTTTCACTATTTTCGAAATTATGCCATAATTCTGCTCCATAAGCAACTGATTGCATCTTCTCTCCCAGCAGAAAATAAATCACATCCTATCATCGACTTACGTGAAAGACAAAATGACCAAGGAGAGACACTCACCTGGTAGCCCACCAATCCACCCAAAACCCAGCCGCGCTCTCTGCTGATCCAGCGGGCGATGCTGCTGGCCCCAATCTTGCGCGGCTGGGTGACCACGATGTTGCAGTAGGCGGAGCGCTGCAGGTAATGGTCGAGGACGTACTGTGGGAGCTGGGTGCTCTTGCCACTGCCCGTGGCGCCGTGTATGATCACCACGGAATTGCTTTCGATCAAAGAGATGACCTGGAATGGCACAAGAGTTCCTTCAAAACTGCCACAGATTTAACAATGATGCAAAGTGTTACCTATGAACCGAAAGCTTAACCTCAGAAGACTTTCAGGATTTCTTTTCTCTTCACCCTTACAAGTTAAATCCTTAACCTAACCACCTAAACCTCACAAAAGGGACACAGGTTACTAGTGGTTACTGCACTTGATCTGACTGAGCAGGAGCGAATGGCTACAGAAATCCAGGCCAAGTTCACTGCCCCCTGGGTCTCAGCTTCTTCATCCATAAAAATGAAAACACCAGACTGAATTTCTAGAGCTCTTGTTAAGTCTAAATTTCTATTATTTTTAAATTGTGTGATGAGCCTCCATCTAATTCTACTGAGAAATATGAAAACACAGCTGTTGTTACACACAACAAATGTACCCTCAGTTCTCACTTGAAATTCTTCAGACACACTTGAAAACAAGTAACCCCCACTGCTCCACAGACTGTATGTGCAAGGCTCCAGCGCTGACCCAGCTACCACCCCTCCCACCCCACCCAAAACACCATTCGGTTACCCAGCGATCCACCCCTCCCACCCCACCCAAAACACCATTCGGTTATCACTCGAGTCATCAAAATGGTCAGGGGATGCAGATTAATTTTAACGTTGGCCTCTTAAAATTAATAAAGCATATAAACTCTACACAAGTTGCATGATTCAATCTAACACAAAGCAAAAATGAATTTAGAACATATACAGTTTACTGTCATCTGTAACCATTTCTTCCATTAGTACAGTTAATTACGATTTCAATACATCTACTTTTAACCAGGTTTATGCCTTGCTACGTCACTTCAGTTGTGTTTGACTCTTTGCGACCCCACAGACTGTAGCCAGCCAGGCTCCTCTGTCCATGGGATTCTCCGGGCAAGAATAGTGCAGTGTGCTGCCAGGCCGTCCTCCAGGGGATGCTCCAGGCCCAGTTTCTTACATCTCCTGCATTGGCAGCCAGATTCTTTACCACTAGCGCCACCTGGGAAGCCCAACCAGGTCTAGTAACACGTAACTAATTAAAAATGCAATCATCTTCCTGCTGTATTGCCTGACATTGTTCATAAAATGATATATCAAGGACTGATCAATAACCAGGCAACACAAACAGCCAGTGTATAAAGGAACCCCAGTGGAATGCTAGAGGCGGCTGTGACCAGGGGCAGGCAGTATCCGCTTTCAAAAACGTCTGGGCAGTGGGACTTGAAGGCAGCAGCTCCCTGGGCCCACAGGTGTCCACTCACATCTACTTCAGAGCAGGGGAGACGGGACGAAGGATTAAACAGGAAAAGGTGAGCTCGGGGGAAGCTGAACGAGTGACACACGGCGGGAGGAAGGCCCTCTGCGCGGTCACTGCACAGAGCCTCCTCCCGGTGCCCACCCGGCCCCTCGTCACTTTCAGACTAGAAACCAAGGGCTGGGTCGCTGGCATGCAAACAACAAAACCACATCATGAGAAAAATAACGTTACCTCTTCCCTACACCGGCTTATAGGCAACTCAGGATATTTATAGGCTGTCTCTGGGATGCGCATCACATGGCTGGATTTAGCTAAAGGTGGCCTTGGACCTGGATTCAGACAAAACAAACAAATACAATGGTATTTCTCATGTGAAAAAAGGCAAGATAAACAACCCCATGCTTATCTAGTCTATATATACAGCATATACAGAGCAAGCTGCACACACACACAAACACGCATTCACCGGCCAACACTGTGAGCAGGGTCATCAGCAATGATGGAGTGGGCGCTACTGGAGCGCCCACCACTAGCAACGCACAGGAGCAGAGCGCCACCCCCCCGTCCATTGCAGCCATCGGTGCTGTAGGCTAGTGCCACCTCTAAGACAAGAGGCCTGCAGAGCGCCAAGCTCATCACTTGCAAACAGCACAAAAATGACTAGCTGAAAGAACTAACTCTGATTTGAAAAGTCACATCAGTTTGTTAAGTGTTCACTCCTCGATACTGGAACAAATAGGCAGTAGACAGCCACACACCACCCTGTGAGCAGGGGTCCTGAGAGGGGCCGGGGACCGTCTTTGCTCTGACAAAGGCTCACCAGGGGAGCTCTGCCCAGTCCTACGAGTGAATAAAAGTGTTAGTTGCTCAGTCGTGTCTGACTCTTCGGGATCCCATGGACTGTAGCCTGACAGGCTCCTCTGTCCTGGGGATTCTCCAGGCAAGAATATTGGAGTGGGTTACCATGCCCTCCTCCAGGGGATCTTCTCGACCCAGGGATGGAACCGGGGTCTCCTGCATGGCAAGTGGATTCTTTACCCCGAGCCACCAGGGAAGCCCAGTGAATGTTCTCTTGTAAATATACACACTCCTCTCCGGCAACGCCACAAATTCTTGACAAATTAACAATCATCAAAAGTCTCAGCATACAAACTTTTATTGGGAAATAATTTTATTTCCAAAGTAAACTCTGGAGCGTCCCTGTCTCTCCCAGCCTCAGCACGGGGCTGGCCCTCCTGGGTCCTTCTCTCCTGCTCCTCCCAGCCCTGTGCTGCTCTGCCCCGTCTCTCCGTCTGCCCAGCTGCCGCTGTTCCTGCCCGACACACACGTGTCTCTGCCTTTCTTTTGCTCTCCTACATGTTCTCCTACACATACCCTCAGTTTCAAAACTGGCCTAGCTATATAATTACAACATGGCTATTTTCCTGCAGTTGAACCAACAACTTGTTCCGAACCTGAAGAGCAGAGGAGCCAGCTCCTCTTTCCTCCCAGGAAGCCGGGCACTGACTTCAGGAGGCTGTTCTCCAAGTCCTGCCCCAGACAGCTTTCTGATCATCTAGACACCTCACTGCTGACACTGCTCTCAGAAGCCTGCGCTTCCCGGCCACTCTCATCCCTCTCTCCTCCCCTTCCCCCTCGCAGCTTTTACAAGTCACGGTCTGTGCCGCTATCCCATACTTCCACTGGTGCACTTCCTCCCAGTCTCACCCCTTCTAGAAGCACTCGGCTAAAAAGCCCTTAAGTTAACCACGCTATCTTCAAAACACTGAGCAAAATTCAGAGTGTGAACAGTTCCTAATTTATAAATGGTTCCAACATTTTATTAAATTATTTGGAATTCTAAAAATGATGGCTGGGTACCCAGACTGCTCTACAAATGAAGAACTGAGATAATGCAAGCCTAAATAGGGAAAACATCTGGCCCTTCCCTCTCTTGGGGCCGGCAGGCTTATCCATCAAGAATCGGCCTTTCCAGCACAAACGGAAGGGCTGAGGCTCCACAGCGGAGGAAGCCCCTAAAGACGGCATAGGGACGTGGTGACAGAGGGAGGGACACCGTGAGCGCCCGGGCCTGCCAGGGCCATGATGCGACACGGGCTCTCCAGAGGGACCAAAGGCTGGCAGCCGTGCTTCTCGCTCAAGACCGGAGCCGCTGAACGAGCCACCACGTTAACCACACTAACGTGACTCACACTCCTTGATGACACGCATTTTGAAGGCTGCTACTTGGAGACGGAAATGCTACAGGAAAAAATCCCGAAAGGCCTAACTGTACTGTCTAAACCGCAGCCCTTCCTCTGTTTAACACGAAACACGGGCTGACGTTTTCAGGTCACTGGCTGGAACCGACCCAGCGCGAGTCGAGTCCAGCCTCCGCGTCCACCGCCCGAGGGAGGACCGGGAACCAAGAGAGGTCCCGGCTGCGCACCTCGGGCATCTGCGCATGCGCAGCCCAGCCAGAGGCGGGGCCCAGGCCATCACCGCGAGCAGCGCTCGGAGAAAGGACACGGCCAGCCAGGGCGAGGCGGCAACTGCGCACAGCCAAGCTTTCCCTCAAAAGTGATGCAGGACACACTGCCCTAAAAATTCGCTGTTTTTATTTTCCTGTTTTCTCTTTATTCTAGGTAATTAACATTAAAGCATTTCACTTGAACTGGAAAAAACAGGAAACCATGAAAATTGCTAGTTTCTCTTTACCAAGTCACCCCGTTATTTTCGCAACAGCCAAATCTAAAATCTAACCCCAAAATTCAGCAGTTCAGGGCTCCAAATAGTATACAATGGGCATGAGGATTTTATCAAAAAATCTATTACACGCTGTTCACTGTAGAAAAGAAGCTTAATCACTACACTACTGATTTAACCATGAAATTAAATCTTCAAAATAACCACACAGCACTTTCTCCAAGTAAGGGTTGGTATTCCAAATACAAAATTAAACTTAATTTGACTGTTTCCTTCTTCAGTTATTAAGAACTCCATAAAGGCCATTCTTTTAAACCCAGAAGAAAAGTTCTGAGAGGGATGGAAATCACCAACAGAAATGTCACGGAACAAGAGGGAGGCCGTGCTATGGCCTTTCGTCACAACTACAGACACAGCCCAGGACGAGTTCAAAACTGCTGTGTGAAAACAGCAGAAACCCGGCAGGGCCCACAGTCTGGAAGCGGGCTGCTCAGAAATGCTATTAAATGTCAACTTTGAAAAAATGATTTACCTTTAATTATGCAAAATAATTCTAATGTTACTCATAGAAATTTAGTGAATGTGCGTTCTTGGATTTCCACTTAGAAATAATTTTTAAGAAGAGCTACATAGATGAAATACCACCCACACCACACCAAAAGCAGAAGGACTCCGTATCTGGACATGACAAACGCTCACTCTGAAACCCTGGTGCCGGACCAGAGTCAGGGGTACTAGTGCGATCTTACGGTTTTAATGCAGACAGACAGAACAGGGATAGAAGCTGCTGTGTGCTGTGTGTGCGCCGTGCACGCAGGCGCGCGCACACACACACACACACACACACACTCGAGAGAACTGCCTCTCTGCCCTCATGGGCACTACCACACTTCAGAAGCCAGAGCGTGAGCCCTGCCACTCGCCACGTCCCCGTCCCCATGCCCCGAGTCCCACCCGGCTGGCCCGGACCAGCACCCCGCTCCCCGATCCCCACCATCACCAGCCAGTGCTGCCTGGACTTCTCAGGTCCACACCGGCCCCTCCAATCCAGTCCCTCCGGTATGAGCAGAGCAGTCTCCTCAAAACACTCCTCACTTGACACTCCTCCCCTCAGACTCACCCAGAATAAACCTAGAACCTTCAGCCCACCGCTGCTCTGAGCACTAGGACCAGAATTCTCCGCCCCAGGCTGGCCCCCGCCAGCAGCTGCATCTCCCCCACGAGCGCGCTCAGCTTCCCGGCTCCTGCGACAAGGACCCTGAGCCTCGCGCTCACACTGCACACCTTGCCTCTCCCACAGCTCTGAGCATCTGAGGCCCACAGCAGTCTGGCTGGCTCCTTCTGCAGGCTCTGGGGAGAACCGTCCCCACACCTTTTCAGCTTCCAGAGGGCCTGCGTCCCCTGGCTCCCTGCCCATTACTCGAATCATGCAGCCCACGGCGCCTGCCATCACATCCACTACTGACTCTGGGAAGAGCCCTGTGCTTACACCGGGCCCACCCGGCAGCACCCCCACCTCAAGCTCCTTAACGTCATCAGAGCTGCAAAGCTCCTTCTACCAGGGACGCAGCGCAGGCACCACCGCTCTGAAGATGAAGGTGTGGGCCTCTCGGGAGGGCTGTGACTCAGTCCCCCGCTGCCCCCACCCAGGCCCCCACACCCAGCAATGACGGCCCTCGCCCAGGGCTGGTGGCTTCCCTGGTGGCTCATCTGGTACAGACTCCACCTGCAATGCGGGAGGCCTGGGTTCAATCCCTGGGTTGGGAAGATCCCTTGGAGAAGGGAAAGGCTACCCACTCCAGTCTTCTAACCTGGAGAACTCTACAAACTGTACAGTCCACAGGGCACAAAGAGTCAGACACGAATGAGTGCCTTGCACGCTCCCAAGGCTGGAGCCTCAGACTCTCCCCCGTTACAGCCCTTGGCACACATTCCCCTCTCCCCGATCCCCATGCTGCCTAGGTAACTTCTAAAACTTCTACTCATCCTTCAGCTCCAGTCCCGATTATGACTTTCCTGAACCCCAGCTCAAGTTACAATCCTTGTCCCAGGTCCGCAGAGAGCTACGTTCCAGAGCATTCACCTCTAAAGCCCCGCTTCGTGTAACTGTGTGGTCACATGATGGCCTCTCTAAGAGCAGAGGCCAGGCCTTTTAAACTTCTGCTCTCACTGCTCCCCACCGTCCCTGGCTCACATCTTGATAAACACTGGTCTTGGAGTGAATCTTCCAAGTGCAGCCAGAGCTGTATGACTCCCTAGTGAAAATTTCCAAATATATTAAAGGTGCCACGGACAGAGATTGCAAATAGTTTCAAATATGAACCCAAATCAAAAGTTCCAAGAGCAGACACTGGGACTCGCAGGCATCCCTCTGCAGTCTAGTGGCTTCCGCGCAGGGGCCAGCAGGTGCGTGCCGGGCGCTGAGTACGCAGGGGCAACGGGAAGGGCCCTGGTACCAAGCACCATCTTAAAACTCACACACCTCCCCATGAGACGGCAATGACGGCCGTCTGTCCACAGTAAGTAAGTGGCGGGCTTCTAGCAACATCTGCAAACTCCCTTACACAGGTCAAATCACCAGTCCTCACCTACGGCTGATTCATAACAAAATTCTGTAAAGCAATTATCCTTCAATTAAAAAATAAATAAATATTTTAAAAATCGCCAGTCTTCTGTTCATTGACACTGAAGAGATTCGAAAGGCGTCCCTTACATAAGCAATGACGCACTGACTGTTCTTACACGTACGGTGTTGTACTTTTCTTAGCACAAGTAAATATCAGATCAAAGGACACACACGATCACTTTGAACGATCACTTCTGGTAATAAGGTACTGCATTGTTCAGACAAATATTCCCCCTCAGGACAACTAAAGATACCAGATTAAATATACAAACACCATCTTTAAAAATCCAAAAGTTTGGTGAGAGAGAGGAAAACACCAGGGCAAAGTCTCTAACCAGACTGGGACACAGAGACAGAAACAAAGAACTCACAGCTGCTTCTGCCTCAGGAGAAAGACCAACAAGGAGAAAGTGAACAGCAGACAGCTGGGTGACTGAAAACTGAAAAATGCAAACTGAATGAGGGTGGGGGTCTCCGAGATAACAGCTCAGACTGTTTCAGAATTGATGAAAGGTATCAGTATTTTATATTATCAAGAAGTCCAAGTGAAGACAGTTAAAAGGACTGATATACTTTTATATATGGGCTGTATGCTGAAATTTTCAAAAAGGCTGAAAAGGAAAACATTACTCGAATCCCAGCTTCTATCTCTACATCGGAGCGTGAGCACACAGGGCAGAAGGGAAGGGTGTAGAACTTCCTGGCTGGCCGGTAGGAAGCTTGTGAGGGATAAGCGTTTGCAAAGCAAAAGAATAAAAACTTACTTCTACCGTATGAATCAGGCCTAATGCTAACAAGAAAACCCACAGAGAAAAAGAGTGCACTCTCACAGGAAGTGACGAGCTTAATGTAAACTCTGAACAGCTGTACCCATGGGAGGAGGAGAGATTAAAAAGGACTTCTGTCTTTTATTTTACACATTTAATGTATTCTTTAAAATTTTGTTTTTACACATTTATGTATTCTTTAAAATTTTGTTTTAATACAGTTATTCTTAAAACTATAATAATTTTTTAACTGTTTAATGATACAGATGATTTTTAAAAATAAAACAGAAAACTCACATTTATAGGCTAATGAACATCATTAAATTTCTACATGTGAGTAGATAAATTCGTTTATCTTTCATGCATCTGAAATACTCTTTTACTTTCATTTTTGAAAAATATTTTTGCTGGGTACTTTTTAATATGCTGTCTAGGTTGGTCATAGCTTTCCTTCCAAGGAGTAAGCGTCTTTTAATTTCATGGCTGCAATCACCATCTGCAGTGACTTTGGAGCCCAAAAAAATAAAGTCTGACACTGTTTCCACTGTTTCCTCATCTATTTGCCATGAAGTGATGGGACCAGATGCCATGATGTTCGTTTTCTGAATGCTGAGCTTTAAGCCAACTTTTTCACTCTCCTCTTTCACTTTCATCAAGAGGCTTTTTAGTTCCTCTCCACTTTCTGCCATAAGGGTGGTGTTATCTGCATATCTGAGGTTATTGATATTTCTCCTGGCAATCTTGATTCTAGCCTGCGCTTCTTTCAGCCCAGCGTTTCATAGTTTCTATTGCTATGCCTTCTAGTTCATTGTATCTTTTGCAAAATCTAATCTATCGCTTTTTTTTTTTTTTTTTTTGCTGCAGGACATGTAGGATCTCAGTTCCCTGACCGGGGATCAAACCCGTGCCCCCTGCAGTGGAAGCAAGGAGTCTTAACCACTGGACTAACACAGATGTCTCCAGAGTTCTTTTTATCTCATATGCAAGAGCTTCCATCTCTAGAAGTTTAATTTGGGTCTTTAAAAAAATCTTTCAGGTCTCTCTATTTAACTTTTTTAACATATGAAATGTAGTTATAAAAACTACGTATCAATAAATGTTTTTATTTGCTAATATGAACACCTGTGTCAGTTCTGGGTGAATTTTGATTGATTGATTGATTCTTCTCTTAATCAAGGATATATTTTCCTGCTTCTTTGCATACCTGTTGTTTCCAACTGAATTTTCATCAAGGTATGTTTTATATACTATAAAACCCGGCTTTTTAAAGTGGATGACTGGTTATAGTATATTCACAAACTCACACAGTTATTGTTGTTGTTGCTGTTTGGTCACTCGGTTGTGTCTAACTCTTTTGTGACCTCATGGACAGAGGAGCCTGGCTCCTACATCACACTCCTCTCTACAGTCCATGGGATTTCCCAGACAAGAAGACTGGAGTGGGTTGCCATTTCCTTCTCCATATAATAACTTTAATAACAATTTCAAGTATTTCAAATTAACAGTAAGGTAAGGGACCATCAGTAGTCTTCCAAAAGGCAGACTATTTTAGACACTACACTTAAAAGAGAAAAAAATGAGCAACTTACAACCTATGACACACTGGCAATTTATAATCTATCATACACTCACTCCCCTAAAAATCCTGAATTAACAAGCAACATGGATTCTTCATTGATCAAAATAATACTACATTTTTAAAGACGTTTAAGAACTTAATGTTGTGAACAACTCACACATATTCTATGATATTTAAAGATACCTGTTTTATCTGACCCGCTGATTAAGTGATCAAGGAAATACAGATAAAATTCTTGTGCTTCAAGTTGTCTGTATTTGTCAATATACTCCGTATCTGCGCTCTTTTCACCCAGGAGCCTGCAAAGAATATTAAAAGTTACTATACTGTTTACAAAAGGCCTATAAAAACCATACTGTTTATAAAAAGCTAAGAAATGTCCATATGCTAGGAGAATTCTTGAATAAATAACTTTTACATTAAGCCCTACAAGAAAAATTGCAAAGCATCAATAAACAAATGAAAATACAATCAAATTCTCAGTCACCAAAGAGATGCAAATTAAAGCAATGAGAAAGGTTTTTCATCCTTCAAATTGGCCAAAAGAACAAATGGTCTCAGATCCTGAGGAGAGGGCAGTAAACGGACACAGCCACTTCCTCTGCAGGGCAATCTACCAGTATCTGTTGCAACGCCCTCCGTGCCTCCCCGAGAGCAGTGCTGCGCTGCAGACAGGGAGCATGTGCAGAGACGCGCATGGAGGCTCAGGGTGTCAGAACGAGCCTCCGCAGCTCACTTTTGCATGAGGATCCTTTTGAACTAAAGGCAGTCAAGACTACAGGTTCAGAGAAAACAAAGGCAAAACATTCTCTGACATAGCATAGCAATGTTTTCTTAGGTCAGTCTCCCAAGGCAACAGAAATAAAAGCAAAAATAAACAAATGGGACCTAATCAAACTTGCAAGCTTTTGCAAAGGAGATGAAACCAAGAAAAGACAGTTTACAGAATGCGAGAAAATATTTGCAAATAATTCAACCAACAAGGGCTTAATTGCCAAACTATACAAACAGCTCACACAGCTCAATTAAAAAAAAAAAAAAGGGCAAAAGACCCGAATAAACATTTCTCCAAAGACAATATCCAGATGGCCAACAAGCACATGAAAAGATCTCAACACTGGTAATTATGAGAGAAATGCAAGTCAAAACAACAGTAAGTGCCACCTCACGCCAGTCAGAACGGCCACCATCAAAAAGTCTACAATGATAGGGAGAGCTCTGGCAGTGCAGTGGTTAAGACTCTGCCTTCCAATGCAGGGCACACGAGTTCAACGCCACAGCCACTGAGCCTGCGCGCCACAACTAAGACCTGGCACAGCCAAATCACTTCCTTCTCGAGTCCACGTGCAACAAACGAGGGAGGGCGTGGGAGAAGGGCCCCTCCCACCCTGCCGGTGGGAATGCAAAACGGTGCAGCCACTGCGGACAACAGTCTGAGGCTTCTTTAAAAACAGGAGTTACTGTATGACCCTGCAATCCCACTCCTGGGCACATACCCAGAAAAGAACTCTAATTTGAAAAAATACATGCACCCCAGTATTTACAATAACCAAGACACTACTTTACTGACAAAAGTCCATCTAGTCAAAGCTATGGTTTTTCCAATAGTCACATATGGATGTGAGAGTTGGACCACAAAGAAGGCTGAGAGTCAAAGTATTGATGCTTTTGAACTGTGGTGCTGGAGAAGACTCTTGAGAGTCCCTTGGACTGCAAGGAGATCAAACCAGTCAATCCTAAAGGAAATCAGTCCTGAATATTCATTGGAAGGACTGATGCTGAAGCTGAAGCTCCAATACTTTGGCCATCTGATGTAAAGAGCCAACTCACTGGAGAAGACCCTGATGCTGGGAAATACTGAAGGCAAAAGGATATGGGGATGACAGAGGAAGAGATGGTTGGCTGGCATCACCGACTCAACAGACATGAGTCGAAAAACATGAGCAAGCTCCGGAAGTTGGTGATGAACAGGGAAGCCAGGCGTGCTGCAGTCCATGGGGTTGCCAAGAGTCAGACATGACTGAGTGACTGAACTGAACTGAAGACATGGAAGCAACCCAAATGACCATCAACAGAGGAAGGGATAAAGAAAATGTGGGGGGGGGTGTGGGTATAAAATATACAGGGGAACACTCAGGCAAAGACCAGACAGAAATGAAGGCTGGGCAGCTCTCTGAGTGAGGCAGTCAGGAAAGCAGGAGCCCTGAGGCCAAAGTGCCAGGAAGGTGGGCAAGAGGCCCATGTGGCTCCAGCAGAGAAAGCCTGGTTTGGTGGGGGTAGAGGTACAGAAGAGCCAGGGATTCGGGCAGAGGAGAACCCGGGGACTGGCAGGGGCTAATCCTAAAGATTTTGGCCTTTTCTCTGAGTGAGTTGAGTTTGGCACTCAGACAGAGAAATAACAATACCTGGCTCCTATTTTAACAGGATGGCTCTGATCAGGTAAAGTGGGGTGGAATGATGGGGGCTCAGACACAGCAGAAAAGCAGGGAGACCACCTAACAGAGCACCATATAACCAAGGCCAGAGATGACATCGCTCAGACCAGAGGGGCAGCGGTTAAAGTGGAGCCCATAGAATATGCCGTCATTATTAGACACGGCGGATGTAAAATAACCAGCTTCCCTGGTGGCTCAGATGGTAAACAATCCTCCTGCAATGCAGGAGACCTGGGTTGGGAAGATCCCCTGGAGGAGGGCAGGACAACCCACTCCAGTATTCTTGCCTGGAGAATCCCATGGACAGAGGAGCCTGACAGGCTACAGTCCATGGGGTCACAAAGAGTCAGACACGACTGAGTGACGAGGAGTCAAGAATGAGTTCATTTTGATATATGGCAAAACCAATACAATATTGTAAAGTTAAAAAATAAAATAAAATTTTTAAAAGTAAAATAAAATAAAAAAGAATTAGTTCAAGGCTCCAGCTTCCAGTTAGATGGGTGAGCACACCGCACCCGCACAGAAGGGAGCTGTGACTCCCGGCAGAATGCCTTCGCAGCTGCTGCGGAGCGCTGACCAGTAAGCGGTGCCGGGCAGACTAGGGCGAGACGAGAATGCAGAGCGCTCACCAGGCACAGAGCGTCGTGTTTAGCTCTGGCAGCCCCTGGCCTCAACTCCCCACACTATAAAATGCACGGGGGCCCTGGCACAGGCAGAGGTGTAGGGGCACTGATTTCCTTTAGGATGGACTGGTTTGCAGTCCAAGGGACTCTCAGGTCTTCTCCAGAACCACAATTCGAAATCAATTCTTTGGCACTCAGCTTTCTTTATGGTCCAGCTCTCACATCCGTACATGACTACAGGAAAAGCCACCACTTTGACTACATGGACCCTTGTCGGCAGCACAAACTCTCACGGCCCTTTTTCTTAATCTATCCACTGCTCGGCCTAGAGGGCAGAGGCTGCTGCAGGAAGTGCTGGGCAGAACAGGACAAGAAAGCCCCGGCTTCCAGCCAGAGGACCGGGAGAGGGAGGCCCTGGGCGGGACAGCACCTGGGACGCTGCAGACCCCCGGGAACCCCTAGGAACCGCTGTGCTCACCCGGGCTGGGCGCACGGCACCAAGCCCAGACAGCCCAGCATGGACTTGGAGAACTGAGGACAGATCCGGACAGCCCTGCCGAGGCTCGGAGGCCCCGATGGGCCTCGGATCGCTGCCCACAGGATGCTGGGTGGAACCTGCAGCCCCACAGGGTGTGACAAGACCCAGGGCCCACGATATGAGGATACTCCAAGCGCCCAGGGCACGCCCACAGGGACTGCGCTAGGAGCCGTCAGGAGCGCTGCTGGGCGAAGCGACAACCACTGACTTTGGATAATGGCTATCCAACCTGGGGACCCCCCACCTCACACCAACCGCTAATTAACTCCAAACCAACTACACCCAGGGGGTACTTATTTTTTAAGCCTAAAACGCTGATCTTCCCCTATGTCATAACTTTGGAGTAAAGAAGGCTTTAAACAAGAACACAAAAAAGGAAAATATTAATGAACGAGTTATAAAACTGTGAACATGTCTACCAAGGTCAAGGGCAACAACAGAGGCCACCTGAGAGCTGCACCTAACCCGGGCACGTGCTGCGAATTCCCTCCAGCCAGGGAGACACGAGCACAGCCCCATGAAAACGCGGCTTTTAGTGTGAGACATCTTATGGAGGGAATAATACTGGGAAAGGAAATTCAACATCAGTTTCTCAAATGGTGACTGCATCTTTAACAGACAAAAAAAAAAAAAAAAGAACCAATAATCCAGAACTTTGAGATCAGTAGCAAAGGAATTAAAAACAGGAAGACAGTAGTCTCCTTACAATGAAAAACCTGCCTTTAATTGCAACAGAAAGCTGCTGAGAACTGTGTAAGGTGGCCCTGGTCGCATATATACAAAATCTGCTTATATACAATCTGGCTCCTTAGCCTGCCCTTCAGGATTCCAAAGTTTTGTCTTTTTAGACTTAAATTTAAGTACTTCCTTATACATCTTACACTTTTACACACACGCACACTAGGGATGATATGATGCTATCTCACTTTGTCTTATAAAATTTTCTACAATTCAGCCAAGATGTAGCCTAGAAAACCATGACAGTGACCAAAAAGGAATTAACCTAACTGCTTCACAGTTCAAGTTTTATGTCTTCCACACAAAACAGCTTCACGAGGTTACAATTAATTAGAAAAAATTCACTTATTCAACTTACTAAAATGTTTGATGAATAAAATCCAACATTATTCTGATTATACTCTGAGGAACAGGCAGGATTAATGCAAAAGTACTTCCTTACCCGGATCTACAAATACTTCTGTCTCTATCTACATTACAGTAGGGGAACTGCTTTAATCAGAGAATGACATTTGGGCTCTGTTTCAATCTAATGACCTCAGGAGCTAGGACAGAAGAAACAAAATGTGTAATACTACAGGCGGCACACCCTAAGTATTAGAAAAACTGGCTTATCCAAGGAAGATCAAAGGAAAATGTACTGAATGTGAGTCCAGGCGGTAGGAAACGTTCTGTCAAGATCAGACTTGGGCAAGCCTTGATAGCCAGCTAGGTGCTAACAGGTCAAGGGGAGGCAGGAGACCGCCCCTCGAGAAGTTCTCTGTGTGGCTTACTCAGTGACCCTTAGGTCTCTGCTCCAAGGACAGCCCGTCCCCAGGAAGGCCTTCCCCAACCCCCGCAGCCAACCAGGGAGGCCTTGAGTGTGCCAGGACCACCACACTGGCCCCTCGGGGACTCGGGTTCGTCTGCCCACGGGCCCGCAGGGCAGGGAACAGTCAGTCTGTCCACCGCTGCCTCCCGTGGCCCCCAGTCCCCGACGTGCACCCGGGCCTGGCACAGTCGGCACAGTCAAGGGTACCTGCTGAGAGAAGGAGAGCCGAAACCCCAGCGGGGGCAGAACAGACCTGGTCTTAAAGGACAGTAGTATAGCAGTGGAGAGAGATGCGACCAGAGCTCAAGCAAAAAGGGGTCAAGGGGAAAATGATGTTCTTCCCTCAGACCGAAGAAAAAATTAGCTGGTATTTAAAATGGGCCCTGAAAAAGAGTTACAGTGTAGGTACACGGAAAAGAAAGACAAGCCCCTCAGCAGAACCAGCGTGAGCGCAGCTGAAGGGTCACGCAGGGACAGACACCGGTATGCAAGCAAGCCAGCCCGGGACAGAAACGCAGGTCATCTTCCAACCCAGTACAGCTCTGACGCTTCAGAGGCAAACGTGAAGAACCAAAGCAACGACGAGGAGGTTATTCAGAGGGAGAAGCTGCGTGGTTCACGGTGCTGTCAGGAGGAAATCCGAGAGGACAGCTCTGTCACGAGAAACTTTCCTCCCGTCCTTCGCACGGCGCTACACACAATGCGATGTGAAAACCTGCTCGTTGCAGATAATGAACCCTGACATCTAGGTTTTCTAACATGTGAGTAACAGGAGCTGCAGGGTGACCACACGCATCCCTCTTTATCGTGCGTGACATGCAGGTCCGATGCGGATGAATGAGGTCTACTCATCACAGTTCAGTTGGAGGAAAGAGCAACACAAGAAACACATATTATAAAAGGGAAGCGCTGTGCAGTCATTTAACAGACCCAGAGAGTCAAGAACCTGTCCACACTTCAGGGAAAGACACACAGGCTCTGGGACAGAAAACCCTCACAAGGACCTTACACGCCGGCACTCACCCAAACAGTAAGTGCAAGTTTCACTCTCAGCTCCAGAAGAAAACCAGAAATTATTTTCTTTAATGAACTGTAAGATTTTGTTTTCAACTTTATATGTTCTTATGTCTCTCTTTTTTTTTTCTGACCTCAATCAGTAGATTGCCTTATCACCATGCTTCTAGAGATTACAAAGTATAAAGTTATCTACTTCAGTGTATGTAATATATGTAATGCATTGCAACTTGTTTAAATATACAAATTTAAATACTATTTAGAAAAAAACCAAAACGTGTACAGAATGTAGCATTTGCTAAATATTTCACAGGACTAATATCTAGCATTCTTTGCCTACTTTGCACAACTGTAGCGCGTTTTCTCAGAATGTGTATCGTGTGTATATTGTGCAGAGTCAAGTCCATCCCTTTCCCATGCTTTCATTAGCGGGGACAGTGACCTGACTTCCAAATGGCCTGAAAGTTAAGCTGAAGAATAAAAGCAACATGGTTATTTTTAGAGCTCTACAGGCATAAAAATACAGCACTAAACTGTGACCTGCAGCTACGCACACAGAGCATCACATCATGCGACAGTCTTCACTTTAGCTGGGAGCGCATCTGTGGTGCTTCAGACGACCTTTCTTCATCTCTCCACCAAAGATATGTCTAAATGCATTTAGGACCAGAATCCGTGGCTGCCGGCATCTTTTTCAAAGAGACAGCTACATTCAAAAGGCGAAGCGTTATATAATTTGTAAAGATTAAACAGTGAGTTATTTTTGTCCTTTCTTCTAGGTTACTTACAAGGTGGATTAAGGAGCATTCTCTCCAAATGAAGACATCACGGCCTCCTTCCTAACACAGAAAGTTATTTATTTTGAAGACGGTTTCAGTGGGGAAAGGAGGCGGCTCATTCTCTCAACAGGGGACCCATCCAGGAGGAGGAGACGTGCCTGTGTGCAGCACAGCTCCATCACCAATTCAAGTGAACTCTTTAGCAACAGGCCACGTTGGACCCAGCAACTTCACAGGTAACCTTTAAACCTTTTCTGTATAAAAAACCTAAGTCAGAAGTCTGTTTGCGGACAGCACTTTCCTATATGTTAATATTATAGAGCCTCCTAAGAACTTTTAATAGCAAGTGTTAGTGTTATTTTCAGGAAGTGTTCAGTCTGTAGATTATCCCTGACTGTATTTCATTCCTGCTTAGCTACATAAAAGTATTTCGAAAGCCTGGTTTTTGGCACTGACCTAGTTAGAAATAATCCATTCTAATCTTATTCTGACCTGTATATCTAACCAGTGAAAAATTCATGCACTTTTCTGGCAAATTTACTGTAAAGAAACAAATATTTGCTGATCAGAACCATAACATTTTATGCAAGTAAACAAGTGAAAGCTTTTCCACAGGCTTAAAATGCCATTTTTTGGCTGGATGAAATGGCCAAAACATGATTCCTACAAATCCACACACTACCCTGACTCAGATGTAGTGACAAAGACTCTGCTTCGGGAATTAAAATGGCATCTGAAGGAACGGGAGAGACTGATACAGGAGATCGAAAATGAGCAAAAAGTGAAAAAAACAGGTGTGGATTACAACTGGCTGAGAAGCTACCAGCATCCCCACACAGCCATTCCAGCTACTGAACAAAGACAACTCGAAGTTCTCTGCTCACAGGTTCAACCGTGCCAAACGGGAACTGTTCTCAGCAGGTAAAACTCTACACTCTCTTCTCCTGATGTCTGCTGTCAGCTCTCAGCTCCTTTTACACTTAGAGTGGAGATCGTTATTTATCATATAAGTCCTTTAACCGTGTGTATCAAATGCTCAGCAACCAAAATCCCAAAGAATGGGCTGGACAAGAAAAAAAAATCTGTTGATAACTCACTGGCTAGGAAATGTTTTAAAGTCACTTTCAAAATTTCTTCACTAGAAGCATAATTTTAAAGAAATGTGCAGTTTACACTGCTGCTGCTGCTAAGTCACTTCAGTCGTGTCCGACTCTGTGTGATCCCCTAGACGGCAGCCCACCAGGCTCCCTCATCCCTGGGATTCTCCAGGCAAAAACACTGGAGTGGGTTGCCATTTCCTTCTATAATGCATGAAAGTGAAAAGTGAAAGTGACGTTGTTCAGTCGTGTCCGACTCTCAGCGACCTCATGGATTGCAGCTTACCAGGCTCCTCCGTCCATGGGGTTTTCCAGGCAAGAGTACTGGAGTGGGGTGCCATTGCCTTCTTCAGCAGTTTACGCTAAAAATGGATAACTACTATATGAGCACATTATTTAAGCTGAATTTTTGAGATAAAGGGTTATGACAAGAGATTTTCTGAACTGAATACTCACAAGTGTTTTGCCTCTAGATTTCGAGAAGTTCTGGCAGAAAATGATGTACTGCCGTGGGAAATCGTCTACATCTTCAAGCAAGTTCTGAGAGACTTCCTGAGCAGCGCTGACGGGGGCAGTCAGCAGGAGTGCCTGGAAGGGTCCCCGGGCGCAGCCTGCCCTGTGCGCTCCGTGACCCCAGGGGGCAGCTCCGAGGGTCCAGAGAAAGATGAAATCCCCACCATCTCAAGTTATGTAGACAGAAACACAAAGAACAGGTTCCCGACATTCTCACATCGAATATGGAACCTACCGTACCACTACCCATCAAGTTAAGTTACCTATACCCAGAGAGAAGAGTTTTTTGGTGACCATCTTAGCATCAGAACTCTTAACATTAAGAGAAAGTGATGTGACTTGATGTTACTCTTTGTTGCGAGATCAGAAGCTAAAATTTCTGTGATGTAGTCGATATTTGAAATAGTGTTCCTTTTCTAGCCACTTTTAAAATGCAATGTTTTCACTGAACAGTATGCTTTCAACTAAAATATTTCCTAAATATTTTGAAAAACTGTTTGAAGTATTTTCTTATACCTCAAACACAACTCACAGAAACTAAGTTTTATTCTGAAATTTGAAATATGAAATTTATATGAAAGTATGAAGTATAAAATTTGACAAATTAACTTTGACTTTTATTCTAAAAGGAAGCTATGTATTGAATAAAATAAATGATTACTGTGAATCTTACCTTTACAATATAAGACTGAGTCAATCATTCTCTGTGGGGGAAGGCGGCAGGGAGGGAGAAAACTACGTGTGGTCTGCAAGCAAAGCAGTGCTTCATCTCAACACTCAGATTCATCTTTAATCTCAACCAACATTAAGAGAAGTATAAAAAACACAGATCTATACTATGAAAAAAAATAAATGAACTGGTTTAACAACACTGGTAACTGCTACTCTCAAAGAAAAACAATCAATGCTGATCTAAACCAATACTGTGTTAGTCGCTCAGCCATGTCCAACTCTTTGCAACCCCACGGGCTGTAGCCTGTTAGGCTCCTCCATCCGTGGAATTCTCCAGGCAAGAATACTGGAGTGGGCAACCATTCCCGTCTCCAGGCCATCCTGGTGTCAACACAACCAGGGTTTAATAAGACAAGGTAAATGGGAACACACCCCAAGCAGACTTAGAGTAAAGACACCTTTCACTCCTGTTCCCTTTCTGTTTGGTTTTCAGAACATAACTATGGCTTCTTCCATCACTGTAAGAGTTCACAGAGTGAGAACTATTTGTGGGAAAGAGAAATGCTCCCCAAAGTGCACAGCTGCTCATTGAGCAGTGAATGCAGGAAGCAGAAAAAAGAGGTCCGACACTGCATCAACGATGGAAACAGGGTTTTAAGTAATTTTTATGGGAGTCTCGTTGATTTACGACGCTGTGTTGGTTTCTGCTATACAGCAAACTGAATCAGTTACACATATACACAGACCCACTCTTTTTTAGATTATTTTCCCATAAAGACCATTACAGAGTATTGAGTAGATTTCCCTATGCTATATGATAGGTCCTCACAGAATTTTTGTTTTAATAGAATTTGGAATTTGTCTATGAAATTCAGTACTAGAACCGGCAGCGTCAGCATGTGTATCAGAAAATACACACCATGAAGAGGCTTAAAACATATTCCTCCCACAAGGCACCTCAAACAGCCACTGCACAAAAGAAATGACCAAGTCTACAGCACTTTCAAGAAAGGGCAATCCTCTCTGTCCAGAAGGGAAGAAAATAAAGTTTTAAATATAGTTCGTATCAAAAAGCTTACAGTGACTGAAGAGGCTGTAGACGGTAGGTCATCCCAGCAGCCCAGGAAGAAGACGGACCCCCACCACTGAGTCGCCCATAAGGCACAAACCAGCTGTACACCCAGACTCAGCAAGGGGTGGGAAACGCGCTGCCCTCGGCATTCTCAGCCTCCACCTCCCACTTTCGTCTTCGGCAATAACCCAATAACCACGTTTCCTGTGTCAGTATCAGTGTATATAACTTAAAACTAGAGTTGTTCCTTAAAAACTGACAAATCAAGTAGAAAGTATAACACAAGTAACTTCCTGAAATATTACTAGATGCACACATTTATACACAGGGCTATTTATAGTACTTTAAATCGACAAAAGAATGAGGATTAAAAACATAAGCGGGTACAAACGCGGGGAGGAAAGCTTCAGGTACGGTTTACAAAGATGAAGTATCGGCACAGCAGCTAACGGTCTGAGCTTGGGAACAGTAAGGAATACACACACTAATCCACTAACAGGACTCTGGTAGCCTGACACACGGCCAGCTCTCGAAAGGCGGCACTGTTCCCAGCTCGGCCCACCTAGTAACAGGCGGCCATGGCTCTCCACGCAGGCACTGCGCTGAGCACCACATGCGTGTCCCACTCAATCCTGAACTCGAAAGCAGGTGATGCTGTTCCCATCGGACAGATGAGCAGACGGCCTCACGCCTGTTCAAGGGCTCCCCAACAGCACAGCGATGCTGCCTGGCAGAGCGGGGATGCACGCCAGCCGGGCAGGCCCCTCCAGCCCCAAATGCACACAGCCGGTTGCCTACCTGACACCTCCTTTGGAGGCCCACGGGCAACTTAAAATCAACATGCTCTAAACCAAATCACAGAGGTCCGCTAACAGGATAAGTAAAATGCAGGAAAGGAACAGAGGAATCCAAACAGCACGCTTCACAGACTAAGAGCGTAACTCAGCACTCCACCCAGTGTTTCCCAGTCGCTTCTCAGGAAATGACACTACTACCTATCCATCCAATTTTACCAGCAGACATCTCAGAATCATTCTGATCCCCTTGCTATGGTGCAGGAGCCAAAAAACACATCACAAACAAGACTGTGTGCAACAGCATACACCGTGAAACATCCTTACTCTGAAAATACTTTATGGTTCAGTTGCCAGGGTATTACACGCGCCCCGCCCCAACCTGAGGGAAATCAGCTCCGGTCAGAGGAGTAAAGACAGATTTCAGGCTTTATTCAAGACAGGAGCAAATGAGGAAGCAACTCTCACCGTTTTTAGAATAAAAATAACTGGGACCCACAAAGACAATTCATTCCCTCGGACACCTGAGTTCCCGCTATGTGCCAGGTACTGTGCTGAGGTGGAGACTCACTGAAAATCTCCACCCTCAAGGAGTTATGTGGGGAAAGCAACACAAAATAATTCCTTGAGAGCACTAAGAGATACACACTCAGGATACCAAGCACGCGCTACATAAACAGGCTTCCCGCTGCCCTTCCTTGGCCCCGCTGGTGTTCCTCCTCAGCCGCCTTTGCACGTTTTATCTCACAACCTAAATGACCACGTGCTCCAGGCTCAGGGCTCCCTCACCCAGAGCCTTAAACTCCCACTGGTCCAGCCCCACAGCGAGCTTCTCTCCTCAACTCCAGACCACCTGCACTTACCGTTATCTAATAGGAATTTCAAAGTTAGCATGTTCGAGGTCAAGCTCCTGGTATTCCGCCCACGCCAGTTCTTCCTGTGGCCCGGCCTTCCTCAGCGGGTCCCAACAGCTTCCAAGGGCTCGGCCAGAAACCCAATGTCACCCGTGCCTGCTTCCCCACTCCCATTCGGTATCTGATCCGGCTACAGAGTTCCAGCCTCTTAATAACACATCCTGAATCCCATCGTCGCTCACCACCTCCACTGCCACTGTCCTGGTCTATACCCCTGTAGAGGATACTCCTGCTTGGATGATGTGTTACTGAGGACCCTCCAGAGAAACAGAGCCAACAGGATATGCGCTGATAAAAGTTGATACCTGACCTCCCTGTTTCTGCCCCAGCCCCATTCAATTCATTCAACTAGCAGCCATCCTGCTGGAGTGGGAACCACACAGGAGGCCACGCACAAAGCCTCCAGGCGCCGTCCAGTGACCCCGGACGTCTTGGGTGGGGCAGCTTCTCACTGAGACCGAAGACGAACCCGTGACCCGGCGCCTGCTCCCACCGGACTGCCCCTCCTCTCCATCAGCCTACTCCAGCTGCACATGGAAGACATAGACACTCAAGTACTTTCCCAATGAATGGGGAAATGACCTAATAACTTACATCCGTTAAATAGAAGGTTTTTAAAAAACAGGGACTTTGTGGGTGAAGAGAAAACAGACTCCTTGGATGGTAACACAAGCAAACGCTAACGTCTATGCAAGGCCTGGACACGGAAAGGCAGGGCCAAAAGGAAAAGATCGTATGCTGTGGAGTCAAACACACCCACTGTCCAACCTATCAGATACGTGCGCTGGGAGCAGCTTCCCAACGCAGCCGAGGAAGCCCAGGGGCAGCTGTAAGACAGGACCAGCCTCGTCTGTCAGAAGGACGGACTGCTTACGTGGCCTGTGTCACGTGCAAAATGCCCAACGCAGCAGGCACTCAATCGACAGAACAGCACACCAGGAAGGAAATGGGAAACCAAGAGAAAAGAAAACTGGATAAAGGCGCCAGACGACGGCAATCTGAAAGCTTCTGTAGCAGTGTCTCCGGGATCAAGCACACCTTAAGGTGCTGGAGAGTCAAGAGATAAAAGTGGGAGCTGAGCAAGATCGGAGTGAGCCAGGAGTCTGTGAGCTTTGCAGACACAGGCCAGTCCACACACAGACCAGCCCTGGGCAGAGGGTGGGGTGGCCAGCTCCCAGCCTCAAGCTGGGGGCCAGGCCCTGAGTTCCAAAGGAAAGCCCGCAGACAACCGAGGAAGAAAACGCTCGAAATGCCTAACACAGTCACAAAGTATTTCCTTTTTCACATGCCAAGGTGAAGAAAGAGAATGTAAAAATAAAAGAAAACATACCCCACAATCAGCACCAAGGAGCAAAAACACAATACCATGTGGAAAACAAGACAGGAGGAAATCCACATCACTGAGCGTATCATCTGCAAACCACTCACCCTCCCAGCTCGTGGCCATCTCTGATCGCTCACCACAGGGCCTCAGGCGCGGCTTCCTTCCAGAAGGAAACACACACTGTGACCGTACTCACCACCCAGACATGAATCCATCTCACAGAGCAACTCTTATCTGAACTATCGTGATGCATACTGGAATTTTCTGTTGCTCCGTTTTTAAACGCTAGTGGTCATGACTCGTGCGGCTCATTGAACTGACTTAGCAGCACCCACAGACTAGACTCCAATGACTCATGCGCGCTACTCTTCCCACCTGAGGGACTGATCCCCTCTAGTAAGGCTTCACTGTGTGATACCCTACACTGATAAAGCCTGTCTTCCTCTGCATCAAATGTTTTCTCCCAATATCGACACTCTCCTGCACAGAGAAGACATCAGTCAAAAGCCTCTGCGCGGCCGCAGTACCAGGCGACAGCTTCTAGTGTCTGAATCCCAGCTCCACCCCTCTGTCAGTTTCCCGCGGCTGCCACAGTCAGCACGAGCACTCAGTTTAGAACAGCACACACATGTTACTCACAGTTTCTGTGAGTCACGCGTCCAGGTGGACCCAACCGGGTCCTCTGCTTTGTTGTGGTTGTTCAGTCATCAAGTCATATCTGACTTTTTGCGACCCCGTGAACTGACGCAAACCAGGCCTCCTGTCCTTCACCATCTCTCGGAGCTGGCTCAAACTCATGTCCACTGAGTCAGTGATGCCATCCAACCATCTCATCCTCTGTCTCCCCCTTCTCCTCCTGTCCTCAATCTTTTCCAGCATCAGGGTCTTTTCCAATGAGTCGGCTCTTCGCATCAGATGGCCAAAGTATTAAAGCTTCACCATCAGTCCTTCCAATGAACATTCAGGGTTCCCGTTAGGATTGAATGTTCTCCAACACAATTCAAAAGTATCAAGTCTCTGGTGCTCCAGCTATGACAAACTTAGTGTACTGAAAAGCAGAGACATCACTTTGCCAACAACGGTCCCTTCAGTCAAAGCTATGGTTTTCCCAGTAGTCACGTGCAGATGTGAGAATTGCACTATACTATGGTTTGCCTTGGAAATGAACTGAGATCATTCTGTCATTTTTGAGATTGCATCCAAGTACTGCATTTCAAACTCTTTTGTTGACTATGAGGGCTACTCCATTTCTTCTAAGGGATTCTTGCCCACAGTAGTAGATATTATGGTCATGTGAATTAAATTCACCCATTCCCATCCATTTTTAGTTCACTGATTCCTAAAATGTCAATTTTCACCTAAATGTTGCCATCTCCTGTTTGACCACTTCCAATTTACTTTGATTCACAGACCTAACATTCCAGGTTCCTATGCAATACTGTTCTTTACAGCATCAGACTTTAGTTTCACCACCAGACACATCCACAACTGGGCACAGTTTCCACTGTGGCTCAGCCTCTTCGTTCTTTCTGGAGCTATGTCACTCTTAGGCATACTGAACACCCACTGACCTGGGGAGAGGGGTTCATCTTTCAGTGTCATAATTTTTTGCCTTTTCACTGGTGGTAGGCAAACATCTGGAGAAGGCAATGGCAGCCCACTCCAGTACTCTTGCCTGGAAAATCCCATGGACAGAGGAGCCTGGTAGGCTGCAGTCCATGAGGTCGCGCACAGTTGGACACGACTGAAGTGACTTAGCAGCAGCAGCAGCAGGCAAACATCTACTGCATTTATAAAGTTATTTTACATGCTGATTGTAATAATCTTAAAAATGGGGCTTACATTTTATCTTTTTTCATTTTACTACTCTGAAAATTCATTTTTATTGACTTTACAACAGTCTTAGCCCATGAAGAATTGAAAATTTTTAAAACTGGTCCTTAGCAGTTAAAAGGACATTTAAATCTGTGCTTGTCATTTCTGACAAAGTCAGTAATAATTTACTTCAACAACCAGTTATTTGAACTCGATACCGTTCTGTCCATTAAGTCTAGGGAGCACAGGGCGAAGCAGGGCAGCGGGTGGGCCGAGGGTGGGCCGGATAGACCATGGTGCATTCAGACAATGGAATCATTTGCCAGAGCGATTCAGGGAAACAAAATGTGTGAAAATGAAACAGAACAGCAACTCGAAAGCTGTATCACAGTTTCTTTGTCCCCTCCCTGCCCCCAAGAAACAAATTTACCAAAGATACCAAGTCCCACTTGGCTTTACAAAGGCTGGAAACAGCCCATGAGACCTTGACTCAGGCTCGAGTCCATCCACTAGATCAAAGGGTAGGGGTGAGGGGCAAAGAACAAGAGTAGCTTTAAGAAGTTTTAAAAACAAAACCAGCATCTCAACTGTAAAGGGCGTTGAACTTGAGGGGAAGGGGCCAAGCAGTGCTACAGATTCCCCAGGTGCGAAGAGGTGCTTCCACTCTGACTTTCTTTAAAGAGCAAGCAGGTGTTTCTACTGACCAGATCTGCTGCTGCTGGGGCTGCTAAGTCGATTCAGTTGTGTCCGACTCTGTGCGATCCCATAGACGGCAGCCCACCAGGCTCCCCGTCCCTGGGATTCTCCAGGCAAGAACACTGGAGTGGGTTGCCATTTCCTTCTCCAATGCGTGAAAGAGAAAAGTGAAAGTGAAGTCGCTCAGTCATGCCCGACTCTTAGCGACCCCATGGACTGCAGCCTACCAGGCTCCTCCGTCCATGGGATTTTCCAGGCAAGAGGACTGGAGTGGGGTGCCACTGCCTTCTCCGACTGACCAGATCTAGGTCTCCTCAAAACGCAGGCGTCCTCTTGCTTTATTTCCACCAAGATCACGAACAGATTCCACCGCACTCCAGCGGAAGAGCAATGGGAGAAGGAGCACTAACGAAACTGCACCAAGACGCAGCACTGCTGCTCCTGGGCACCTACCCAGGCGAGCTGACGCCTCTGGGCCCACAAAACCTGCACAAGGACGTTTGCAGCAGCATCATTCACGACTGCCAAAACTGGGGATGCACCAACATAGTGTTCAGTGGTGATCCGACAGACCATGGTGCGTTTAGACAATGGAATGTTACTCAGCACTTAAAAAGAAATGAGTAATCAAGCCCTGGAAAGACATGTCGGAACTTTAAGTGCATAATACTAAGTGAAAGAAGCCAATCTGAAAAGGTCACATACAGCAGGTTAACACCGATTGTTTAGTTGCTCGGTCGTAACTGACTCTTTTGCGACCCCATGGACTGTAGCCCGCCAGACTCTGTCCATGGGATTTCCCAGGCAAGAACACTGGAGTGGGTTGCTAATTCCTTCTCCAGGGGAATCTTCCCCTCCCAGGGATCAAACCTGGGTCTCCTGCATTGGCAGGCAGATTCTTTACCACTGGGCCACCACAGGGAAGCAACTATAAGGCACTGTGAAAAACGCCAAACTAGAAACAAGAAAACGATTAGTGGCTGCCTACCCACTGGGGATGGGGAGTGGGGCAAAGAGGGATGAGCAGGCAGAACACGGGATTTTTTTCAGCAGGGGAACTACTGTTTTGATACTAATGGTGGATACATATCGTCATGCTTTGTCCAAACCCACAGACTGTACACCACCAAGAATGAACCTTCTGTCTTATCTATGGATTTAGTTAATAATGATGTATCTATTGGAGAAGGAAACGGCAACCCACTCCAGTATTCATGCCTGGAAAATCCCATGGACTGAGGAGCCTGGTGGGCTACAATCCATGGGGTCGCAGAGTCGGACACGACTGAGCGACTTTTGTGTGTGTGTGTGTGTGTGTGTGTGTGTGTGTGTGTGTGTGATGTATCTATTGGTTTGCCAGCAAATAGATGAGGAAAATGGGGAAATAGTGTGAGATTTCATTTTCTTGGGCTCCAAAATAAATTCCAGTTGTAACAAACATACAAATATACCACACTAAAGCAAGATACTAACAATGAGGGAAATTGTTGGAGCAGGAGGAGATACTTGGGACTCTACTTTCTGTTCAATTTTCCTGTAAATTTAAACTGCTCTAAAAAATAATAATAAAGCCTATCAATAAAAAGATTTTTCACTGACCCAAACTCTGGGGAGGTTCCACTCCTGGTGGAGAAGTTTAATCTGGTCCAGGCCACGGACTGGGGCTTGTCTGATGCCCAGCTACCTCACCAGACAGGCCAAGGCCAGGGACGCGGTCTCACCGGGTGGGGACGGCCCAGGTCCTGGAAGCCCAGACCCACAACTGCACCCACCCATCTCTCTCCTCCCCAGCCTCCTACCTCCATGGTAGTGCCAGCGTGGCCTGGGCCTGGGCTGGAGCCTGCTCCTGGTCTTGGTGCTGGGCCTCGGCCTGGGCCTGGGCCAGGACCGGAGCCTCAGCTGGAGCCTCAGCTGGAGCCTCAGCCTGGCCCTCAGCCTCAGGGTCAGAGCTGGGGGCCGCATCCCTGCGCTGTGCCTCGTCCCGAGCAGCCTCGGCTGGGAAGGCAGGTGGCGAGCCGAGGAGTTCCACATTGGTCACCATCTTGCCTATGGTAAACCAATCATTGATTTGGTCGAGGGTGAGCTTGCGCAGCATGTTCGCAGCCGGGCCTGAGCGCCGCTCAACCGCCAGTCAGAGAAGCGTGAACAGGCGAGGCGGGAACCTGGCTGCAGGATCAAGAGATGGCGAGCCCGCGGCCCCGCCCCACTGCAAGCCCTCCAATCAGAGCCCTCCACAAGGCACACTGCTCAACCTCAGGCCGCTGGCCCCGCCCCACCACAAGCCCTCCAATCAGAGCCCTCCACGCACCGGGGCTGCTGGGAGCTTGTGGCGCCAAAGGACCCCATGGCGCCGACGCACTGCACTAGGCCTGTTGGGAGCACTGCTCTTCAGCCCACACAGAGGCTGCGTGACTCGGGGTTTGGCCGTCCATTACCAAAATTGGGGAAATGAGGCCTTCAGGGTCCCTCGGCCTTGTGGAGGTGGGCCCAGCATCAGGGGACCGTAGATGTGCAAGACCAGCGCCCCCAGTGTCTCTCCAGCCTCCCCCTCAGGGCTACTCCGTCTAAGGCCTGGCAATCTGGGCCGAGAAGGAACAGAAGTTATTGCGGACCTCCTGTGCGCCTGGCCCAGTGCAGGGTCGCAGTGATAGACCTCAGGGTGAGGCAAACCGACCCTGCTAACCTCAGACACCTTGCACCTAATTTGGGGAAAGGAGCAAGAAAGCTAGGGAAGGCTTCTTGGAGAAAATGACACCTAAGTGGACACCTGCGGGAGAACCGATAACAAGCTGGGTGAAGGAGGACTTGGAGGGGAGGTAATCCGCTGATGAAGGCAGGGGGCTCTGGGAGCTGAGAGCATCTGGACGGAATTTAGGGGGCCAGAACTTGACTGGCCGCAACTTGAGTTGCGTCTTCCTTGAGTGGTTTTTCCAGTGGTCATGTATGGATGTGAGAGTTGGACTGTGAAGAAGGCTGAGCGCGAAGAATCGATGCTTTTGAACTGTGGTGTTGGAGAACACTCCTGAGAGTCCCTTGGACTGCAAGGAGATCCAACCAGTCCATTCTGAAGGAGATCAGCCCTGGGATTTCTTTGGAAGAAATGATGCTAAAGCTGAAACTCCAGTACTTTGGCCACCTCATGCAAAGAGTTGACTCATTGGAAAAGACTCTGATGCTGGGAGGGAGTGGGGGCAGGAGGAGAAGGGGATGACAGAGGATGAGATGGCTGGATGGCATCACTGACTCGATGGACGTGAGTCTGAGTGAACTCCGGGAGTTGGTGATGGACAAGGAGGCCTGGCATGCTGTGATTCATGGGGTCGCAAAGAGTCAGACACAACTGAGCGACTGAACTGAACTGAGTTCGTCTTCCTTCCTAAATCCATTTCTCGGAGGCAATGTCCTCCCCACAGCTGCACAGAAACAGGTGGTAAGAGGTTCACCTTTGGAGATTATCAACAAATGGATGGTGGTTAAAACCCTCAGAGCAGCTGAAAAGGTCCAGGCCAGAGTGAGTGGAGATGGACAGAAGCTAGGAAACAGCCTGAAAGAAAAGGCAGAGAGGACAAATCCAGCAAAGATACTGACGTTACTGCCTGCCCACCTTAATATCATCAGTGCCCAGTGCAGTGTCGGGCACCATGTGGGCTCCCAGGAGCAGTGTGAAAGAGTGCCTGAGCAGCATGAAGAACATGTACTGATCAACAGTGTGAGAGCCAATCAGTTCAGGACTGGGAAATACGCAATGAGTGGCAGTTAAGAGGTCAGCCTGAGAGCAGTGCAGGTAGAAGTCAGACTAGACTCGGTTGAACTACTGGTTTCTTACAAAAAATGAACCCAGCATGGTACTGAGCTAGCAGTTCCAGGTCCTAACTTGGCCACACCACCAACATATGAGATCTGGGCCTTGGAGTTTTGGCTGATCCAAATACTGAACCGCCTCACATGTACACATTTGTGGGCAAGGGAAAGACAAGAAAATGTGATCATAAACTCATTGAGACTCTTTGTACGTCATTCAGCATTGATTGAAAAACACTACAAGTTTGGTGAAAGCTAACACATGTTCGAATTTTGCAAGATAGGCTGTTGTTCAGTTGCTCGGTCATGTGCAACTCTTTGTGACCCCATGGACTGCAGCACACCAGGCTTCCCTGTCCTTCACGGTCTCCGAAAGTTTGCTCAAACTCCTGTCCATTGAGTAGGTGATGCCATCCAACCACATCATCTTCTGTCGTCCACTTCAGTAACTGCAAATCCCATTTGTGTTCCCTAGTACATTATTAGTACATTACTAGTACAAGGAGACGGAGAAGGCAATGGCACCCCACTCCAGTACTCTTGCCTGGAAAATCCCATGGACAGAGGAGCCTGGTAGGCTGCAGTCCATGGAGTTGCTAGGAGTCAGACACGACTGAGCGACTTCACTTTCACTTTTCACTTTCATGCATTGAAGAAGGAAATGGCAATCCACTCCAGTGTTCTTGCCTGGAGAATCCCAGGGACAGGGGGGCCTGGTGGGCTGCCGTCTATGGGGTCACACAGAGTCAGACGTGACTGAAGTGATTTAGCAGCAGCAGCAGTACAAGGAGATCCAACCAGTCCATCCTCAAGGAAATCAGCCCTGAATGTTCATTGGAAGGACTGATGTTGAAGCTGAAACTCCAGTACTTTGGCCACCTGATGCAAAGAACTAACTCATTTGAAAAGACCCTGATGCTGGGAAAGATTGAAAGCGAGAGGAGAAGGGGACAATAGAGGATGAGATGGTTGAATGGCATCACTGACTCAATGGACATGAGTTTGAGTAAACTCCAGGAGTTTACTGGAGACCAGAAGTCTCCAGGCTTCTCTGTCTATGGGATTTCTGAGGCAAGAAAACTGGAGCATGTTGCCATTTTCTTCTCCAGGGGATCTTCCGGACCCAGGGATCAAAACTGTGTCTCCTGCATTGGCAGGTAGGTTCTTTAACACTGAGACACCACGGAAGTCCAAAAACGGGATTAAAGCACTACAGTATTTTATAACAACAGAAGGTAGCTGAAGATACTGCATGCTAACAGACAATATGATACATAACCCCTGGGGGAGGAGTCAGCAGGACATGTGGCTGAGGTCACCTGTTTAGACTAAGAGCCTTTCAATGGACTGCTGGATAGATTGGATCTGCTGCTTCAGTTGTGAGCCTTCTTTGAGGATGACAGACAAGTGATAACAGGTCTGGAGATGCCACAGGCTTGCCCCAGGGCCTGCTTTGACCCCTTACTTTCACTAGTAGTTCTTGGCCTCTTTAGTCACTTGGCCCAGCTCATCCAGGATTCCTGCCCAAAGTCCAGAGTTCACAAGAGGCAGCTTGATATTTCTGCATAGGCACGTGGACACCTAGGTCAGGGCACCTGGGAAGGCCCCAGAGTGGGCCTTGGTGGAGGTTTCCCATATTTGCATTCCCGGAGCTGGTGGGGCTGCAGGCCCAAAGGGAAAACAGCAGAAGACAATTACAAATGATGTTGATGCCATGAGCAGGAGAAGCTTTGCCCAAAAGACTTTCCTGTCTTCACTGACCCTCCTCAGCCACAAAATATAGCACTTTGTGCTTTGAATAAATCTGCTGGGATGGCCCATTCTTTAAACATTGTTTTCTTTGAACATGGGCCATGTTTCTTGCGGGCCATGTTGGATTAGCGACTGCTACTGCTAAGTCCCTTCAGTCGTGTCCGACTCTGTGCTACCCCATAGACAGCAGCCCACCAGGCTCCCCCGTCCCTGGGATTCTCCAGGCAAGAACACTGGAGTGGGTTGCCATTTCCTTCTCCAATGCGTGAAAGAGAAAAGTGAAAGTGAAGTCGCTCAGTTGTATCTGACTCTTAGCGACCCCATGGACTGCAGCCTTCCAGGCTCCTCTGTCCATGGGATTCTCCAGGCAAGAGTACTGGAGTGGGGTGCCATAGATTAGCGACTAAGGACATTAAAATTCTGTTGATCCCAAGTGGAGTTTTAAGTTGAAATGATTTGTCTTGAAATAACTCCTTAAGGTTTTTCCTAAGTGCTTTTTGTCCTCTGCAGTTTTCTAACTCATTATAAGTCTAAAACATTCTTTTTCTAAGACTGTTTTTCAAACTTTTTCTTTGTCTCAAGATTCCTTTACACACTTAAAAATTGTTGAAGACCCTAGAGAGCTTTTTGTGTAGGTTCTATCTACTTTTTTAGGGGTTACAACTGAGAAAGGTTTTATTTATTTTTAAATTAATTTTATAATATTAATAAAACTGTTTTGTGTTAAAGCAAATAATTAAGAAAAGTCACTGTGTTTGCCCCCCAATTTCTGTGTTTGAGAAGAGCGACACGTCTGCCTTTCCACAGACCTCTCAATGCCTGCCTTAATGGCTGACAGCTGGGTTCTTATTCTGTTGTGACATCACAAGTCATACAGCCTCTGGAGAACTCCACCATACACTTGTGAGAGGATTCTAATGAAAAAGAGAACATCTTACTATTATTATGGATAAAAGTTTTGACCCCTAAGGAGTCTTGAAAACCCCCAGACCACATTTTGAGCATCAATACTGTAAGATGACAAGCTTTTCGAGTTTGATGCACAGCTTCATTTAATTCTAAACTTTCTTCCCTTTGAAGCGGGTTCATTGCTGTTTCTCCTCCCTACCCTTCTTCCATCTGAACTCACTTTTCTTTTGCCTGAATAATGAACAGTTTTTTTTTTAAATCCGCAGATCTACTGCTGATTATTCCCTCAGTCTTAGTTGGTCCAAAATGTCATTTCGCTTTCTTTATTGAATGCTAATTTCCTCACGCACAGAATTCTAGATTGGCGGTTATATTATGGTAAACTTTCTTGCTGTTCCTCTTTTGTCTGTGTTCCTCAATGGTTTTTTCTAACCCAGCCTCCAATTCAGCGATTCTTCAACTGTCTAATCTGTTGCTATAAATCAATCAAATTTCTTTTTGGCTCTTTTTCAGTCAGTTAAGTGGCTTTCTTTTCTTTTTTTTTTTTTTTTTTTACAATTTCCAGTTCTCTGCTTAATTTTTCAGCCTTGTGTTTCTTTGTGCATACTAATCGTGGGTCTTTTTAAAACCTACGTTTTAAAACTCCAGTGTCTGGAGTCCCTGTGGAAGTCTTTATTTATATTGTCTATTGTGTAGAATTACTATGCACGGAATTGATGCATAAAAACATGCAGACCAAGAATGTTGATAACAAAGAGAAATGGCAAGAAACCCAGAGGTGGGAGACTCGGCTTCTCGGCCATTAACACAGCAAGCAGAGACTCCCGTTATCAGGTAGACCAACTCGTCCTCTTTGTCCAAGACCTTCCCTGTTGCAACACAGGAAGTCCTACTCCCGGGCAAATCCGGACTGTTGGTCACCTTATTATGACACAAAACCCGGCCACGTCCCCTCCCCCGCCGCTCGTGCTGTCGGCCTCCATCTGGTCGAACCGCTGGGGGCGCTGTGGTGCGCAGGCGCGGTCAGGTAGGCACTCTGGCCAGGGGCACCGTCGCTCCTTCCACCTTCCCGGCAGGCCCCGCGCGGCGCCTGCGCGCGGAGTGACCTTTCCGAGTTGGCGGTTCTGAGTTGGGGCTTCCCGAGCCTCTGGTCCTCGGCCGAGGTGAGTGTGTGGCCGAGTCCTGCGCTTGGCTTAGGGCCACCGGGATGGTGAGGGCCGGACCGCGGGCGGCGGAAACCCGGGGCCCCGTATGGCCCCCACGGCCGCGGGCAGGAGCTTCCCCGGCCCGCCCACAACCGCACCTCGACCCCCGCTGACCTTGGGGCCCAACCGCTCCCGCTGCCCACGCGCGTTTTCCCCCGCGGGCCCCCCACTGTAAAGGGAGGTCGTCTCGGGGTTCGCTGTGCTTGGCGAGTAACGCCGAGGCCGCTCCACGCCTTTTCCTTCGGCCATGAAAGTCAGCCACCTCCTCCGAGGTTACGGGGCTAGTAAGTGATGGAGTCAGGATCCAAGCTGAGCACTTCGGCGCCACGTCTAGTGGCCTCTCGCCTTACCCCTCAGGTTTCCTCGCTGCTTACTGTTCCCGGAGCTACCCTGTACATATGACAAGGCCATGGGAGGGGCGAGGCGGGGACCAGAAGGGGATCCGAGGTGGTGACTGCAGTTGCACGGACATTAAGCCTGTGAAGCCTGGTCCGGGCTCAACGGGTCAGACGTTTCCGGTCTTCAGTGTAGGTTCAGGTGACGGTTTGCTTAACGTAGCGCCAGAAACTGCAGACTGAGCCGGGCACAGTGGACTCCCATCTGGCCTTTGACTAGGATGGGCCTTTGAAGGAAAGGGCGTTAATAAAACCCACGCAGAGCTGGGAAACGTGGCTGGACAGAGTGGACTTAGGCAGAAGTAGGGGGCCTCCGGGGCACTCGTCCGACCGAGCGTGGAACCCTTGAGCCAAAGGCAGGTGGGAGGTGAGCGTTTGCAGCGTACCTGCCCTGTAGCAGTCTCGGATCGTTTTAGGTGAGGAGAGAACGCCAGGGGCCTGGGCCTTGAACAAAAGATCCAGAAAACAGGTTATTTTGGTCTGTTCTTAGGGCCTTTGACCTTCCTGGTTTGCTTTGCTCTTTCCTTCTAGGTCTTCATCTGGCCTTGCTCCAAGGCCTCTAATGGGCCTGGGCCTTGCCCTCATCTTCTTAAGCTTAAGTCCTCTGTAGAACCCCAGGAGCTTAGTACTATTGCAGCCAGCTAGCCTTTTGCAGAGGTTCCTTCTGAGCTTGTTGTGATCATTTACTGAGTTTTTATTCCTCACCAGGGAGTAGGCCGGGCTTCCCTGGTGGGCTCAAACGGCGAAGAATGCTCCTGCAACGCTGGAGACCTGGGTTCAATCCCTGGGTGGGGAAGATCCCCTGGAGGAGGGCATGGCAACCCACTCCAGTATTATTGCCTGGAAAATCCCCATGGACAGAGGAGCCTGGCAGGCTACGGTCCATGGGGTCGCAAAGAGTCGAACATGACTGAGCAACTGCACAGGCAGGCCAGGGTCCTTTATGTTTCCTCCTGAAATTCCATTGAGAGCCCAGCAGGGCAGGTAGAGCTGTCTGTGCTTCACAGAAAGGGAAACCTCTGAAGTGACATCTTTCAGACTTGGCCAAGGTGGAGGGCAAAGCAGGCAGAACTCATGTAGGAACCCAAGGTTCACAGGCTTCCAACCCCCTGGTCTTCCTTCCCAGTCAGTGCTGGGCGCAGGGAGGAGGGGAGCACACTCAGCGCCTCTGAGCTCTTCCCCTCTGGGGCCCCAGAGGCGCCTCTGCGCCCTGTGGCACGCTCTCAGTGCCTCTCGAGGTGGCGCCATTGGCTTCCTGGAGCCGTGTGTCCTGAGGGAGCGTCCCAGTACTGCCTGGGGACAGGGCGTGTGAGGGCACACACACCTCAGCCGGGGTCTGTGCTCTCCTGGGAAGAGCTGGGAGCCAGGCCTCAGAGCAGATCCTCAGTCATGAAGCGCAGATCCAGCTGGGTGAGCTCGGGCAGCTTCCTCCTGGGGTGCAGGCGATAAGCGTGTAAAGTGCTTCACACATGTGCTAGGTTTGTGTGACAGTCTTAGGGTGAGAACTGCGTTCTCTGCTGCAGCCCCCAAGGCCATCGAGCTCTGGCCGTCCGCCGCCCCAAGTACAGCTGCGACTCCGTGTGTATGAACACTTGCTGTAGCACAGCAAGTACTGTGACACAGAGCAGCACCTCTGTCTTCACGACAGCCCTCGGGGGGCAGGCGCGGGGGCGGGGGGCGGTTTATCCCTGCTTTAGAGATGAGGAAACCGGGACAGTTCAAGTTAGCTGCCAAGAGGGACGGTCCAGGTGCGAGCCCCCGCAGCCGCTGTGGCCTTCCCGAGGGCTCTCCCACTCCAGGCACGTCCTGACCGCAGGGTCTCGGCCCATGTGCTGCCTCTGCTGACGACACTGTTCCCCCAGGAGCTCCTGGCTCTTTAGGAGCCCGTGTCTCAGCTCCAGAAACCGTGCCTGCCACCTCTTACATGCACACTTCACATCTGCTGAGTGAATAATGGCCACACGATACAGGTTTCACTCACGGAAAACCAGAGGAAACTGAAGTGAAATTTTGTGTAGCCAAGTAGACATGCGAAAGCAACGGGGTGACCGTCGGTCAGCCTGGGGCTGGGACTGGGGCGGCCTTGCTGACTGAAGCCGGAGCAGTGCTCCTGGTAAGATGAGAGGTACTTTGATGTCGGTGTTCCTCACGATGGTTCGAGTGGCGATAGTTTAATAGATCACCTTGGATGTTGCAAAGCTTATTAAAATGAAAATGAGGGCACCTGATTTTAGAATCTGGTGAATTATAAACATGAGCAAAAGCACCGCTTTGAGAACTGCACATAAAGGTGAGCTGTGTCAGTTCAGAATGTGATGGCTTTTCCTAATCAGATCCAGTAATTATTTTATTGATTAAATAAGTTATTACTGCGTCTCCTAGGAAGTGACGGTGTTCTCTCATGCTCTCTGTATTTGTTAAATTCTACTGTTAGTAGACCTGAAGACTGGGATGATGCAGCACTCTGTAGGTCATAACACTGAATTGCATAGTTGAAGTGTGCTAAGAGAATACAACTGAAAGTTCTCTTTAAAAAATAAGAGGTGATGGGTGTGTTACCTAACTGGACGGGGGAAGTCCACCCACAAGGCGCACGTCTGTCGGTCACACTGCGGCGCGCACCATGAGCACCGCACGGCTTATATGTCGGGTGTGTCTCAGCACTGCCGAACTCAAACAGAAGAAGGACTGAGACTCGCTGGATGAGCGTGAGCCCGAGCCTGGTGTTGCCGTCACAGGGAACTCACCACGCTCTTTTTCAGCATCAAATGCCGACAACTCTTAACACGGTGATGCAAATGTACTAGTTTTAAAGTTTTAGAAGTGTGTGATTTTTGGCATAATTTGGGGACACTGTGGAGGGTAGCCTTCAGAGGCGGGCTGGCGATGGCAGTGCAGGCTGAGCGAGCTCTGGGCCTGGAGGAATGGGAAGTGACGGAGTGCACGGATGGCCAAGGTGGGGGGTATTGCCGGTGTGTGGAGCTTGAAAAGCTGTTGCGAGCGGAGCCCCCGTGTGGATGTTGGAAGGGCTTTGGGGAGCAGGCCTGGCATAGAGGCTTGAATAGTTTGAGAAATAGGTTCAAACTTAATAAAGGGAAACCTCTCAGCAGTTAGGTTTATTGAAACAGCAGTCATGGTAATACTTAACCACTGTGCTCCTTTTCAGATGCTTCAGAGTCTTATTAAGAAAGTTTGGATCCCCATGAAACCCTACTATACCCAAGCTTACCAGGAGATTTGGATAGGAACGGGGTTGATGGCCTACATCGTTTATAAAATCAGGAGTGCTGGTAAGTTTCTTTGTTTGATTCATTAGAGATCAGGAAGGAAATCCTTTCAAGAGGAATCACAGTTCATATTGTAAAGAAACTATGGCCCTTAACCAGCAGGCCACACCAGAAACCCTGGTGGTCCTTTATTCAAACATGGGGAGTATAAGAGCTGTGTCAGCAATAAGAGAGATTTGAGCAAGACTTTGGCATCAGGGAATTGTGAATTTCCCTAGGTGTGGCAGTGTTCAGAGTGCATAGGCGATGTCCTTAGTTTTGAGAGATGCAGGTTAAAACACTTAGGGTAGAGTGTCCTGGTAAACAGTATTCTGTGTACCTTTCCCACTAATCTGAATGAACATTTTCATAATAAAGCTTGAGGCAAAGCATCCACTTGGTTCTCAGTAGAGCACAGATGAGGCCCAATTGTGTACGAATAAGAGAGAGGGAAGAAAGGAGAGAACTTTAAACTGCAGGGCTGGAGTTTGGGATGTGGTGGGGAGTGAAGAGGCCTGTTCAGAGAACATCTGTGGTAAAACTTTTTCCACTTTGTGGCTTTGAAGCACTACAGGATTACTATTTTCTGAAAGCTTCACTTAACAGCATTACCTAAGGTATGAACTTTTCAGCCAGATGATGATTTTGACAATAAGTTGGCTAAAGGCATTTTTGCAAAGAATTGGTATGACCAATTTTTCTTTCCATTTATTTTAGATAAAAGAAGTAAAGCCTTGAAAGGTAAGATTTCTGCTTAAAATGGGTGGGGAATGAGAAACACCATCACACCTTTCAGGACGAGGCGCCTCCTTATTGAGAATTGCAGCCGACAGCTGCTTCAGTGAGCGGTCAGGCCCAGAGGGGACGTGTCGGAACGCAGAGCGCTGGTCTGCTGAGGCAGAGGCGCCGGATGTTCTGCTTCCTATAGACCGAGCTTAAAAACCGTTGCTCAGCCCTGGCTGAGTGTAGCTCCCAGGAGTGCAGTGAGTTGATGAGAGCTGGCTAGGGCTCCAGTGGGGACGCAGGAGCTGCCTGTGCGAGCGTAGCTTCCAGGAGTGCAGTGAGTTGATGAGAGCTGGCTGGGGCCTCCAGTGGGGACGAAGGAGCTGCCTGTGCGAGTGTAGCTCCCAGGAGTGCAGTGAGTTGATGAGAGCTGGCTGGGGCTTCAGTGGGGACACAGGAGCTGCCTGTGCGAGCGGGCTGCCCTGGGAATGCCACTTGGACTCTGGTGCAGACATTTCCTCACTTCACATCCACATGACAGTGAAACTCTAGCCACCTGAGTCCCAGACAAACGCAGGGCTGGCCCGTGAGCTTGGGAGGAGACGTTTCCTGCCCTCGCTCTTTGTGTCCAGGTGGGTTCCACAGACCCTCCACGCACATTGCCGTAGAAATAGCCCTCTCTCTGCCTCCTGGTCTTGCCTCCGGCTTGTCAGTGCGGGCTTGCGTGATGACTGCAGTCTGCTCTTCCCTCCCTCCTAAACTGTCTCTGCGTTGTGCTTCTCTTCGGAAAGCTTCCAGCGCCACTCCGGCTCATGGTCATCATTAACCAGCTTTCTGCGGACGGGACATCGGCCTGGCTGTGCTCTGGGAACGTGGGACCCCGTGTTGAGATGCCGCTGCCCTCGAGCCTGAATAAACATACCTGTGAGACCCACGCTGTCTGCACCCGAGTCCCTCCCTGCGCCCCTCGCCCGCCCTGTGCCAGCCCCACCCTGAGCAGGTCTGTGCAGCCATCCTCAGTGGCCCTGAGGGGCTGAGGGGTACGCGCCCGTTAGTGCAGGAGTTGGGGGTCACATCTAGGCACTCGCGCTCCCAAGGTCTGTAACTGTTTGCTAAACAGATGATTCTGCTGCTTAGTACTCTGACCTCCCTGAGCCTCCCGTTTCTCATCTGGAAAATGAACAGGGAAGTTCTAACAGGGTTACTGTGGAGCTCAGGAAGAGGAGGTGTGGGAAAGCGTGTGTTACTCAAACTGTAAAAGGCTTTAGAGGTAAGGCAGTGTTAAATCACATACTAGGTGGAATGAGAGATTCTGGGAGAAGATTTTCTTCAGAAGTCACTTATAAGGCAAGATACATAATTAAAAAAAAAAATCAATTGATACTTTTTTAGCTTGACTGATATCAAATGAACGCTGCATAATGTTTTTCTCCATCTAAGACAATTACCAAAACCCCTAGAATTGCGTTCAAAAAGTAGATCCTGAAGCAGTCAGCTCAGGGTGGAAGCGCAGGTGGGGGTGTCTGCCTGTGGAGTAGACGTGGCGGCCCGGTCCCGGGCTGGTCTCTGGCCACCTCCACTTCTCTGAAGGGCAGTGACCGTCCCTGAAGGGCAGTGGCCGTCCCTGAAGGGCAGTGACCGTCCCTGCGTGTTTTGTTCTCCAGCACTAGTGTCAAGCCAGGCCCACGGATGGTGCCTGAGAAATGGCTGCCACTTCTGAATGGGGTCTCTGAGCCTTGGTGTCTGTTGTAAAATGGGGATAAAACCCACTTTCAGCCTCGCTGGCTCCGACAGGGACCTGGCGTGAAAGTGTCATAGAGTCCCAGAGGGCCTTGGTGTTGAAGCTGGGGGCAGGGTTCCGTTCTCTTGCAGGAATAGCATTTTGTCCAATAACTGCGTCCAGAGGATGAGTCAGCTCTGCAGTTCAGAAGGACCTCATTTTAAAATTTGCTCATCTGGGCCGTCTGTTTTGAGACGGCATCCCCTGGAGGGCTGTCAGGAGGGACGAGCAAGCCCAGCATGTCCAGCTTCCTTCTGTGTAAGAAGAAGCCTGAGAACTTGTGTTCCTCACAAGTTCCCAGGACCACACTTTTGCTGATCCATACAAAAAACGCACCCACCACCAGCGTTCAGCCACACTCCCCACCGTGCTGCCCATCAGCACGTTCACTCCTGAGAACCGAGCGAGGTGGGGCTGTAGTCCCGTATTACAGAGGAGACTGAGGCTGAGAGAGGGGCAGTGATGTGCCAAGGGTTGGCTAGCCAGGGCTGGGACCAGGACTTGGACTCCGAGAGTCTGAGCTCTGTCCGGAGAAGAAGGCGAGGCCTGGGAACAGGCCCTGATGTCAGCAGAGGCGTTGGTGTGCGGACCCTGAGAGCAGGTCCCCTCTGCTGCGTGCAGGTTCCCGTAGTTACAGTCATGGGGAAACAGTCTGTAAAAGATGCTTACCACTCCTCTAGAACCTGTGCGGAAAATGGGGTGAGGGGCTGTTGGGACTGTGGAAGTGGGCCCTGTGGCTCATGAATGATGCACAGAGGAGGGACCCACCCCTGAAGATAAACCAGCTGGTTTCTTTTTATTTATTTATTGAGTTTGTCACAGTATTGTTTGTGTTACCTTTTGTTTTGTTTTTTTGGTCATGTGGCAGCTGGAATCTTAGCTCCCTGACCAGGAATTGAACCTTCACACCCTGCATTGGAAGGTGCAGTCTTAACTGTTGGACCAGCAGGGAAGTCCCAGCAGGGAGTTATTGTCCTTGCCTCCTACGTGGAGTTAGGTTGTAGAAAGAAGCAGTTTTATTGCTGCTCAGAACCCACTTGCTGTTTGGGCCCGAGGCAGCCTGTAGGGGGAGCTGGTGCTCCCTGCCAGCCCGGCTTCCTGTGGGCGCTGAGCACCAAGCTGGGACGGCCTGGAGCGGTGCTGGGGGCGAGGAGGGGCCCTCCCCCCGGGAGTGTTCAGAGCAGCTCTCAGGAGGTGCTGACCAGAGAGGCTTCTGCAGAAGCAGAGAGGGCCTCGAGCTCAGCTGCGAGCAAGAGCAGCCAGTTTCTTTTTCAGACGGTGCCACAAGGGGGCCCTTTATCCTGAAGTCTGCCTGCTGCCCGTCCTCGTCTAGTACTCTGCTCTTCACCCTGAACCGTGGGGGATCCTGAGGCAGGTGGGGGAGAACACAGCTCCAGCATCTGAAGGGCTGCTTTTGAACAATGTGTTTCAGCCTCGAAGCTTCTGGAAGGAGGCACATGTTTCTTACTTGTCATTGTATATCTCAGGGGTACATGCACCCCAGTTGAGCTGTAAAGCAGCTGTAAGGTGACTGATCATAAATTCCAGATTTATGGGAAGGACACTAACTCACCTCTTTCCACTTGGTATCTCATGTAGGACCAGATGTTTGTATTAGGCATTCAGCGTAAGCAAAAGCTTGTACTTTGAGAAGATAAATAAAATGGACAAACCCTTTAGCTGGACTGGTGAAGAGAAAAAACAGTAACAAGAATGAGGGAGATGCCATTACTATAGATTGTAAGCTATTGAAAGGATAAGGAGGACTTCCCTGGTGGTCCATTGGATAGGAGTCCACCTGCCAATGCAGGAGACACGGTCCCACACCTAATCCAGGAAGACCCTGTGTGCCACAGGGCAGCTGAGCCCTTGCAACGCCACGACGGAGCCTGTGCTCTAGAGCCCACACGCCGCACCTACTGAAGCCAGCACGGTGAAAAGCCCAAGCATCCCGACAAAAAGTAGCCCCCACTTGGCCACAACTACAGAAACCCCACGCACAGCAATGAAGACTCAGCCTAGCCAATAAATAAATAGGCTAAGGGAATATCACAAAAAGACCAGAAAATTCTACAGGGTGTATGAAGTAGACAAATTCCTTGTGAGATACAAACCACTAAAGCTCACTCGAGAAGAAATGGGAAAACTGAATAACACTATATCTCTTAAAAAAAGTTTAATCTGTAGTTGAAAACTCTAGAAACTCCAGGCTCAGATGGCTTCCCTGGTGAGTCACACCTAATTTTGAAGAATAATGTAATAACCAATTGTACACAAATTCTTCCTTAACAGAACAGGGAAACACTGCCCAACTCATTCTGTGAGATCAGCACCAGCTGCTCTCAAGTAATGAAAAGGAGAATGACATTAAAAATTATAGACCAGTATTCCTTCTTGAATATAGATGCCAAAGCCTTCAACAAAATTTTAGCAAATTAAATCCCATCAAAAGTAAAAAGAATAATCATGACCAATGTTTAAAAAAGGTTTAAGATTCAAAACTAAATGGGACGTAGGAATTCCCAGGTAGCTCAGCTGGTAAAGAATCTACCTGCAATGCAGGAGACCCCGATCTGATTCCTAGATTGGGAAGTTCCGAGAAACCTTGACTAGGATTAGGCTTAAGGTTATGTGATCAGATCCCCCAAGAGAAGAATCTGGCAAACAGCAGAGAACCTACTGATCTTAAGAACAAAGACAGCACGGCCCTCAGCTGACTGCTAGTCTGTCTCCAACATGGTTTTCTCCAGGGAGTAGGAATCACTGGCATGCTCTTTAATAGGCGTGCTGACCTATTTATTTTAATACATGTTACAATGCCCAAACTAAAGTAGTAGTGGGGAAGGGATGGCATGGGAGGTTGAGGTTTGCAGATGTGTTAAGAATGCATATGGAAATTAGCATTGTAAATCAACTAGACATCAGTTGAAATCGCAGTTGTTTCTTAGGGCGGTATGCTGTTACGTGTAGCAGAAACAAGGGGTTCTTTGCTTAACTAAGGAAAAACATAGCTCGTCATATTACAATAACAAGGAAAAACTACAGTCATCTCAAGAGATGACAAAAGAGACAAAACTAAGCGTCCATCCATGTAAAGTTTCTCATCTAAGCAAGGATAGAAAGTGACGTCCACAATGTAAGTGTGCCTGTAAAAAACTTCCAGCGAAGGTCATCCTCAGTGGTAAGACTGACTGCTTTCCCTTTAGGATTGGGAAGATGGGGTGATCTGCTCTCATCACTCCTATTCAGTGTTGGGCTGGAAGTACAGACCATTCCAGCAGAGCAAGATAAAGACGTGAAAATGCATGGAGAATGGGATGCAGTAAAACTGCACAGACAGCATGATCGTACGGAGAAAACCTTAAGTCATCTTCCATAAAGCCGCCAGCCCTATGAAATAGTGTTTAGCAAGTCTGCAGGATCAAATGTCAAAATAAAAAATCAGTTGTATTTCTCTGACAAACCTAGACAGCATATTAAAAAGCAGAGACATCACTTGGCCGACAAAGGTCCACCTGGTGAAAGCTACGATTTTCCCAGCAGTCACGCACTGCTAGGAGGCTCCTCGAAGCCCCAGCCGCTGCCCCGCCCCGGTGAGTGACGCGCCAGGTCTGGGGCGGGGCCTGGGGACCTGCATTTCCCTCCGGTTCCCAGGCGCTGCCGCCACTGCGGGAGCCCCAGGATGCCATCCTGAGAGCTGCCGCTGTGACCGAAGCCATTGCGGAGAGGACTCGTTTGCGGTCACTCCAAAGCTGCTCGCCTTCGGAAGCACCCGCAGCCCCGTCCAGTGCGAGTGCGCCGTCTCGCCTAGACGACGGGCTCCACGGTGCGGAGCTCGAGGGCAGGGGTCTGCAGAGGGAGGGCAGGGCCCCCCTTCCTTCCTGAAGGTGGGTGGGGGCCTCGAGGCAGTGCCGGGAGCTCAGGGCACCGCCGACCTGTGGCAACGGAGTCTTTAGGCATGGAGGCCCAGCGACGGAGGACCCCACCTCCACGGCCAGTGGCGCCTCGGCACGCGGGGTGGACTTCGGAGCCGCTGCGGCTGCCCGGGGGGCAGCACCGGAGGCCTCGGTGCTGGTTTCACTGGAAAAGTCACTGGGTTTGGAGGCCACTGGGTTTCTGCGCTTTTAAAAAGGCAGAACGACCGCACTTTGATGGCAGTGTCTGCTCTGAGTCCGGCATTGTTCACAGCAGGCAGATGTCGCCGGAGGCCAAGCCGCTCCTCTCTGCGCCCGAGGTCCCGGCGGGAGCCCCTCTGCGGGCCTCCACCAGGCTCCTGGACGCTTGAGGACGCTGGCAGGTCGTCATGATATCCCCAATTCACGAGCTGGGCTGTCAGATCACTTGAAGGAAGGTATTGTGAAGGTCGGGGAGAGCGTGGTGGCCAGGCCGAGGTCCCTGTGTGCGGGGCCTTGTCCTTGGCACCCCTGTGATTCCTGTCACATTCTCCCAAAAGGTGTCAGGAGGCTCAGGCCAGCTTGTCAGAGGCCGACCCTGGGTAGGGATGCAGGTGCAGCTGGCTTCTTGAGGAAGTGTCCCAGGAGAGCCCAGGAGGTGGAAAGGAGCAGGCCTGGCATACAGTCTGGAGGAGGAAGAAGCCAACCCTCCGCCATGGCGGAGTGGCCACTCTGGGGGTCATGCAGGCCCGGCACTCCTGGCCCTCCTGGGACCGGCCCCCAGAAGCAGCGTTGTGTGGGCTGCCCTGGGGCAGAGCGGCAAAGCCGGGAGGGCACTCAGGGCCGTGAGCGGACAGGGATCTGCAACAGTGGTGACAGGCTCCACCTCATCTGGGCCTCCCCAGACCCGTCCAGGAGGGGAAATGTCCTTGCAGTTATTCTTGCAAGAAATTCCTGTCATCTACCAACAAAGATGTGTAATGATTTAAAGAGTGTAGTGGTAATGGAAAAGAATCTGAAAATATGTCTGTATATGTACGACTGAATCACTGTCTATATTCTTGAAACCAACCCAACATTGTAAGTTAATTATACTTCAATTTAAAAAAATAAAAGAGCTTGGTGACACCAGAAGGGTGTATGCAAAAGAGCTTAGTGAGGCCAACACTCACCATGAAGAAAAGAGAGAAGACCCAAGTAAACAAAACAAGAAATGAAAGAGGAGAAATCACATCTGATACCAAAGAAAGACACAAAAAGTAATACTGTGAGCTGAACCCAGCACCACATAAAAGACACACCATGGCCAAGCTGAACACACTCAGAAAGTAATACTGTGAGCTGAACCCAGCACCACATAAAAGACACACCACGGCCAAGCTGAACACACTCAAAAAGTAATACTGTGAGCTGAACCCAACACCACAAAAAAGACACACCACGGCCAAGCTGAACACACTCAAAAAGTAATACTGTGAGCTGAACCCAGCACCACATAAAAGACACACCACGGCCAAGCTGAACACACTCAAAAAGTAATACTGTGAGCTGAACCCAACACCACATAAAAGACACACCACGGCCAAGCTGAACACACTCAAAAAGTAATACTGTGAGCTGAACCCAGCACCACATAAAAGACACACCACGGCCAAGCTGAACACACTCAAAAAGTAATACTGTGAGCTGAACCCAGCACCACATAAAAGACACACCACGGCCAAGCTGAACACACTCAAAAAGTAATACTGTGAGCTGAACCCAGCACCACATAAAAGACACACCACGGCCAAGCTGAACACACTCAAAAAGTAATACTGTGAGCTGAACCCAGCACCACATAAAAGACACACCACGGCCAAGCTGATCGCATCCCAGGGTGACAAGGATAACTCCGCATACCCAAATCGATCAATGTGATGTATCACCTCACAAAAAAGAAGAGAAAACCACATTATTGTTACTACAAATGAAGCTGGTGGAGGTGACGGAATTCCAGCTGAACCGTTTCAAATCCTGTAAGATGATGCTGTTAGACTGGTGCACTCAATATGCCAGCAAATTTGGAAAACTCAACAGTGGCCATAGGACTGGAAAAGCTTCATTCCAATCCCAAAGAAGGGTAATGCCAAAGAATGTTCAAACTACCATACAATTCTGCTCATTTCACATGCTAGTAAGGTAATGCTCAAAACCCTTCAAGCTTGGCTTCAGTAGTGCTTCCAAGGACTTCCAGAACTCCAGATAGACAAGCTGGGTTTAGAAAAGGCCGAGGAACCAGAGATCAAATTGTCAGCATCCACTGGATCGTACAGAAAGCAAGGGAATTCCAGAAAAGCATCAGCTTCATTGACTACAGTAAAGCCTTTGACTGTGTGGATCATAACAAACTGTGGAAAATTCTGAAAGAGATGGGAATACCAGACCATCTTACCTGCCTCCTGAGAAACCTGTATGCTGATCAAGAAGCAGCAGTTAGAACCAGACATGGAACAAGAGTCTGGTTCAAAATTGGGAAACGAGTATGTCAAGGGCTGTATATTGTCACCCTGTTTATTTAACTTCTATGCAGAGTACATCATGCAAAATGCTGGTCTGGATGACTTACGAGCTGTAATCAAGATGGCTGGGAGAAATATCAACAATCTCAGATATGCAGATGATACCACTTTAATGGCAAAAAATGAGGAACTAAAAAGCCTCTTGATGAGGGTGAAAGAGGAGAGGGAAAAAGCTGGCTTAAAACTTAACATTCAAAAAATTAAGATCATGGCATCTGGTCCCATCACTTCATGGCAAATGGCTGGGCAAACAGTGAAAACAGTGACAGATTTTATTTTCTCAGGCTCCAGAATCACTGCGGATGATGACTGCAGTCATGAAATTAAAAGACACTTGCTCCTTGGAAGGAAAGCTGTGACAAACATGGACAGTGTATTAAAAAGCAGAGACATCACTGCTGACAGAGGTCCGTCTAGTCAAAGCTGTGGTTTTTCCAGTGGGCACATACAGATGTGAGAGTTGGACCATAAAGGCTGAACACCAAAGAATTTATGCTTTCCAATTGTGGTGCTGGAGAAGACTCTTGAGAGTCCTTGGACAGCAAGGAGATCAAGCCAGTCAATCCTAAAGGAAATCAACCCTGAATATTCACTGGAAGGACTGATGCTGAAGCTGAAGCTCCAATACTTTGGCCACCTGATTCGAAGAGCTGACTCATTGGAAAAGACCCTGATGCTGGGAAAGACGGAAGGTAAGAGGAGAAGGGGATGACAGAGGATGAGATGGTTGGATGGCATCACTGAAACATTGGACATGAATTTGAGCGAGCTCTGGGAGTTGGTGATGGACATGGAAGCCTGGCATGCTGTAGTCCATGGGGTCACAGAGTCAGATATGACTCAGCAACTGAACAACAGAGCAAGAAACAAGTGGAAATGAAGCATTTTTAAATGCCATTTATATTGTTCTGGGGAAAGGCCATACGTGTGGGTGCATTTGATAAGAGATGTGCAAGACCTGGAAAGTGAGAACTATGAAACATCACTGAGAGAAATGAAGGCAAATAAATGAGGAGATGTAGTCGTGGATAGGGCTTCCCTGGCTTCCCAGATTGTTTCAGACAGTAAAGAATCTTCCTGTAATTGGGAAGACCCAAGTTCAGTCCCTGGGTCAGGAAGATCCCATGGAGTAGGGAATGGCAACCCACTCCAGTATTCTTGCCTGGGGAATCCCATGGACAGAGAAGCCTGGTGAAAGGTTGTTGTTGAATCATGCGAATACACCGGGATTCTTGGCCCCTGGAGGAGAAGAATTCAATCCGGGGCCAGAGACGAGGCTTGATCACTCAGAGCTTTTGTGTAATAAAGTTTTATTAAAGTATAAAAGAGAGAAAGCTTCTGACATAGGCATCAGAAGGGGGCAGAAAGAGTACCCGCTTGCTAGTGTTAACAATGAAGTTATATAATCCAAAGACTATCTGGAGGTTGTAAAGACCTCATCAGACCTACTCCCATAATTTACATTTTAAGATAACACTGTCCTCAGGCAGGATACATCCTCGTAAAGACCAGGTCTACTCCCATAATTAACGTTTTAAGGTAACAGAAGGTTGAATCCAAAGACTGTCCTTAGGCAGGATACATTATTGTTATATAATCCTAAGGAATGTGGAGAAAGAAAAAAGTTTGTCCTTTCTTCCTCCTTGAGAATTCCAGACCCCTCTCTCCTTGGGGACCCCTAGACTCCCTATCAACCTGCCTAGGAAATGACTCTCACTGGTAGGCTACAATCCATGGGGTCACAAAGAGTCGGACACGACAGAAGCAACTAACACTTTCACACACTCATAGATAAGACAGTCTTGTTAAGATGTCAAGCATCTTCAAAGTGACCTATAAATTCAAGACAATTTCAATCAAATCCCCAGGAGGCTTTTTTAGAAATTTCCAAGCAGATCCTAAAATGTATATATACATGATTGTTCATAATAATTTCCTTAATAATAACCAAAACTTGGGAGGAGGGGAGATCAAATGTCCATCAGCAAATGAGTGATAAATTGGAATATCCATACAAGGGATGATTCCTCAGCAATGAAATCCATTATCAATATACACAACATGGGTCCGTCTCTGGACCACTATGCTGAGTGACCAAAAAACTAGGAAAGAAGACATGCGGTGTGATTCCACTTACAATCCGTTCCAGAAAACATGCATGAATGTGCAGCAACATGAAGGAGAGCAGAGGTTGCCTGCGGTGGGAGGGTGGAGCATGAAGGGCCGGAGGAGACTGGAGCTGACGGAGGAGTTCATTTCCTTGATTATAGTGATGGTTTGACGAGTATATACGTATGTCAAAACTCATAAATTGTACGTTTTAAACATGAAGTTTATTGTACATCAATTATATCTCAATAAAGCTGTTACGGGCTTCCCAGGTGGCACAGTGGTAAAGATTCTGCCTGCCAGTGCAGGAGACGCAGGAGACTTGGGTTCAATCCCTGAGGTGAGAAGAACCCCTGCAGGAGGAAATGGTAACCCACTCCAGTATTCTTGCCTGGAAAATTCCATGCACAGGGGAGCCTGTCGGGCTATAGTCCATAGGGCCACAAAGAGTCCGACACGACTGAGCGCGCGTGCAAAGCTGTAAGAACGATTTTAAAATTTCTAGTCAGACCCCTTCAAAAAATAAAGATGTGGTTCAGTGAATGAACCAAAGAGGCTGGCATGCCAAATCCCATGAGTTCAGCCTCCATTCAGCTTCACTTGAGCAAAGCGTGTCCCAGCAGATGGAGATGATGTGGGTTTTTCAGATGCAAAAGTAATATTAAAATACTTGAGGGGTCCTGAAATTTAAGTATACATGTGCATTTAGAAGTGCACATTCACAAAATAAAGAAGGGGGTGATTGTATGTAATCCTTACCCAGTGATGCAGACTTAAGACGTGTGAACTTGCAAACGGCGAAAGCTGGCAAAGCTGAGAAGTAAATGAGCTATCAATAAACCTGAAACATTTTATCAGTTTTTCATGACTAAAACTTCCTTTCTCTTCATTTCAGTGGATAGGTTTCACTATAGTCACAGGTTGAATTCAAAACAATTCACTTAGGGTTGATTTGGAAGCAAAATGTACTCAGAATAAACACAGCAAAGTCTGTAGTCACATATGTAAAGGGGCTCCTACCACCATAGCGCTCAGGGGTCCGGTGGGGAAGCAGCCCTGGGAATTGCGCCCTCTGTTGGAGAGACAGTGACAGTGCCCACGATCCAGTTCAAGACCGAGTCCTCCAAGGGAAAAGCTCTACGGAGTTTAACCCAGGGTGTCCCAGCTGCGTGAGACCTAGAGGCCCTTCCTCCCGCAGCACGGGTAGGCATCGCCAGGTGTCCTGCCTAAATCTCTTCTCCGAGAGGTTTTGGCCCTGCAATCTTTTTTTTTTTTTTAAGTTTTATTGAAGTATAGCTGATTTAAAGTGTTACTAATTTCTGCTGTACACCAAAGTGCCTGTTATGTATGCATTCTTTTTCGTATTTTCTTCCACTGTGGTTTTATCACGGGATGCTGAACACTGCTCCCTGTGCTCTGCAGGAGGCCCTGTTGCTTTATCCATTTTCTGTGGGATAGTTTGCACCTGCTAATCCCAACCTCCCCCTCCCTTCCCCCCTCCCCCACCACCACAAACACAAGACTGTTCTGTGTCTGTGAGCCTGTTCCTGTTTCATACGTAAGTTCGTCTGTGTCATATTGTAAATTCCAGTATAGGTGATGTCATATGGTACTTGTCTTTCTCTTTGTGACTTAGCTTAGTATGATGATCTCTAGGTCCATCCATGGGTGGTTTTTTTTAATATTTATTTGGCTGCGCCAGGTCTTAGCTGTGGCTCATAGATCTTTAATTTGTGGCATTCGAACCGGTAGTTGCGTGTGGGATCTAGTTCCCTGACCAGGGGTTGAACCCGGGCCTCCTACTCTAGGAGCACAGAGTTTTAGCCACTGCACCACCAGGGAAGTCCCCATAGACTCTCTGATGATGGCCATTGTGACTGATTCGAGGTTGGCACCGCATTGCAGTTTTTGTGTGCATTTCTCTAATAATTACCAATGATGAGTATCTTTTCATTGCCTATTGGCCATCTTGATGTCTTCTCTGGAGAAATGTCTATTTCCGTCTTCCATCCATTTTTCATTCTGTTGTTTGTTTTTGTTTGTTATTGAATTACAGGAGCTGTTTGTATATTTTGGAAATTAGGCCCTCGTCAGTTGCATCATTCGCAAATATTTTCTCCCAGTCCGTAGGTTGTCTCTCTGTTTCATTTATGGTTTCCTTCGCTATGTAAAAGCTTGTAAGTTTGATTAGGTCCCATTTATTTCTTCTTGCTTTTATTTCTGTTGCCTTGGGAGACTGACCTAAGAAATATTGGTATGATTTATGTCACAGAATGTTTTGCATATGTTCTCTTCTTTATGGTGTCTTAGATCTAAGTCTTTACTATTTTATTTTTCTGTATGGTGTGAGAGAATGTTCTAACTTCTTGGATTATATGCAACTGTCCAACTTTCACAGCACCACTTGCTGAAGAGACTCTTTTCCACATTGTGTATTCCTGCCTCCTTTATCAAAGATTAACTGACGGTAGTGAGTGGATTTACTTCTGAGCTGTCTGTTCTGTCCCACTGATCTGTACGTCTGGTTTTGTGCCAGTACCATGCTGTTTGGCCTCCCCAGGTGGCTCAGGGGTAAAGAATCTGCCTGCCAATGCAGGAGATGTAGGTTCAGTCCCTGGGTCGGGAAGATCCCCTGGAGAAGGAAGGCAACTCCAGTGTTCTTGCCTAGGAAATCCCATGGACAGAGGAGGCTACAGCCCATGGGGTCGCAAAAGAGTCAGACACGACTTAGCAACTGAACAGCAGCCGTGCGGCTTTGGGTGCTGCAGCACGAAGTCTTGTCTGGCGTCTGAGGAGGCTGCGCCTCCGGCTTTGCTCCTCTTCCTGGGGCAGCTCTGGTGGTTCTGGGGCTTTTGTGTTGTTTTTGTTGTTGTCACTAAGTCATATTTGACTCTTTGCAGCTCCACAGACTGCAACGTGCCAGGCTTCCCTGTCTTAGGAGATTCTGATCACAGTCAGAATTTTCAAGGCCTTGGAAGAGCCCACCTCTGAAGGAAGCCTGGAGCAGAGGCTGTGGCAGGGCCATCAGCCACCTGCAGTTCTGCCCAGGCAGTGAGTCACAGCGGGCACACTAGGTTTTCCTAATGCGGGGCCCCTCCACTCAGCACCCAGGTGTCCCGGGGGAGCAGCTGCAGGTCCGAGCACTTGTCTCCCTTCCCTCCCCTGCCCCCCATTCCTGGCCAAGGCCGGGAGCCCCACCAACCACCCGCAGTGCGGGGGCCACAGTCAGTCTTGTGGCCCTAGACTCCATTTCTGGTGGCCTTGGGCCCGGTGTCGTCCGCACTCCAGCCCCCAGTGCGTCCAGGCAGTAGGCTGGACTGTCGTCTGCCTCCCAGCCCTGATTTGAGCATGAAGCTGGGCGTCAGAGGTCCTGCCTGGTTCCGTCTCCTCTGGGAGACCAACTATCTTCCAGTCCCCGGTTTGTGGTCAAATATGCATATAACAAAGATGGAGCTAGTGTCGCTACTGACCAGAGCCTCCCGAGGTCCCTCCCGCCCACGCAGTCTCTGTGCTTGCCAGAACTCTCTCACAGGTGGGCCACACCCAACACCCAACACTGACCACCAGGCGCCAGCATCGCAGCAGGGAGACCTGACCTGTGTTTCCCTGGAGGTGGGCATTGGACCCACACTGGACCGGCCCAGAACTGCCCTCCCGTGTGGGGCCAGCCCGGCTCCACCCCTGCGCCTCCTGTAAACCCAGACAGGCCGGAAGGAGAGCAGGGCTAGGGTCCACAGATGTCCATCCCAAACGCTCTCACTGGGCCTGTCCACTCATGTCGGCCCAGGAGGGACAGGGTGTCCCTGGAAACCCCAGGAAAGCACGGGGGGGCCCAGGGCCTCCTGGAACCAGAACTGGCTCTGGGAGCTGGAAACTCTCCGCATCCCCCCAGGCCTCACAGCACGTCTTCCCCCTGGTGCCTGAGCTGCCCACTCCTCTCCTCTCGGCCTGAGGACACAGCCATGGTGCCACGAGGGGCCCATGTGACGCTCTTCCTGCATTGCCGTCCTCCGCGGGGCATCTCCCTCTCTTCCTGGCCCAGATACCTGCGGGGACATCCGACTGGCCCAGCCCATCTTTCCGTACCAGGCCGCTAGGCACAGCTAGCCTGCACGTGACCTGCCTTCACATCGGGTGTCAAGCAGAGACTGGAAGTGGCTTTCCTTCACGACAGCTCTGGCGATCACCTCTCACTCCATCACTGAGGAGGCTTTGAAAATTTTGACTTGTAAATCCCCCAGTGGATGTGTCAAATACATCAACAGGCCTGTGACCTGGAAGTGCATGTTTGGGGGCAGCCGCTGTGGCTGTGGGCTGGGCGCTGGCGCCAGGAGCCAGCCTGGGCGTCTGCAGTGCCCCCTTCTCCGGCCAGGAGCCCAGGTCAGCTCACATTCGCTCCCAGTGGGAACTGAACAGACAGGTTTCTCACCTCCCAGAGGAAAAAAAGTTTGCTAAGCCTCTGGTTTCACTGCCCAGATAGTGAGGACTCCCTGCTCACTTCTGCTCTCCTTCAGGGAAGGCTGAGGGTGGCCCACGCAGGACCAGGGTTCTGGGGGAACTTGAGGCCCCGGGGACAGCCACGGCCAGCTCCTCTGACTACCACAGGGAGCGGTTAATAACCACCTGGGCTGGCGGAGGGCTACCTTTCTTTCAGGAAATTAGTTCAGGAGAGCTTAGTGGCCTGGATCAAGTCTCCTGTTAAAGAGTAACTTACACCCCATATTACATTCAAGTCCCAGGAGTAAATATCCAGGGGAAGTGTTTACTTTAACAGGGAACAAAGCATCCTTTGTGGGCCAGCTCCGCCAGCGCCCGGACCTCCTTAGATAGGAGCTGGCTGGCGCAGTCCCCTGGGAACATGCAGCCTTGTGGCTGACCAGCTAACCTTTCTGAGTGGGTTTACACATTGCGGTCTTTGCTCTCCCTGAGAACAGGGTCAATAGGGCTGTCAGCAGCCCCTGAAGGCTCCTCAGGTCCAAGTTGGACAGGATCCCTGTCCATGTGTGGTCTCTCCCCTCATCTGGACCACGCACCCTCTGAGTGGTCCATCCAAACCCGGACACGCCATTTGGGCCTCACCTCTGGGGGCTCACGGTGTCGCCTAGCCTCTCCTGGAGGCAGCACCATAGATCTGCCAGCTCTGAGCACCCCTGCCCCCCACCAGCTGCATCTCTGTACCTCCCAAGAGGGAGTGCTGCTAAAATACACTTTTTCTGGGCCCCAGCCTGGATGACTCAATTAAATTCCTAGGGGTGACAGTCTAGGACTTGTACTTTGAAAAAAAAAAAAAGGAAAGAAAAAACACTTTCTTTGCCTGATTCAAAACAATGTAAGGAGAATTGTGCAGAGTATAAATAAAACAAGATGGGCATGAATTGAGTTGATCATTGATATGGGGATATGAATGTTCATTACAAATCCTGTCTCCTTCTGTAACAAGCCTGAGGGAAAATATTAACAATGTTTCACATAAGGAAAAACATTTAAATGCTCTCCCAGGAGATTCCCTCTGCAGCCAGATTGAGAACCCCGAAAGTGAGCCCCGTGGGCTTCACCGGGACTGAGAACCCCAAAAGTGAGCCCCATGGGCTTCACCGGGACTGAGCCGGCTTGCTCGAGATGCAGACGGACCCAGCATGCTAGTGCCCCCAGGGCAGCAGCCTGCCGCCAGCCTGCCCCGTTCCTTCTCAACAGACTCCAGTCAGATCCAGGTAACAGCCCGTGAGACAGATCAGTCTCCGCTGTAGCTCAGAAGGCCTGCAGGGCCAGATGCAGCTGGTCAGTCATACAGCAAGCAGAGGAGGGCCTGGGGCGCACCCAACCTGCAGGCCAAGCCGAGGTCCTATGGGGTGGGACGCTCCTCCCTGGGACCCCTTCAGGAAGACCCGAGTGACAGCCTACTGCCGCCGGTGCCCCTGGGCCGCTGGGCACAAGTTGCCTTGTGACCAGGGCGGTGGCCTCCCAGGAGATAGGCACAAGGTGGTCAGGTGGGGAAACCGTGCCGAGGACACACCCCAGCCGCACCCACGCCGCCCCAAGCCCTGGGGATCGCCCCGGCCTCTTTCAGCCAAACGCCTGGGAAGTGGGTCAGTCGGGGCAGGCCTATCCCGGGAGCACAGGGCAAGGTTCTTCAGTGGAGGTCTGGGGACCCGGCGGCCGGCGGGCGGGCCAGCAGTGAGTCAGGAGGACACAGCGCCCGGGGGAGGCTGGAGGCCACTTCCCCGCGTCCTACCGCCTTTAGGGGAAGCGCGCCCCAATTAGCACCTGGGCCTTCGCGGAAGCGCTGCGGGCCACACCCGGGAGCCTGGCCTTCCCCGGCCCGACAGAGGCCACCCAGCGCTGGCGTCACAGGGCGTGGGGAGACCTGGACCCACTGGCCCGGCTGAGTGTCCTGGAAGGCAGGGCCCGGGCGGTCAGGGCCGCGGAGGAGAGGCTGCGGGGAGCAGAGCCGCAGGGAAAGACGGCGGGGGGCGGGGCGAGGGACCCCGGGCTTCCGGGCGGAGGCCAACTTCCGGCGCTCCCGCGGGACTAGCGGCCAACTTCCGGCGCTCCACCTGGCCTCGCCGAGGCCCGCGGAGGCCCGCGGAGTTCCGCCCTGGGCCCTGGCCCGGGTGCTCCCCTCAGCTGCCGCCGCTTTCCTCGTGCTCCACACTCAGCAGTCCCGCCCGCCCCTCTCCCAGCCCCTGACCCTCACACAGCTGGACGTGACCCGGGGCAGGTCACACAGCCTCCACAGGAGGAAGCCTCAACTTCCTCCTCCATAGACGGGGCGCTAACTCCTGTGGTGGCCATCGCTGCAGCCCGGGGCCCTCTGCAGCAGATGCAGGTTGTAAAGAAGACCTCTGCACACGGACCGGCTCTTCAGGATTTAGTCTGCTCAAGGCAAACGCAGGCCACAGGATAGCACATACAGAGCGACTCCGTTTGAGTTTCAGCACGCCCACAGGCACAACACTCAGACTGTGCATTTATATAAGCACGAGCTTGCGTTAAGTTGACCAGAAAAGTTCGGTCGGGTTTTTCTGTAACATCTTCTGAAAAAACCAAAAGAACTTTTTGGCCACCTCAGTATACAAGTAAGGGATGAGATGCGTGTGGCTGCTCAGTCATGTCCAACTGTTTGCAATCCCATGGACTGTATCCCCCCCAGGCTCCTCTGTCCGTGGTATGTTCCTGGCAAGAACACTGGAGTCGGTTGCCATTTCCTCCTCCAGGGGATCTTCCCGACCCAGTGATCGAACCCAAGTCTGCCGCGTTTCTTGCACTGGCAAGTGGATTCTTTGCCACCTGGGAAGCCACGTCTGCCAAAGTGGACGCCGAAACTAAGCGAATATGCCGGGAGTCAGGGGCTTGATCAAGATGGACTTGGATTTTATTGGTAACACCTTGAATTTTATGACACTGCTCAAGAATTACTGTGTGATCTCAAATAAAAATGTAAATTGCACGCTTCTTGCAAAGGCGTGGGGAGAATTACACCCTGAGAGCCTAGCACAGCCCTGCCCTCCTAACCTGCTCCTCCTTAGCACCTGCGTTCCAGCAACCGGCCCGGAGCCAGGCCATTTATTCACTCAACAAGCTGGTGCTGCTGCCTCCTCTGCTGCCTCGGCCTGGACTCTGCGTCAGAGGCGGTTCCAAAGTGGGCCTGGCGTGGCATGGAGAGTCTCCCAGCCCCAGGGGACATGGCAGGTGGACTTGATGCCCAGCCTGGCTTCCACATGTGTCTCCTAAATCTTTGGAGGTGCCAAAAAAAAACAGCAATAGTATTTTTCATGCCAAACACCCATGAATAAACATTTTCTTCCAAAGAGACAATTTGTGGGACTTCCCTGGCAGTCCAGTGGTTAAGACACCGAGCTTCCACTGCAGGAGGAATGGGGTCAATCCCTGGTCAGGGAACTAAGACCCTGAGTGCCTCTCAGCATGACCAAAAAGTAGAGAAAAAGAAAATTTGTCAGACCAAGATTGATTAGCCAAACAGTTAAACACAACAAAACTAAAGTTTTTTTCTGGAAAAACCCAAAAGAAGTTTTTGGCCAACTCAATATTATTAGTAAGGGATGGGATGTGTGTGTGCTCCATCGTGTCCCAGCACCCAGAGCAGTGAAGTTACAGGACACAGGTGGCATGGAGAGCTCTGTCAAGTGCCTGTGACACCCCTGCAAGGTGTTCTGAACTTGAGACTCTTCTTGTTCTCTCCTGTTTAGTTGCTAAGTCGTGTCTGACTCTTGCAACCCCATGGACTGTAGCCCACCAGGCTCCTCTGTTCATGGGAATTCCCAGGCAAGAATACTGGAGTGGGCTGCCGTTTCCTTCTCCAGGGAATCTTCCCCACCCAGGGATCGAACCTATGTCTCCTGATGGGCTGGCCGATCCTTTACCACTGAGCCACCGAAGATTCGGTTCTAGCAGAGGGCACCAGCATTGACTGCAGCGCACACCAGCGTTCCGCACTTGGCCCTTCCCCACCCCACCACTGACCACCAGCCCCGTCTTGGCACCCCACCCCACTCCGAAACCCTTTCCCAGTCCCTCCTCTCAGCCCAAACCAGGCCCAGGCACCTCTAAACCAAATGTACCCATGATCCACCTGTCCCCAGGGCATGGTTGACAAACACAGAAGACCTGCTCTGCAGGGTCCTGGGGGCACAGCATCCAGACACAAGCCCAGCCTCCCAGGTTGCCCAGGGGCTCCGGGAGGTTCCCCAGATGTGGCCACCCTTGCCTGAAGGGTCACAGCTAGGCCTGAAAAAAATGTGTGTCAGATTCAGTGGAATGCAGTCCCCAGGAGGGCACCAGGAAAAACGAGTTCCAGAGCTGGCCTCCCAGGAAGTCACACCTGCTGCCTGGTCACTGCTGGGCTCTGGGAGCTCCTGATTCCTGAAGATGGACAGCAGCATCGTGTCCACAGGGTCAGGGCCTGGGGAGCCCAGTGTGGGTGGGAAGCTAGGAGAGCTTTGGACACGTGGGCATCATCCCCCAAGCCTCGCCTCCGTGCCTGTAAGATGGGGCTGTGCTGTCCCCACCAGCAGCTCTGGTGAGACTGCCGGGGAATGAACGGAGGTGTCCTGTGAGCCTCAGGAGGGGATGGTCTGGGGTGGGGGAAGGGCTTCTCCCTAAAATCGGGGCCACAGAAAGTCAGCTCAGAGCTCCTCCGCATGACCCCTGCCTCCAGGCTCCCCAGAGAAGCCTCACGCGCACGGCCCAGGATAAGTCTTCAGGTGCCCACATATGACAGAAGGGGGTCAGCCCACGCCCACCAGCTCCCAGTGACCCCCCAACCCCCGGGAAGCACCCAAGTGTCAGAGCAGCCCTGCCCCGTCCTCCCCCAGCCCCAGACCCGGCAGCAGGAAGCAGCTGGAGAAGCAAGATGGACAGTCACCCCATGGGCCCCCAGCGGCCTGGGGACCAGGCCAGCATCTGCTGTGAGACCCCCTGCCTCACCTCCGCAGGGTTGTGAAGAAAATACCCTCGCTTTGGTCAGCTTTTGGTTGGGAGGGTCCCTGTGCAGACCTTGTCTGTCTGCCAGCAAGCAGCCTTCCCCAGCTGTGTCCCAGAGGACAGTGAGTAAAGCCTTTTTGTCATCCTGCTGCTGATCTGATGAATTGCAATGGGCAGCGTCACCTCCCCATTTGTGAACCGTGAACCGAGCTAATAACGCCACCCGCTCAGTGCTCACAGGTCTTTATCATGAGTGTGTATCGCTTCGGTAATCAAAAATAACAACAGGGCACTTTAAAAACAATGAGGCAATAATCCCCCAGCCCAGCCAGCCTGGGCAGCCCCGGGAGGCCGCGTGGGGAGGGGCTTCCTGAGCTCCGGGCCATTGAGGATCCAGACGTCACACCCGAGCTGTCTGACCCCTGGCCGGGGCAGGACAGGTCAGCTCCCCCGCCCCGCCCTCCATCCTCCGTCCAGGAGCGTTTCTACCCCTTTGTCACCAGCTGAGGCTGCGCAAGTGCTGCCTCCTGCCAGAAAGGACAGACAGACCCCACTCCCAGCGCTGCCCTCAGCGGCCCTCGGGCGGTCCTCGAGGTCCGTGCACCGAGCCAGCTCCGGACTCCTGTCCCAGACCCATGTGTGCAGAAATAGGAGAGCTTGCAGGGCTGGGACTAGGGAATGAGGCGCCCAGGGCACCCCGTGGAAGGGGTGCCCACTCTAAGGGCCCATGATACTGCCCGAGGATTTAGGTAAATTTATTTATTTTATTAATTGAAGTAGAGTCTATTTAGTGGTGTTAGTTTCAGGTATACAGCAAAGTGATTCAGTTATTCATCTGGTATATATATATATTCTTTTTCAGATTCTTTTCCTTTGTAGGTTGTTACAAACTACTGAGTATAGTTCCCTTGGGTAAAATTTTTAAATGCCAAACCCAACTTACAAACTGCGATGCAGTTTAAAGTTTACATTTCCCTGAGTGTCCCCTGTCACTGGCTCTGAACCCTCTGACTTGATCTCATTGGAGCAGGTGCTACAGGCTTATGGTCCAGACCTCGGAAAGGTGGGCTCTGGGCGGGTGGGGCCCCCAACTACCAGCCCCGCTCCCCGGCTCCACGCAGCCTGGACAGGGCACTCAGCCTGGCCTGTGCTCTCTCAGCCAGGGTCCAGCGAAGGCCGCAGGCACCGAGCAGGTGGAGCTCCGCCCGGGACCTCCTGCGGCTGAGGTCACTCCTGCTCTCGGCCTCCCAGAGAGACAGTCCCGGTAATCACCCACTTCCTCCTCGTGCTCCGTGATTCACCTGCTCTCGGGTCATCATCACGCCTGACTCACCTTCAGCATCAGCTGAGCGAGGCCGGAAGACGATGGATGCCGTGGGGACCAGGGGCAGGAGGGGGACATCGGGGGCGCGATGACGGACGCCGTGGGGACGAGGAGCAGGAGGGGGACATCGGGGGGGCGATGACGGACGCTGTGGGGACCAGGGACAGGAGGGGGACATGTAGAGGGTGGTGACGGACGCCGTGGGGACCAGGGGCAGGAGGGGGACGTGGGGGGCGGCCGGTGATGGACGCCGTGGGGACGAGGAGCAGGAGGGGTACATTGAGGGGGCGATGACGGATGCCGTGGGGACCAGGGGCAGGAGGGGGACATCGGGGGGCGATGACGGACGCTGTGGGGACCAGGGGCAGGAGGGGGACATCGGCTGCGGGGGGACGGCAGGAGCTCAGGGGCTTCTCTGCTGCAGTCTCAGAAAGGAGCCCTGCTTCCCACAGATGCAGCAGCCGTGTGTGCGCACCGCAGTCTACACACACCACCTCCAATTCTGATAAGGAGGCAGAGGTTAAATGTCCCTTTGGCTGATGGGGAAACAGGTTGCAGAGGGGCCTTGACTTCCCAGAGAGCGACAAGGCAGGATGGCCAGCCAGCCAACCTCGGGCAGTGCCTTCCTGCTGCATCGTGCAGAACCCGGAGCTGTCCACCCTGGGGCTTCAGCCCCAAGCCCAGGGCCAAGGGGGGCAGGGGGGATAGGCTGGGTCGGGGGCACAGCGCTTGCTGGTCTTTGGAAAGATCTTCAGAAGATCCGCCTGCCCCCACCTCCTCCCAGACCTCCCGTTTAACCCACCTGGGAAAGATTAGAGGTCAGAGGCAGCTCCAGAGGGGTCATCCCTCTGAGTGGGGATTTGGGCAGAGGTGAGGGAGGCTCCACCTCTCTAACTGGATGGGGGCTTCCCAGATGGCGCAGGGGAAAAGAATTCATCCGCCTGCCAGTGCAGGAGATGCAAGAGACCCGGGTTCGATCCCTGGGTTGGAAAGATTCCCTGGAGTAGGAAATGGCAACCCACTCCAGTGTTCTTGCCTGGAGAATTCCCTGGTGGGGGCTGCAGTCCATAGGGTCCCAAAGAGTCTGACACGACTGAGTACACACATACACACACACCACCTCTCTAGCTGGATGGGGCACACCAGCCGGATGCCATGTGTGTGGCTCCCCCAGCCTCAGTGAGCCCTGGGAGGAAGCTCCTTCCAGCAGGTGGAGGCTCCAGCGCACGGAAAACACGCAGCAGCCCCAGCGCAGTGCCCGCCCGGAAGGCTCGTGGCCCCTTCTGTGTGCCTCCCGGTATGGGGGCCCTGGGGGTGTCTGCACAGCTCAAGGGGAGGGAGGCCCAGAGGACACCCTGCCCACACCAGGCGTGCCCGAGCCCCGCCTGCAGAAGAAGGAAGATGTGAGGCCAGCTACCTCCAGGCCTGTCCTGACTGGCCGGAGCTTCTATTTTTACATCCACACTTCCCGCTCCTTTTCTTGTCCTCAGGAAAAGCTGACAGAGAAGAAGGGGGGCCTGGGGTTGCTCCCTGGGCCTGGAGGTAGCTGGGCAGCGTCCCTGTCCTGGTGCTGCTCTCCGGACAGACCCATCCCCAGAGGGACTCTGTCCTGCAGGGCGGCCTGGGGGCACCCCTCCTGGCCAGGGCCTTGCAGGCTGGGAGACTCGGGGATGCTGCAGGAACTGGCTTTGTGCCCAGAGGGGGGGCACTCAAGGGGGTCTGGAGAGGCTGCTGCCCACTCATCTGGGGTGTCCCACCTACGCCCTCCTCTCACCCCCAGTGTCATCCTTCCAGCCCCATCGGCCATGCCCCTGACCTCAGAGTAGACGTGGGAAGAACCGGGGAGGAAGGAACGCGTGGGCAGGACAGGCTGGGCAGGACGCTGCTCACCTTTTTAACGAAAAACAACAAACTGCACGTGGGCTCTCCGAACCTGGCTCGGGACCTACAGCGGGGGCCCCAGCAAGGCAGCTCCCTCTCCAGGCCCCCATGTCCTCACCTGTGAAGTGGGACCCGCGGCTGCAGGGCTCATGGGTGGCCCACAGCCATGGCGGGAGGGCTGTGTGAGTCCTTAGGCCGCCAGCACTCAGACGCCAGTTCTGAGCAACTCAGGCCGCAAGGAGCCCAACCGGAGAGGTGGGGCGTCTCCCAGGTCAAGGGGGAGCTTGACCCTCCGCTGACCTCAGGGGCCTCCATGGAGCACAGCTGGCTCGGTGCCCCCGGAGATGCATTTATTTCTTCTCAAGCCAGAAGGAAAAAATAAATAAACTTTTAGGTTGAAGAAAATATTTCCACGTATGATATGAACATACTCATCCTTATCCCAACACAGCTATAAAAGGTCCTTTTCAATATTCATTCACGGAGGAGGCCGGGCCGGGCCTCCAGGTGTGGCCCCTCCGTGGGCGCATCTGCAGCCAGGTTTCCAGGGCGGAGATTCGGACCGGTCAGCTTGAGTCAGGACCAACGACCGAGGCCAGCGGGCAGGGCGACCAGGTCCAGACTCAGGACAGCCCGTGTCGAGGCCCTTCCTGGAGCAGCGGGCCGCCCGGAGGCCCCGCGGTGAGGAGCCGGCTCGGTGCAGCCCCGGGGCTGCCGTTACCCTCTGCGGGTCCAGGACCACGTACCCTCCTCGGACCTGCCTCCCGCGCTCAGAGACGGACCTTCGCCAGGGGGCGCTGTCAGCTCCTGAGTGCCGGGGCCGCGGGGCCGCGGGAGGGGCTGGAGGCTGCACCCACCGGCTTTGGATCTCCTGCCTCGGAGCGGCCCTGCGGAGACCACCGTGGCCGGGACCCCTTTCAAGGTCAGCATTGCCAGCCCTGACCTTGGCTGGGGGAAGCCTCAGGGATACTCCTGAGCCTCTGGAGTTTGCTGGAAGGACCACCACAGTGAGGGCCCCCGATCGCTGGGGTGAGGAGGGACACTGGGCCAAAGGAATTTGGGACACGGCACAGGATGGGCCATCCTTTCTGGCCGCAGTGGCCTTCTTTGGGCCCCTCTGGCCCTGGTGGTGAAAACAGACTGGGATTTAAAGCCAACCTGGCCTCGGACCAACACTGGGACCCTGAGATCCTTCCTCTCTGAGCCTCGTTTTCCTCTTTTGTAGAGAAACTTCAGGGAGTAGACCTCTCAGCATTGCAGGGGCAGTGGGGCAGGAGGGGCCAGGCGAGCTCCAGGATCAGGACAGATGCTCAGGAATGTTTTCCAACCCTCATTGTGTGCACTGCCGGGGCCTTTGGGGGCAACATGGGAATTCTCAACGAAATGTTAGCTCAGGTCCCCAGCCAGCTGGTCTGCACGGCCCAGAGGCAGCAGAGGGCAGGGGACACCCAGGAGGAAAGCTCGGCCTTGGACTGGCCTCCAGCTGGCCTGGCCCTTCCCTGCCCTCCTTCGTTCCCCAGCTCCCCGCCTCCCTAGCCAGCGTCTGGGCACACAGACCTCCTGGGCCGTCCCAGTTTCCAGGCGTCCTGGGCCCTCTGCCGAGGTGCCCCTGTCCTCGTGGTCAGTCTGGCTCATCCAGAGAAGACACAGGGTGAGAAGATGACAAGCCCTCCTTCTCCACCAGGGAGCCCCTCACCCCTCTGCACCTGGACGTGTGCCCAGACATCGTCCTGAGCGCTGACCTCGTGCCAGGCGCCTGGATTATGTCGCCTGCGTCCTCCCTGAGCACCCTCACCCCCATTTTACAGATGAAGAGACTGAGGCTCAAGGGACTTGGCACTCGTGGGCCTGCTGTGCTGCCTCTGCAGGTGCATCGTCCAGTCTCAGCAGCTCCTCCAGAGCCTGCGTCCTGCTGGCCTCTTAAAGGCTCCAGGGCTGGGGGCGGGGGAGGGGGGCGGTTCATCCCAGCCATCGAGGGGGCATCAGGGAAGCAGGGAAGGGCTGATGGTGCCCCTGCCAGGCCTCCCGCTCACAGGCCGCCTCCCCGCCCATCCCACTTGGCGCTGAACTGGGGTGGGCCTTGCCGGGTCTGTCGCCTCCTGGCCCAGTGGGGAGCACCCAACACTGGTCCTTGCAGGTCCTCCCAGGCCCATATGTGGGTGTCAGCAGGGCCTGAGGGCCCCCACCCAGGCCTGCGGCTTCCCAGGGTCCCCTCTGGCCCTGGGACCCACGCACTGCTATGGGGTGCACCAACAGCCCTCGGAGCCAGGCTGGGGCAGTGCCGGGAGCAGGAGGCAGCTCCCCAACATCAGGAAACATTGGCTCCTCAGCCGTGTGGCACCAGACAACAGGCCATGACAAGCTGTTGGTCTGGGGAGACTCGGTCCCTGACCCTGTGTGGGGAGACTCGGTCCCTGACCCTGTGCGGGGGGAGCAGCAGAAGCGCACGTGGCGGTGTTTTCACTGGACATCTGGCCCTGGGCGAGGACGCCCCTCCTGGGTCAGGTCCACGCTCATGGACTTCCCTCCAAACGTGCCCAGCTTGTCGTTTACATCCAGTGCTTTCATCCCTCGGGGATGTATCTGTGAGTGAAGCTACTGAATAACCTGCCAGCTTCCTGCAAACCCTGCTGACACCAGAGCCTGTCCCCCTCTGATCTATCTCTACAGCCACTTCTTGGCAAGTCAAGTTCTTTAAGATTTTCAATCTGTTCCTAAAGCAAGAGAGACGAGTGAACAACTCAAATGCAAGAAGCAGCACAGCCGGCCAGGTGGCCGGTGCTCTGGTCCGGGGGCCCTGGCGCAGCAGGGGTGCCAAAGAGAGAGTGGGCGTGGAGGGGTCTTGGGTGGGAGGTCTGCTCCCAGTGAGGTGCCCGCTGGCCTCCCCGTGAGCACCCCACTCTGGGGCAGGGGGGGTCTGGCTCCCCTGGCAGAACCAAGCACAGGGCCCAGATCCTAGAGCAAGACGGAGGCTGGGTGCAGGGCCCTGGGGGTTCTGCCCAAGCTCTTAATTTTCTGGATTTCTGGGAGGCTCCTGGGGGCACTGGACAAGCCCCCCCCCCCCGCCCCGGCATGCCCACTCTGCAGGCCCAGGCGGCCTTTCCAGCACCACGTGCGTGGCCAGCTGGAGCCACTGCAAGTGTCCGGCCACTGGAAGCGGGTGGTGGGGGAGGCCCCGAAGCCTCACCGGATAGCATGGAGATGACGCCCAGTGACCAGGGTCACAGAGCAGAGCTCCAGGGGAGGCCCGAGGCCACTTGGGGAAACAGGCAGTGGCCACGGCTGGGCCCAGGCTCCGGCCCAGCTCTCGGTGCCCCCGGTTCCCATGGCACCTCTGGGGCTGAGAGCTGCCGACACACTGGCCGAGGGTCGGAGGTTGTCCCCAGCCGAGTGCGGGCCACGGGGTCACCCCGAGCAAGACCACCTCGTCCCCCAGATGGGCACCGTGGCAGAGGGAGGGGGACGGCCAGCTCCCCGGGGACCTGCGGGGCAGGGCAGGCGGGGGTTCTGAGGGTTCAGTCTTGGGTTTCTGGGGAGCACTGGGGGCGGCTCCAGGGGCAGAGGTGCAGGAGTGGGGGTGTCCAGTGGTTCTAGGGGTGGGGCGTGTCCTGGTCGGGGAGGTGGTTCTCAGGGCAGAAGGTGTCGACCAAGGGGCAGTCAGCATTTCCAGTGATGATGGGGGCTTAGCTGGGAGGGAGTGGAGAGTGGATCCCAGCGGGGAGGTGGAGGGCCCCCCAGAGACAGGGACAGCACCACCCTCCTCCCGAGCGGGCTCCTCTCGGCCAGTCGCGCCCTCCAGTCCCGGCTCCCTAAATGCCAGAGCAGCGGAAACACGTGGGGGCTGCACCGGGAGGCCCCTAGGCTCCCAGGGCTGTTCTCAGCGTGGTGGTAGGGGGGAATGGGGTCTGGGTGGGAGTCAGGGGTCAGGGGTCAGGGGAGGAGGAGAGGGACGAGACGGGGCTTCGGCACCAGCGTCCGGAGGAGCCCTGAGTGGACACCATGAGCTGGAGTCTGCTCACTCCCTCACCCTGCAGGGTCCGCAAATCCCAGGAGGGGTGAGAGGCAGGCGCTGCTGTCTGGGCCCCTGCCTGGGCTGGGGGGATGGGGGAGCCGTTAATCCCCACGGCTTTTCACTCGGGGAACGACAGCAAAGGGGTTGAAGCTGCAGACACCGACTTTCCTGGCTTCTGGGAGGCCTGCCCAGAGTCGGGGCACTGGGGGGGATGCCACCACGCAGCCACAGGACCAGGCCGTGTTCTGGGACTTCCCTGCTGGTCCAGTGGGCGGAAGCATCTGCTGCCAGTGCAGGGGACACGGGTTCGATCCCTGGTCCATGAAGACCCACCTACTGCAGAGCAATAAAGCCTGTGTGAGCCACAGCTACCGAGTCCGTGCCCTAAAGCCCGTGCTCCACAAGAAAGGCCCTGGCAATGGGGAGCCCATGCGCAGCAACTAGAGAGAGCCCGCGAGCAGCAGTGAAGACTCCGTGCAGCCAAAGTCAGCCAATTAAAATTTTAAAACATACAAACCAAGGAAACATTGCTTTTTAAAAATAAAAGAAATAGAAACCATTTCCCAGCCCCCAAAAGGCGGGTCCCTCAGCCCCCTCCCACAAAGGCCCAGATGCCAAGAGGCCAGTGTGGCTAAGGGACCTCTCTTTAGGCCAGCTTTATCAGCTAATGGCAGCTAAGAGTGATTTTACACAAAATAAAGTGTCGGAGATAATTGCTCCTGGGCACAGCTCCCAAATTCCAACCTGAAACCAAAGGCCAAATGTGCTCGTTAATGATTAAGCCTCTGGAGTGGGTGCCGAGGTGCAGAGCAGCAGGGAGAGGCTCTGCTGCGGGGGAGGGGGTTGGGAGAGGGTGGGGGGGGGTGGCACCAGCCCCGCGGGGGAAGGGCAGCCCTTGTCCACCTGGGGAAAGCTAAATGTTGTCTAATCCAGCTCCCGGACAAGCAAACAGGCCTCCCATTGTCTGTTGGGAAGCAGGTCACAGTCAAGGCCCAGGCTGCACCCACCTGAGGTCAGGATGAAGGCCAAGGGAGGTTGGAGCATCCTGGCACCAGGTGGGTGGGACGGGGGTGAGATGGCGGGGTGGAAGGTGGGGGGCTCGCGTCCACTGCCTTCCTCTGCACCGAGGGACATTCTTGGGGATGTGGCTTGCATCCTTCAAAGGGTTTAAACCACAGAAAATGAATAGGCCTACGTGAGCTCTGGCATAAGAAAACTCACACTCGGAGACAGAAAGCAAATGTGGGCTGTTCTCCCAAGTGGTGAAGGGTTTCGGACTGGCACTCCGAGAGGCCCGGGCTTCGATCCCAGCTCTGCCACAGTCCAGCAGTCAGGTGAGGTCTCTGAGCCTCAGTTTCCTCCTCCATAAATGGGGACATGGTGCCTGACCTCAGGTCATCCTGAGGCTTGATAAGAGGGTGCATGTGAAACACCCCTGGCACTGGGTGAGCGTTCAACGTGCAGCGACTGCTGCTAAATCACAGTTCGGTCACAGCAGGATTTCGCCTCTTTGCAAGATCCTCTCCCTACCTCAGCCTCCCTCCATCTGTCAGCGTGAGTCCATAGACTGATGTCGGATAGCGTTCAGGTTCAGTGTTTGCGGCTGACTGAGGAGGTTTGCGGGAGTGGAGGAGAGGGCATCAGTGACCCTGCCTCCCAAAGGCGGGCTCATAAGTGACTGTAAACATGTATATATTATATATATATACACCTTATATATATAATGCATACACACACACACACACACACATTTCGTGTCACATTCTTTCCCGTCACGGTTTATCACAGGACACTGAACACAGCTCCCTGTGCTCTGCAGGAGGACCTCGTCTACCCACCCTACACAGAATAGCTTGCATCCAATCCTTCCTCAGCCCCCTCCCCCTCGACAAGCACAAGTTTGTCCTCTATGTCTGCGAGTCTCTTCCTGTTTCATAGACGGGATCATTTGTGCCATATTTAGATTCCATGTATAAGTGATCTCGTATGATATTCGTCTTTCTCTGTGTTGCTTACTTCGCTTAGTATGATGATCTCCAGGTGCGTCCACGTTGCTGCAGATGGCGTTATTTGGTTCTTTTACCTGACCGAGTAGTGTTCCGTGGTACGTATGTACCACGTCTCCTTCATCCAATGAATACTTATTTTTACATACTTTACATGTAACAGCTTTATTGATGTATAACGCGCCTAGCATAAAACGCACCCTTTTAAAACATACGATTCCACGAGTCTTCACGCAGTCACAGGCTGTGTAACCATCACTGCAGTCCATCTCACCCGTTCCTCCCTCCCCTCCAGGCCCAGTGTCCGTGACTCTGCCTTCTTTCTCTACGGATTTGCCTGTTCTGGACATTCCACATAAATGGAATCATACAATACACGTTTTTGTGTGTGTCCGGCTTCTTTCACCAAGCATAGTGCATTCAATGGTGGAACCTGACTCTATACTACCTTCCTTTCTGTGGTCGAATAACACTCCCTTCTGAGCTTCCCCAGTGGCTCAGTGGTAAAGGATCCGCCTGCCAATGCAGGAGATGCGGGTCTAGTCCCAAATCACGAAGGAAACGGCCACAGACTCCAGTATTCTTGACTGGGAAATCCCATGGACAGAGGAGGCTGGCAAGCTACAGTCCGTGGGGTCATAAAAGAGTCGGACATGACTTAGAGACTAAGCAACAACAATATTCCCTCTGTGAGCAAACTGCACTTGTCTCCCCATTCATCAGCTGCTGGATATCTCAGTTGTTTTCCCCTTTTTTTACAATTGTGAGTCATCCTGCTATGAACATTCGTGTACAGGTTTTTATGTGGACACGTGTTTCCATTTCTCTTAGGCATATACGTAGCAGTGGAATTGCTAGGCTATATGGTAGAAAGAAGGCTTCCCAGGTGGCACTAATGGAAAAGAACCTGTCTGCCAATGCAGGAGACATAAGAGATCTCTGGGCGGGGGGAAGATTCCCCTGGGGAAGGAAATGGCAACCCACTTCAGTGTTCTTGCCTGGAAAATCCCATGGGCGGAGGAGCCTGGTAGGCTGCAGTCCATGGGGTCACGAAGAGTCAGCCACGACTGAGCGACTTCACTTTCACTTTTCACTTTCATGCATTGGAGAAGGAAATGGCAACCCACTCCAGTGTTCTTGCCTGGAGAATCCCAGGGACGGGGGAGCCTGGTGGGCTGCCGTCTATGGGACTGCAAAGAGTCGGACACAACTGAAGTGACTTAGCAGCAGCAGCAGCAGCAGGAAGGGATAGTTAAGGAGTTTGGGATGGACATGTACACACTGCTATACTTAAAATGAATAACCACCAGGATCCTCTGTCCATGGGATTCTCCAGGCAAGAATGCTAGAGTGGATTGCCATTTCCTTCTCCAGGGGATCTTCCTGACCCAGGGGTTGAACCCAGGCCTCCGGCTTCACAGGCAGCCTCTTTACCAGTTGAGCCACCAAGGAAGGATGGATAACAACAAGGCCCTGTTGTCTAGCACATGGAGCTCTGCTAAACGTCACGTGGCAGCCCAGACGTGCGAGAATAAATACATGTGTATGTGCGGCGGAGTCCCTTCCCTGATTACCCGAAACTATCACATCGTTAATCAGCTACACCCAATACAAAAGAAAAAGTTCAAAAGGAAAAAAAATAAAGTCACCCAAAGAGCACCAGAAGGATAAAAGGAACTACGTGAGAGTCTTGTAAAGCAGACTCTTGAACAACATGGGTGTGAACTTTGCGAGTTCACTGACACTCAGGTTGTTGGTTTTTTCTTCACTCAGTGCCCACCATGAGTGCGCTGTGCTAAGTCGCTTCAGTCCTGTCTGACTCTTATGGCCTGTAGCCCGCCAGGCTCCTCGGTCCATGGGATTCTCCAGGCAAGAATACTGGGGTGGGTGGCCATGCCCTTCTCCAGGGCCTCTTCCCAACTCAGGGACCAAACCCACGTCTCTTGAATCTCCTGCGATGGCAGATGGGTTCTTTTACCACTAGTGCCACCTGGGAAGCCCAGTGCCCACCGTAGCACTACCCAGTCTGAGGTCGGTTGACTCCTCCGATGTGGAACGTCGGATAGGAGGGCCACCTATAAAGTTACATTCAGAGCTGTGACTGCAAGGGGCTCAGTCCCCCTGTTCCATTGTTCGGGGGTCAACTGTAACATGGTTGAATTTCCACCTTTCCTATCGAGGAGACCACAGTATCTGAAGTTTGGAAAGTCAGAGACAGAGCGAGTAGAGCTGCAGGGGCCAGGCTAAGCCCAGGGAGAGAGGAGCAGCCCCGGGGAGGGCGGCCGGGGTGGGGAGGTGGGTGGGTACCACGCGGCTTTGCACCGTGGGCACCTCCGTGTCATTCATCTGGGACTGAGTGTATTGCTTGCAACAGAAAAATACTTTGTTAATTAGAACATGTTTGGAGTCACAGACAAATTTTGGAACTGAAAATGTAAGTTAGCAGGAAAACTGGGTTCCGTTTACCATTTGTCAGGAACACAGCAGGAGAGGAGGCGGGCTCCAGCGTTCGGCTTTGCCTCAAGACACCATCTGCCTCCCTCCCACTTCCCCACCAGTCCTGGGACCATTGTTAGAGCCACGGGCTCAGGAGGGGGTGTGCTTGCCTTTTCCCAGGGGAGAGCCCTGCAAACCCTCAAAGGCAGCTCTCCTGCTCGCTTGAGGCTTGTCTGCTGCAGGCTGAACTTCACCCACCTCCTCAGCTGTTTAATGAACAGCCTCTATGATTCCTTCCTGGCCAGGCACCCTGGGGCACTCAGGGTGTGCAGGGAAGCAGGGGTGGTCTGCTGGCCTCTTCTAAGGAACATGATATCTGCCCATTCTCCAGCCAACTACTCACCCATCCATCCACCCACCTGCAAACCCAATCCCCTACCTGTTTGTCCACCTATCCATCCATCTACCTGTCCACCCACTCACATATCCATCCATGTATCCATCCTTCCATCCATCCACCCACTCACCCAGCCATCCACCCACCTACCCTCCCACTCACCCAGCCATCCACCCACCCACCCACTCACATATCCATCCATGTATCCGTCCCTCCGTGCTTCCCCCATGACTTGCTGACATCTCCTCAGAGCCAGCCCCTCGGGCTCTATCCTCAGAGTCCAGTGAGAGGACCAGACACGGCTGTAAGCCAGCAGTAACCACCTGGGCTGAGGAGAGCCGGGGTAGAGGTCAGCCCTGGGAGCATCAGTGGAGAGTTTCTGCTTGAGGGACCCAGAGAGGGAGACACTTAAATCAACAGCCTCGGAGTCAAAGCAGCAGACAGCTGGAGAAAGGGGGTTGCTCTGCGGGCAGACCAAACGTGACCACCCAGGGGTCAGCTCATAGCTCCTTCAGGGGGCACTCTGTTTTCAGGGACACCCCTGCCCCAGCTCCAGGACAGCACAGCAGTGAAGCCCTGGGGCTTTGGAGCCCCTCCAACCAGGACTTCCCGGTTGCGGGGCTGGGGGTGCGTGTGGTGCGCCCCTTCTCCTGGAGACCCAGTCTTGTGGCCATGCAGGGTGTCTGCTGAGGACCCTCCCAGGGCGGGGGCTGGGGAAAGGCTGGGGACAAAGCTCTCCTTATCGTCCACGTTGTCACTGTCACCACATCTAGGACATGGGATCGGAGAGGGGGTGGCTGTGGGGGGGGGGGTGCGGGGAAGAGCAGCGCAGCAGAACCTGGTCCCAGGATGTGTCCCCAGCAGTAAAGCTCTCGGGAATACCCTACAGCGGCTGGCATCACCACTGGACATGCCGTCTCACACCCTGCCACGCTCACAGATACCCTCTCTCATACGCGCAAAGGCCCAGCTGCTCCATGCCATCTGGGTGGTCCATCTACATCTGGACAAAGCCCAGCACCACCACCTCCTGCCTGGGGTGGCATGGCACCCCACTCGAGTACTCTTGCCTGGAAAATCCGATGGACAGAGGAGCCTAGTAGGCTGCAGTCCATGGGGTCGCTAAGAGTCAGACATGACTGAGCGACTTCACTTTCACTTTTCACTTTCATGCATTGGAGAAGGAAATGGCAACCCACTCCAGTGTTCTTGCCTGGAGAACCCCAGGGATGGGGGAGCCTGGTGGGCTGCCGTCTATGGGATTGCACAGAGTCGGACACGACTGAAGTGACTTAGCAGCAAGGGCAGTCCAGACACTGGAAGCAAAGATGGGGGAGCTGAATGCCACGTGCAGGAAGTCAGACTTCATCCTCCAGGCAGGCAGGAGTCAGGGGGCCTGGTGAGACATAGGTTTCAGCAGGCTGCTGTGTGAGCCCTCGGGAAGGGTGGGCTTGGGGACAGGATGCATAGTGAGTGGCCCTGCTGTCAAGGGGACGGAGAGGCTTTGGCTCAGGGACTAGTGGACTGCGGCCATGGGGCTGGGGGCTGGGGAAAGCCAAAAGGCCTCTGACGCTCTCCAGAAAGCCTGGGAATGGCACATGTCTCCAGGGGTCTCTGGGGCCCCTGCCCTGTTCCCTGGAGGCCCAGCCTTCCAGAAGCCCTCTGTGGAGCCTGGCTTGCTCCACCACCACCCCCGCCACCCAGGCTGCCGGGGACACTCGGACACCCAAGTTGCTGTCAGGGCAGGTGCAGGACAGCACCGCAGTGTCCCCAGGACGCTCGCTGGCCTGAATCTGACCTGTAACTGCAGCTCCTGGAGGCTTCCGGAACCCAGATCCCCCCTGAGATCAAACCAAAGACCTGGTTTTGGTTCCTCGCTTGGCCTGCAGCCTCCCGACACTGACCCACTTCGCCGTGTCCTCGGGCCTCCCCCCGACCCCCTTGGGCCTTGGCTTTCGCATCTGTAAGATGAGAGGGGGCCCGAGATGTCTCGTTCACCCTCACTCCCATCCCACACACTGCTGGGTGCCAGTTCCTCGCAGGGTGAGGGCGTCAGGGAGGGACAGACAGGTCCTAGGAGGGTGACAGTGACAGTGGAGAAGAAGGAGGGTGAGGAGTCAGGGTGGGACGTCCAAGTGCTCCCGAAGGCTGCAGTGAGGCAGGGCCCGCCCTTCCCTCCCCACCCAGCATCCAGCACCCAGCACCCAGCTCTTGCCCACAGGCCTGGAGGATGAACAGATAAGCTGCCTTAGTAGCAGCTACCAGCCACCACCAATAGGCGAGAAGCCTATTGAGTTACAGAGGCCTGACTCACTGCAAGTCCGTCTACCTTCCAGCCATGAAACCTGGGCCTTAGGTAAGTCTAGGTTACCTCTAGTTGAGAACCAGGCGCAGCGGGTTCGCAGGGTGCATGTTGGTGAGTGGCCGTGTAGGGTGGCCCTGAGCCTCGATGGGGTAGGAGGGCAGTGCCGCGGACCTGAGTGGACGGGGGGCTGAGAACCCCTCCTGGCAGGCCTGGGCCCGGCCCACACCCTTCCCTCTGGCCTGCCCTGAGTTTCGGGACAGGAAGCAGCCCTCAGTTAAGGCACACGCCCGCCCCACCCAGCAGGCTGTGTCTGGTGCTCTGAGGATGTCCTGAGATCAAGCCTGCCATCGCTTAGGCAGATGCCCCGGGTAGACAAGATGAGAAGGGGGTGGGCTGGGGGCAGCTTTGCCGAGTAGGATTCCGAGCAGGGAAGATGGGAGCAGGGGGATGCTGGGGTCCCAAGACAGCGGGGGCAGAGGCACGGGGTGGGGCAGGGGATGCAGGGGAGGGAGAGGCCAAGGGCAGGCTGGAGGGGGCCGGGCCGCACCCCAGAGGCGCGAGGGTGGGGGCCCCGGGGATCGGGAGCCAGGCCCCCTTGGCACACGCCCTGCCCACCCCCTCCCCATGTCAGCGGCAGGTGACCTCTGTGTGAGCCCTGAGGGGCACCAGGGCGGCCTGGCAGCATCAGTCCCTTCCAGACCACACACCATTGCCGTTTGCCAGCCAGGCCAGCCCCCAGGGCAGTATACTGGGCCTGTCTGGGACCCAGCCTGGTCGGTGGGCTCTGGCCAGGAGGCTGTGGAGGTGGCGAGGGGATCAGGGGCCCCAGCGGGCTGGTGGACGAGATGAAAGTCCTTCTGTGATGAGAAGCCTGGGTCCAGCGTGTCAGCAGATGGATCCTTTTCTGCCCTCGGGCCCAGGTCCAACTCCACCCTCTGGCCCCACCCCACCAGGCACTGCCTGGCACCTGTGTTCAGCTGGGCCCCGGGCAGAGGCCTTTGCTGCTGGAACCACAGGCACCGCTGCCCGCAGGTGTGGGCAGTGGGCTCCAGGCCCCCTCCCGCGGGTGCGAGCCCGGGTGGCAGGTTGCCTGTGCTCTCTGCCCTCAGTCTACTCATCCGTCAGCTGGGTATGTGGTAGCGGCACTCGCTTCCCAGGCGCGGGAAGAGGTGAGGGTAAAAGATGCTGTACGTGAAAGCGCCCTCAGGGAGCTAACAGGAGGCATACTCAAACAACCAGCACACTACGAAACTTATCAGAGTTACCCGACGAGTCCGAGGTGCTGGGAGGCTTCCCACAGGCAGCTCCTGGAGCACCGGCCGCCGCAGAGGCCCCACAGCGTGGAGCGCACCCCTGCTCCCCGCACCTCCGGAACCGGCCCTGGTTCCTCCGCTCCTCCGGGTGGTGGGTCCTGGCCCCTTCTCTGCGCTGACCTGGGCCTTTGGGACTGAAAGGCTGGAGCTGCTCTCTGCCAGGTCTGGCCTGTCACCCTTGGGGGATGAGGTCACCTGCACAGCCCCTAACCTGGGGCCTGTGCCACTTGTAGGGGGCGCGGGCATGAACCCCCCTGCAGCTCCCCCCCAGCTTGGAAGCACCCCAGGCTGCTTCCTCTGAGGATGAGGGCGGTGGGCATCCCTGGAAGCCCCGGGGAAGAGCAGCAGGTTCCAGTGCCAGGCTCCAAGCGCTTGGCCCGTAGCTCAGTCGCCCCAGAGTCTAATCCCAGTGAGGACACAGGCTCTTCCAGGGCGGGCGCTCCCCACCCAACTTGTCTAATCTGGACGAGCCCCTGGCTGGGGGCAAGGGAGCAGTTAGAGCCAGGGACTCTGCAGGCTGGCGGCTCAGGTTCCAGTCCCGCCCAGACACTCACAGCTGTGCGGCCTCAGGCGCGTTGCTCAGCCTCTCCCACTCAGCTCACCCACCCGAACAGTGGGAGGGCTGACGGTATCTTTGTCTGAGAGTCATAGTTTTACCAAGTTGGCAAGTGCCTACAAAGGAGCCTGGCCCTGAGGGCTGAAAAATCTGAATTTCGGAGGAGGGGCAGCACTGAGAAAGGCCAGGGCTGGTCAGACCGGCCGAGTGGGCGGCGGGTCCCAGGTGCCACCCTCCAGAAGCCCAGAGCACCGAGGGGCTGGCCGCAAGCCCGCGGAGGCAGCAACAGGCCAGGACCTGGGCCAAGAGCGCAGCCCCGGCTCTGAACGCAGAGAGCGCGGGGTGAGCTGGCAGGCCCAGGAGGTTGCAGAGGCATGCCCGTGGGAAGAGAGCCGGCATGGCCAGGCCACTCGTCCACTCGCTCGCTCTGCTGTGCACTCAGTCGATTCACTGAGCCCCTCTCACACGCTGGGCGGTGTTCTAGGTGCGGGGAGAGCCCCCCACCCCGCCCCCACCAAGCATCTCTTCCAGAGGTGGGTACAGTGCCAGCTGGAGTGCAGGGAAAGGGCGTGCCGGGCATGGGGGAGGGGTCGGGGGCCTCCCTGATGACACTGAGTGAGAAAAGCACACCCAGGGCCCGCTTCGTGGACCAGCACAGGGTCCCACCCCTGGGCCAACGCTCTGCCCGCTGTCCTGAGAGTCTTGATCACTCTGCCCTTGAATGTGTGTTACAAGTGGAGTCTGATGCCCCGGGGTTGGAGCCAGGCTCAGTCTTCCTGCCCACCATTTCCCTGCCTCTCAGCTGCCCTCTTTTCCACTGGCTGGCGCCCCGGACCCCATCAGAGCTACATACACATACACACACACAACCCCAGTGGCTAACACCTCCTGCCCCCAGTGGGAACTGGAGTTCAGGGAGGCTCAGGGACGGTCATGCACGTCCCAGGGTGTCCCAGGGTTGGGCATGGAGGTGGCAGTCCCTGCCCAGGGCTGGCAGCTGCGAGGCATGTTCTGTAGGAGGTTTGGCAGGGCCAAGGTACTGAATAGTTCCTGAACAGAGGTGGTAACCCCTGGGGGGTCGCCCATGGGAAGGGGAGACTGTTTTTCTAGCAGAGGAGACTCAGCAGCTGGTGATGTGTGTGTACACCCAGGGTCCCGTAAGGGTCTTGTAAGGATCTGCGGGTTCAGAAGCAGCCCTTACAGGGAGCACAACATTAAATGACAAATTAAAAAGAGCAGGACAGATCAAGAGAGAGACTGTCTCTTGGAAGAAAGGAAAACATTTTACACCTTGGACCATTTAATAATACCTTTTTTTTTTTTTTTTGCTTTTTGAATGAGGAGTCCCACTGGTCCCCACAAATGACACAGGCAGCTCTGGTCCTGTGGAATCTGGGAGGACTTCCCAGAAAAGGAAAGAGCAAGTGTCAAGGCCCTGAGACAGAGTGTGGCTGGCATAACTGAGCACGGCGGGCGTGTGGCTGGATTAGACAAGGGGAGAGCTGCTGGGCATGAGGTGACGAAGAGGCTGGCACGTGGCGTTCGTGCCCACCCTGTCGGCTTGCAGGGACTCTGGCCGGGTGAGATGGAGAGCAAGTGAGGGTTTAGAGTAGTGAAATGATCTGGTTCATTTTAAAGGGATCATGTTGGGTGGTAGGTTGAGAATGGGCTCTAGGGTGGAGGGTGGGTAGTTCAGTGGGAAGCACAGGCAGAGAAACAGGGGATCATTTTGGAGGCCAGGGCAGTGACCCAAGGACAGGGTGAGGCCTTCCTGGCCCGGGGGTTGCATGGAGAGGGTGAGACCTGGCCAGGTTCTAAAGATGCTTTCATGGTAGGCTGCGTGTTCTGGTAGACTGGATGTGGGGTATGGGCCAAAGAGGACCCAAGGACCACTTGGCAGTTTTTTCCTGAGCTATTGGAAGGATGGGGGTGCCCTCAGCCAACCTGAGGAAGGCTATGAGGCAAGTGAGGTGCGAAATGTACCCGTTTCTGATTGCTGCTGCAACAAATGACTGCAAACTCGGTGGTTTAAAACGACACTGGTTTTTTTCCTCTCTTATAGTTCTGGAGGCCAGAAGTTTGACACCAGCTTCACTAGCCTAAAGCTAAGGTGTCAGCAGGGCTGACTTCTTCTGAGAAGCTGTGTCCTTCTCTTTCCTAGCTTCTGGAGGGCCCTCCCTCACTTCACTCCACCCACGTGCTTTTGCAGTCCCATCTCCTACTTCCTCCTCTGACCTTCTCCCCTCCCTTTCATAAGGACACGTGTGACGGCATTTAGGACTCATCTCATCTCCCCGTCTCCAGAGCCTTAACTGAGTCCCACCTGCAAGTCCATTTTGCCATATAAGGTAATATCCACCAGTTTCTGGGATTAGGATGTGTTTATCTTTGGGGGGCCATTATTCGGCATAGCACAGACAGTTAGAAACTAGACATTCCGCTTTGGATATATTAAGCCAAGATGCGTATTAGATATGCAACGAGAGATGCTGAGAAGTTGGTTGTATAAAAGAATATGGAGTTTAGGGGAGAGGTCCTGGCTGGAGACGCAAATCTGGGAGTCATGAGCATGTAAACAGCATTTAAAGCCGTGAAATTGATTAAGATCATCTCGGGATCATCATTTCCTCAAGCTGAAGAAATTTCCCAAAAGACAGAGGTAGAAATGAGGAGAGAAAATTTAAGGAGAAAATTAAAAGACCAAACCAGAGAGTCTCGCATCCAAAATGTCAGGAATTCCTGACACACACAGAGAAAGAAAGAGAAAACAAAAGAAAGAAGATTATCAAAGACATTTTTAAGAAAACCTTCCAGAAGGGACTTCCCTGGTGAGCCAGTGGTTAAGACTCCACTTCCACTACAGAGGAGACAGGTTCAATCCTGGTCAGGGAACTAAAATCCCACATGCCATGTGGCATGGCCAAAAGATTAAAACAAAACAGAAATGAAACCTATTTAAAGGGCTTCCCGGGTGGTACAGTGGATAAGAATCCGCCTGCCAACGCAGGGGACACAGGTTTGATCCCCGGTCCGGGAAGATCCCACAAGCTGCACAGTAGCTAAGCCCGTGCGCCACAACCACCGAGCCCGCCCGTTTAAGCCCGCCAGCTGCAACTACCACAGCCACAGCCTGTGCGTCGAGGGCCGGTGCCCTGCAACAAGGGGAGCCACTGCCGGGACAAGCCTGGCACCGCAACGCAAGCCCCTGCTCACCGCAGCTAGAGAAGGCCTGCACGCAGCAATGACCCAGCACAACCAAAAATACATATTTTTAAAAATAAAAACTGTTTTAAGAAGTTGAGTTTGTTGAGGTAAAATCTGTACACAATCAAATCTTTTAAAGTGTACAATTCAATGAGTTGTTAAACATGTAACTAAGCATGTAACCTCCACCACTATCAAGATATAGAACGTTTGTGTTATCCCCAAAAGCTGCCTCAGACCCCACCGCAGTCACCTCCCCTGAATCCTTCAGGAACTACTGATCCGATGACTGTCCTTATTTCAGTGCCTATGGCCTACAGAATGTCACAGAAGCATGCAGTTGGTAGCTTCTGTGTCTGAATCCCTTCACTTAGCATAATGCTATTGTAGATGCATCCATTCTGCCGTGTATACAACTGAGCTTGTCCCAGTCTCATTGCTGGAGTCATGTTTCACTGTTTAGAGGCACCACAGTAACCATGTGAGTGGAAGCTACATTGTTCCCAGTTTGGGGTTATTATGACCAAAGCTGCATTTAGGCAGGTTTTTGTCCACAGGTCTTCATGTGAACTTATACCTTCATTTCTCAAGGGTAAATGACTAGAAGTGGAACTGCTCATCATTTTTCACACCCTAACACAGACACAGACATCAAACTGAGACCGCAGAAATAAACTCACATATCTATGATCAGTTAATCTGTGACAAGAGGCAAGAATATACAATGGAGAAAAGACAGTCTCTTCAACAAGTGGTGCTGGAAAAGCTGGACAACTACATGTAATTCAACGAAATTAGAACACTCCCTCACACCATGTACAAAAATAAACTCAAAATGCTTAAAAGACCTAAATATAAGACACGACACCTTAAAGTTCCTGGAAGAGAATGGAGGCAAAACATTCTCGGATATAAATCGTAGCAATATTTTGTTAGATCATTTTCCCAAGGCAAAAGAAATAAAAGCAAAAATCAACAAATGGGACCTAATCAAACTTAAAAGCTTTTGGATGACAAAGAAAACCATCAACAAAACAAAAAGACGACCTAGGGAACAGGAGAGAATATTTGTGAATGATGTGACTGATAAGGATTAATATTCAAAATAAATAAACAGCTTGTAAAACTCAATATCAAAGACAAACACCCCGATCAAAAAATGGGCAGAAGACCTAAATAAATGTTTCTCCAAAGAAGACATACAGATGGCCAAAAAACACATGAAAAGATGCTCAACATCGCTAACAGAGAATTCTGATTCAAAACCACAATGAGGTGTCACCACACACCAGTCAGAAGGGCTGTCATCAAAAAATCTACAAATGATACACACTGGAAAAAGAAAGTCTCCTGCACGGTTAGTGGGAATGTAACCACCATGGAGAACAGTAAGAACAGATCAGTATGAAATTTCCCCACAAAACTAAAAACAGACTTATCAAATGAGCCAGCAATCCCACTCCCAAGCATATCCCAGAAAAGATGAAAACTCTAATTCAAAAAGATACGTGGACCCCAGTGTTCGTAGCAGCACTATTTACAGTAGCCAAGACCTGGAAGCAGCCCAAGTGTCCAATCAACAGACAATTGTTCCAAGATGTGGTATGTAGACAATGGAGTATTCCTCAGCTGTTAAAAGGATTGAAATATTGACATTTGCAGCAATGGGTGGATCTAGAGATTATCACACTTACTGAAGTAAGTCAGACAGAAGGAGACAAACATTTACATGTGGAGTCTAAAAAATAATACAAGTGAATGTATATACAAAACAGAAACAAGACTCCCAGACATAGGAAAAAAAAAAAACACCTTACAGTTTACCAAAGAGGAGAGGGAGAGGGAGGAATAAATTAGAAGTATGAGATAAACACTTACAAAATAATACACATAAAATAAATAAGCAACAAGGATTTGCTGGAATGCAAAAGTAGGAAGTCAAGAAACACCTGGAGTAACAGGCAAATTTGGCCTTGGAGTACAGAATGAAGCAGGGCAAAGACTGATAGAGTTTTGCCAAGAAAATGCACTGGTCATAGCAAACACCCTCTTCCAACAACACAAGAGAAGACTCTACACATGGACATCACCAGATGGTCAACACCGAAATCAAATTGATTATATTCTTTGCAGCCAAAGATGGAGAAGCTCTATACAGTCAGCAAAAACAAGACCAGGAGCTGACTGTGGCTCAGACCATGAACTCCTTATTGCCAAATTCAGACTTAAATTGAAGAAAGTAGGGAAAACCACTAGACCATTCAGGTATGACCTAAATCAAATCCCTTATGATTATACAGTGGAAGTGACAAATAGATGTAAGGGCCTAGATCTGATAGAGTGCCTGATGAACTATGGAATGAACTTCGTGACATTGTACAGGAGACAGGGATCAAGACCATCCCCATGGAAAAGAAATGCAGAAAAGCAAAATGGCTGTCTGGGGAGGCCTTACAAATAGCTGTGAAAAGAAGAGAAGGGAAAAGCAAAGGAGAAAAGGAAAGATACAAGCATCTGAATGCAGAGTTCCAAAGAACAGCAAGGAGAGATAAGAAAGCCTTCTTCAGCGATCAATGCAAAGAAATAGAGGAAAACAACAGAATGGGAGAGACTAGGGATCTCTTCAAGAAAATCAGAGATACCAAAGAAACATTTCATGCAAAGATGGGCTCGATAAAGGACAGAAATGGTATGGACCTAACAGAGGCAGAAGATATTAAGAAGAGATGGCAAGAATACACAGAAGAACTGTACAAAAAAGATCTTCATGACCCAGATAATCACGATGGTGTGATCACTGACCTAGAGCCAGACATCCTGGAATATGAAGTCAAGTGGGCCTTAGAAAGCATCACTATGAACAAAGCTAGTGGAGGTGATGGAATTCCAGTTGAGCTATTCCAAATCCTGAAAGATGATGCTGTGAAAGTGCTGCACTCAATATGCCAGCAAATTTGGAAAACTCAGCAGTGGCCACAGGACTGGAAAAGGTCAGTTTTCACTCCAATCCCAAAGAAAGGCAATGCCAAAGAATGCTCAAACTACCGCACAGTTGCACTCATCTCACATGCTAGTAAAGTAATGCTCAAAATTCTCCAAGCCAGGCTTCAGCAGTATGTGAACCGTGAACTTCCTGATGTTCAAGCTGGTTTTAGAAAAGGCAGAGGAACCAGAGATCAAATTGCCAATATCCACTGGATCACGGAAAAAGCAATAGAGTTCCAGAAAAAACATCTATTTCTGCTTTATTGACTATGCCAAAGCCTTTCACTGTGTGGATCACAATAAACTGTGGAAAATTCTGAAAGAGATGGGAATACCAGACCACCTGATCTGCTTCTTGAGAAATTTGTATGCAGGTCAGGAAGCAACAGTTAGAACTGGACATTGAACAACAGACTGGTTCCAAATAGGAAAAGGAGTTCGTCAAGGCTGTATATTGTCACCCTGTTTATTTAACTTCTATGCAGAGTACATCATGAGAAACGCTGGACTGGAAGAAGCACAAGCTGGAATCAAGATTGCCGGGAGAAATATCAATAACCTCAGATATGCAGATGACACCACCGTTATGGCAGAAAGTGAAGAGGAACTAAAAAGCCTCTTGATGAAAGTGAAAGTGGATAGTGAAAAAGTTGGCTTAAAGCTCAACATTCAGAAAACGAAGATCATGGCATCCGGTCCCATCACTTCATGGGAAATAGATGGGGAAACAGTGGAAAGTGTCAGATTTTATTTTTCTGGGCTCCAAAATCACTACAGATGGTGACTGCAGCCATGAAATTAAAAGACGCTTACTCCTTGAAAGGAAAGTTATGTCCAACCTAGATAGCATATTCAAAAGCAGAGACATTACTTTGCCAACAAAGGTCCGTCTAGTCAAGGCTATGGTTTTTCCTGTGGTCATGTATGGATGTGAGAGTTGGACTGTGAAGAAGGCTGAACGCTGAAGAATTGATGCTTTTGAACTGTGGTGTTGAGAAGACTCTTGAGAGTCCGTTGGACTGCAAGATTCAACCAGTCCATTCTGAAGGAGATCAGCCCTGGGATTTCTTTGGAAGGAATGGTGCTAAAGCTGAAACTCCAGTACTTTGGCCACCTCATGCGAAGAGTTGACTCATTGGAAAAGACTCTGATGCTGGGAGGGATTGGGGGCAGGAGGAGAAGGGGACGACAGAGGATGAGATGGCTGGATGGCATCACTGACTCGATGGACATGTCTGAGTGAACTCCGGGAGTTGGTGATGGACAGGGAGGCCTGGCCTGCTGCGATTCATGGGGTCGCAGAGTCGGACACGACTGAGCGACTCATCTGATCTGATCTGAAGGATTTGCTGTATAGCACAAGGAACTATAATATATTAACATATAGTGGAAAATAATCTAAAAAGTAGATGTGTGTGTATATATATATATATGAATCACTTTTCTGTACACTTGAAACTAAAACAATATAGTAAATGCACTATACCTCAATGTTTTAACTAGTTAATTTTCTTTTTTACTGCACTGAGTCTTCATTGCTGCGTTCGGGCTTTCTCTAGTTGCAGTGAGAAGGGGCTACTCTTGTTACCTAGCGCTCTAGCACTCTAGAGCCCACAATGGGCTCAGTAGGTGTGGTACATGGGCTTAGTTGCTCCATGGCATGTGGAATCTTCCCTGACCAGGGATCAAACCCATGTCCCCGACATTAGCAGGCAGATTGTTGTCCACCGTACCAACAGGGAAGTCTAGTTCAGTCAGTTCCGTTCAGTCGCTCAGTCATGTCCAGCTCTTTGTGACCCCGTGAATCGCAGCACGCCAGGCCTCCCTGTCCATCACCAACTCCTGGAGTTCACTCAGACTCACGTCCATCGAGTCGGTGATGCTATCCAGCCATCTCATCCTCTGTCGTCCCCTTCTCCTCCTGCCCCTAATCCCTCCCAGCATCAGTCTTTTCCAATGAGTCAACTCTTCACATGAGGTGGCAAAAGTACTGGAGTTTCAGCTTCAGCATCATTCCTTCCAAAGAACATCCAGGACTGATCTCCTTCAGAATGGACTGGTTGGATCTCCTTGCAGTCCAAGGGACTCTCAAGAGTCTTCTCCAACACCACAGTTCAAAAGCATCAATTCTTCGGCGTTCAGCTTTCTTCACAGTCCAACTCTCACATCCATACATAACCACTGGAAAAACCATAGCCTTGACTAGACGGACCTTTGCTAATTTAAGAAAATAAAATACAGAGGGTGAAATGAATGGAAAAAGTAACATGGAAACTTATATTACCATATGTAAAATAGATAGTCAACGGGAATTTGCTGTATGGCTCAGGAAACTCAAACAGGAGCTCTGAATCAACCTAGAGAGGTGGGATGGGCGGGAGATGGGAGGGAGGTTCAAACAGGAGGGGATATATGTATACCTACGGCTGTTTCATGTTGAGGGTTGACAGAAAACAACAGAATTCTGTAAAGCAATCATCCTTTGATAAAAAAGAAATAACTTAAAAAAAAAAAAGAAAGATAATAAAATACACAACTTTTCCCTAGGGGCTGAACTATTTTGCATTCCCAGCAGCCCTGTGTGAGAGTTCCCTGTGCCCCACTTCCTTGTCAACACTTGATGTTGTCATTCATTCATTTTGGTCTTTATAGCTGGTGTGTGATGGTAGTTCATGATGAGGAGCAAGGATGACCTTTTCATGTGCTTATATGCCATCTCTATCTCTGCTGAAGTGTCTCTTCAAAATCTTTTGCTCATTTTTTATTGGGTTGTTTGTCTTATTATTGAGTCATAAGAATTCTTTCTGTACTCTGGATACACATCCTTTATTAAGATTATATTTTGGACAACTTTGAAGGCTGAGCCCCAGCACACACAACAATGATACTAATGAAGATACTAGCACAGTCATTTCTCCTCTGGCATCAGCATCTTGTCTCCCTACGCAGTCTCAGCCTTCAGGCTTCTGCTTCCTTCTCAGAGATGTTGACCCCTGAAGACGTTCGCCTCTAAAAGAGACCAGTTTAATCAACAATAAAAATCCAGTCTGGAGGACTTCCCTGGTGGTCTAGTGGTTAAGAATTTGCCTGCCAATGCAGGGGACACAGGTTTGATTCCTGGCCCAGGAAGATCCAACACTCCCAGGAGCAACCAAGCCCATGAGTCACAACTACTGAGCCCACCAGCCCTAGAGCCCTGGGCTTTGCAACAAGAGAAGTCCCCACACACCAGCACAGCCACAAATAAAGAAACCTTTAAAAAAAGATACAACCTGGAGGTAGCTCTGTTTATCAAAACAAAACGTTTTGAGGCGTCCCTAGTGGTGCAGTGGTTAAGAAACCAGAGGCAGGTTCCATCCCTGGTCAGGAAACTAAGATCCCACATGCCCTGGAGCAACTTAAGCTGGAGCACCGCAACTAAAGAGACTGTGCCCAACGGTGAAAGATCCTGCCTGAGGCAACAAAGACCCAAGGCAGCCAAGTAAATTTTTTTAAAAGAAATGTTTTAATAGAAGGGCACGTCTTTGCAGCTCCTTCATCGGCACGCTCAGCTTCCCCAGCCAGACTGAACAGAGAGAGGAGTGAAATGGCCCCACAGTACTCTCCTTGTACTAAGACGTTCCTATGGGATTTTCCAGCTTACTTTAACTTTTTAAGGCCTTCATATACTATTAAGGACCTCTTTTTTTTTTTTTAAGGACCTCTTTTAATTGTTGGAATTCTTGTCTCTGCTGACCTCAAAAATATTAACACACTGGAGAAAACTGTGTGAGAGAGACCCGAGTTGTGCTGACGTTATGGCCCTGCCCACCAATCACCAGTGAAATAATAGGCGTTAACAAAACACGTGTCCTAGCAAAACAGTCCATACACAGCTTAGCTCAGCCATGAACAGTATGTATAAAGGTAAAATAATGAAATTCTGAATATTGCTTAAACAGGAAATATGATATAACTGTGCTGTGAAGAGGGAAACGCTGGGCTGGATGAAGCACAAGCTGGAATCAAGATTGCTGGGAGAAATATCAATAACCTCAGATACGCAGATGACACCACCCTTATGACAGAAAGTGAAGAAGAACTAAAGAGCCTCTTGAAAGTAAAAGAAGAGAGTGAAAAAGTTGACTTAAAGCTCAACATTCAGAAAACGAAGATCATGGCGTCCGATCCCATCACTTCATGGCAAATAGATGGGGAAACAGTGGAAAAAGTGGCTGACTTTATTTTTCTGGGCTCCAAAATCACTGCAGATGGTGATTGCAGCCATGAAATTAAAAGACGCTTACTCCTTGGAAGGAAAGTTATGGCCAACCTAGACAGAATATTAAAAAGCACAGACATTACTTGGTCAGCAAAGGTCCATCTAGTCAAGGCTATGGTTTTTCCAGTAGTCATGTATGGATGTGAGAGTTGGACTATAAAGAAAGCTGAGCCCTGAAGAATTGATGCTTTTGAACTGTGGTGCTGGAGAAGACTCTTGAAAGTCCCTTGGACTGAAAGGAGATCCAACCAGTCCATCCTCAAGGAGATCAGTCCTGGGTGTTCACTGGAGGGAGTGATGTTGAATACTTTGGCCACCTGATGTGGAGAGCTGACTCATTTGAAAAGACCCCGATGGTGGGAAAGATTGAGGGCAGGAGGAGAAGGGGACGACAGAGGATGAGGTGGTTGGATGGCATCACCGACTCAATGGACATGAGTTTGAGTGAACTCCAGGAGTTGGTGATGGACAGGGAGGCCTGGCGTGCTGCGGTTCATGGGGTCGCAAAGAGTCGGACACGACTGAGTGACTGAACTGAACTAAAAAGGGAAAAGACTTGGGAGAGGCAAGTAAGGTTGCTAAATTCTCATTTGTCATAGTAGGGAGATAGTTGATAATACGTCGAACTGAAAACTCAAGAAATAACAACATAAGCGTAATTTTCATAAATATGAAGGTCTCTCTCACACACACAAAATAATTGAAAGAGGTTCCCCCAGGGCATGTGAGTCGGAGATGGGCCTGTGAGTCGTCCATCAGAAGTACTGGCATTCTATTTGCAATAGTTAAAAATCTGGTGAAAAATCAAGTCCAGAGAGTACTTCCCTGGTGGTACAGTGGATAAGAATCTGACTGCCAATGCAGGGGACACGGGTTCGATCCCTGGTCCGGGAAGATTCCACATGCCACGGGGCAACTGAGCCTCTGTGCCATAGTTACAGAGCCCACACCCTAGAGCCTGTGCGCCACCAGAGAAGGCACCACAATGAGAGGCCAGCGCACCGCACAGAGACCCAGTGTAACTGGAATTAAACAGATAAATACAATGTTTGAGAACTCAAGTCCACAGATGATTTTCATAATAATATAAATTGGGGTTTTGAATTGGAATTTGAATCAGATCTTTCTGACTGTAATCACTTGTTACAAGTAGGGAGATTTAGAAGCTGATTGGGGAGGTGACAAGCAAGCGATGGGCTGTGACCTACACGTGTTGTGTTGTGTGGGTGTGGGTGTGCCCACGTGCCGTGTACATCCCCCTTCTGGCCCAGCAGGGCCCATCTGTCAAGACCAATGTTCTCCAGCAAGGCTCCCACATGGCCTTGCCGGGCTCTTCACCCCTCATTCAGCAGCACCGCCCTCCTTGCTCAGCCAGGCAGGCTAAGGGCTGGCAATCACCCTTCAGGGTCACTTGGAGGCATGTCAGGTGTCTTTATTCACTTGGAGGAAATTCCAGAACTTGTACAGAATCGTCTCGGGCACCTGGCTACAAGTGGTAGCAGTCAGTCACTTTATCCCCACGTACTGAGCTGAGTGCCAGCAGCCGCCGTCTCTGGGGTTGGCAGAAAGGACAGATCACCCTGCTCCAGCTCGTGTTGTGTTGTGTCTGTGCGGAGGAGGCTGAGGCGGGGGCCGGGGGGGAGAGAGAACGAGAAGAGAAGGCTCCGCTCTTCAGCCGGTGAGGGCTTTTTAGGGTTAGCCTGGCATGCCTAGGCACCCAAGGCTGCAGAACTGTGGATGGGGGCAGTGGCTCTGAAGCCAGGGACCCTCCTGATCTGGCAGCAGCACCTTACCCAGTTCAGGGTGACAGCAAATGCCCGCTTGGCATTCACTGTGTGCCACACTCATCACATGTGTAATCCAGACAGAAATCCCTGAGGAAGGCACTGTTACCCCATTTTACAGAGGAACAAACTGAGGCACAGAAAGTTTACGTAACTTACCCCAAATTACACAGCCAGACCTATATGTAGCAGGTGATGGGGCTCCACTGTCCAAGCACAGGTCCTGTCTGAAAGCTCATCTGGTCAACTTCTTGCTACAAAATATCCAAGCAGTAATTGTGAAATGGATTCTAAGCTCATAAAATAAGGCAAGGTGTGTATAGAGTGCAGGATTTAGCATCACAACTATGTTTGAACCTTGTCTCCTGCCGCAGGAAGTCTATCTCCATGGCCTGTATCCACAGCCTCCTGGCACTCAGAACCCAGTGGGCTGGCCCAGTAAAGTGCCCTAGTGGGAGGTCAGGGGGCCTTGGACAGGCTGGTACCTGATCGAATGTCATTGCTCTCAAGGTCAGGGCCAGGTGCCCCCTTGGTGACTTCTTTTTCATTTGCTGGGGACCTCCCCTGCTGCTTCCCTCCAGCCCTGGGGTTGGTGACTGTCCCCCCTGCGCTGGTCCTGGAGGGCTGGACTCTTCAGCTGGTTCCCTTAACCCCCGTGGCCCTGCCCATTTGGTAAGTAGTCCCCTTTGTAAATAATCCTCCTGGAATTTCCCTGATTCGCGGAAGCCATCTGTTTTCCCACAGGCCCCTGACTGGTGTGACAGCGTCATGAATAATGGGGGAACTGGAAGCACCTGAAATGTGGGAGAGAGGGGTGGGGGGCGGGGAGGGCTGGCTGACCAGGGGCCACTGCACAGCGGCTGGGCGGGAACGGAGGCCAGGATGTTGCGGGAGTGGAGGAGGGAACGCCAAGGGCAGGACGCTTGAGGATGAACAGAAACCTGGAGACGGAATTGCGCAACCTGCACTGGTCACGACCTCCAACAAGCTTCCTGCAGGCAGCGAACCGCAACCTGGGGCCTTGAGGCCAGCACGGAAGAAACAGTCGAGGTCGGAAATGAATGAATCCATAGTGTCCAGGCCCAGCACTGTCTTCTCTTCTTCCCACGGGGGCCCTAGGCGGACCCCAGGAAGAGAGGAGAATGCTATTTAGGCCTCACACCAGGACGAGGGGTGTGTGTGTGTGTGAGAGAGAGATGGGTGTGTTGGGTGTGTGATCTAGTGTGGTGTAGGGTGATGTGTGTGCGTCTATCCGTCAAGGCAAGGTACCGCGTGGACCCCCCAACCTGGGGTGAAGCCCCGCCCACCTGGAGGCCCCGCCCACTCGAGGCGGAGGCGGTGGCGCAGCGAGCCCCGGAGGCTCCCAGAACGCGCCTGGGGCACCGCGGCCGCGGGGCCGGCGTCTGCTTTGCCAGGTTCGAGCCCCGGGCACTATAGGTCCCCGCGCCCTGGCCCTTCACGAGTGACGAACCCTCTCTGGGCTTCAAACGACACCGGCCTCACGAGGTGCCCGCAGGGATGAGCCGAGGCTTCGGTGTATATAGCGCTGGCCGCGTCCTGGGCAGGGGCGCCCCTCCGCCAACGACGCTCCCCGCCCCCGCCCGCGCCGGGGCGGTGACCCAGCACCTCGGCCCAGTGGCAGCAACAGGGGCCTGTGTGGGCATGGGCACAGCCCCCCAGCTGCCCCCGCGCTGCGGTTCGGCGGCCTGCAGCTGCGGGGTCTGCCGTGCGCTCACGAGATGGAGGCGGCGCTGGGGCGCGCGGTGAGCGCCACTCGGTGCTGGGCGGCGGGGGACCCCGTGGCGGACACACCCCCGCAGGGCCGCGTCCAGTAGAGCGAAACGGAGAAACAGACTGCTGGCTGCCTTCCTATCAAGTTCTTTTCTAACCTTGATCACCGAAAATATTACTGTTCTGATGCCCCAGAGGAGCGAACGGAACCACGATTGGTTCGCAGCCAAGGTTTGTGGAAACCGGTTTCCCCGGGAACCGCGGGGGCGGAACAAGAGCCTCCTTCCCCCCGGTTCCTCCCACACACTCGCGGAGGGGGGAGGGGAGAGGCAGGGATTGTGCGGGTGGAGGGCTGCCTGAGGGCGGAGTGGGAGGGGTAGGAGTTGGCCTGGGGCGGGTGGAGGTGGGAGGGCCTGTCCTGCAGAGGGGAGTAGGCCTGGGCACGGAAGGTCTAAATCCCCAGAGCTTTAACTTATTCCCCCGCCACCTCGGGCTTCGCAGGTGGCGCTAATGATAAAGAACCTGCCTGCCGATATAGGAGACACAGGAGACTGGGGGCTTTGATCCCTGGGTCGGGAAGATCCTCTGGAGGAAGAAATAGCCACCCACTCCAGTATTCTTGCCTGGAGAATCCCATGGAGAGGAGCCTGGTGGGCTAGAGTGCATGGGGTCGCAAGGAGTCAGACACGACTGAGGCGACTTAGCACACCTTTGTCAGCAAAGTGATGTTTCTGTCTCTGCCCCCTGAGGGAGCCACTGCGGGGTCCCTGAGAGGCAGTGGGCAGGTATGATTTCCACATTAGAAAAACCCCTTTAGTGGAAAAGGGTCTGAATGGAGAGGAGAGGTGAGGATGTTTCCAGCTGGGAGTAGGGCAGGGGGAGAAAAGGGATGGAGTGGGCAGCAGTTGTGGGGGCGGGGGTGCCGAGAAGGGGAGAAGCCCCATCCGTGCCTGACTGCCTGCAGTGCTGGGTCAATGAAAGGGCCCAGTGGGGTGCAGACTCAGCCTGCTCAGAGGAAGGGGAGTCCTGACTTGTGTGTGGCCCTTCGGTGGGCATGACAAAGCAGGATGTCTGCACGGGATCTACTGGCTCCTACTTGCAGGGGGCTCTGTGGGTACCAGAGGGCCTGGTCTGACTCTGCGCCCCAGCACGGGGCTGTCCCAGGTCCCTTTCTCTCCTTCCCAAGCCCCACCCTTCAGAGCACATTCCAAAGGGGACCCCTTCCTTGCACCCAGCATCTCCACCTTAGTCCCCTTAAGGGGCCTCCCCCCTCCTCCTGCCATATGCCAGCCAGCCTCCCCGTGGTGGCCAGTGGGCATTGAAAAACACCAATCTGGTCTTTCTCTCCACCCAGAATAAGAGCCAGACTCATGGCCCACAAACCCCAACCTGACCTCACCTCCCTCCATTCTGCCCTGCTCTGCCCGCTGCACCCCCAGGCGGCCCCCAGAGCTCCCCTTAGAGCCTTCCTTTCTCACCCACTCTCCTCCTCCTTCACACACCCCTCCCCGGGAGCCCCAGAAGGCTGCCTGCTCAGTATCCAAGCCCCATCTCAAATGTCACCTTCTCCTGGCAAAAGCAGCCATCTCTGTTACATGAATCTGGGTTTATTTCATTTTCTTTATATGCTTACCAGCATTTGAAGAGTACTTTACTTGTGTTCTTATTTATCCTTTTCTCCCAGACCAGAATATAAGTTCCCTGAGGACAGGGACCATGTCTATCTTACTCAAGGTTATGTTGCCGGGGCCTGGACCAGTGCTAGGCACACGGGAGAAGGCCAGTGAACACTTACTACCCAAGCGAGCCTGCTGGCCCCTGGGGGAGACAGATATGTCTCCAGGTTGTGATGAGTGAGCCAGGTCTAAGCAGTCTGGGAGGAGGTTGCAGAGCTGAGTCCTCCTGGGGGGAATCTGGAAAACCCTTGAAGAAGAGGAAGGATTCGGTTCTGACAGGAGTAGGTAACAATTCTTGAGGAAACTGGCAGGAGCACCTTTGCAGGGGTAGGGTCCTGATGAGGGGAGGGCCCGGCCTCCGGATGGCTGACATATAAGACCCAGATATGTGGGAATTCCCTGGTGGCCCAGGGGTTAGGACTCAGAGCTTTTGCTTCCTGGGGCCCAGAGTCAACCTCTGATGGGAGAAACTAAGATTCTACAAGCTGAGCAGCCAAAAACCCCAAACAACAACAATAAACACCAGGTGTGGGGTGCTGGGGGCTAGGGGATTAACCTGAAAAGGTCGACTGGGGCCAGGCTATGAACTGTTTCGTTAGGGACTGAACTGTGTCCCCCACAAGATTCATATGTTGAACTCCTAACCCCTAACACACCTCTGAATGTGACTGTCTTTGAAGATACGGCCTTTAAAAACGTAATCGAGATTAAACAGAGATCCTATGGTGGGCCCTGATCCAGCAGACTAGCGTGCATGCTAAGTGGCTTCAGTCGTGTCTGACTCTTTGTGACCCCATGGACTCGCAGCCTGCCGGGCACCTATCCATGGGATTCTCCAGGCAACAATACTGGAGTGGGTTGCCATGCCCTCCTCCAGGAGATCTTCCTGACCCAGGGATCGAACCAGAGTCACCTGTGTCTCCTGCATTGGCAGATGGGTTCTTTATCACCAGCACCACCTGGGAAGCCCCAGTAGACTGATGACCTTATAAAAAGAGGGAGAGGGGACTTCCCTGGTGGTCCAGTGGCTAAGGCTCCGAGCTTCCAATGTGGGGGACCCAGGTTTGACCCCTGATCAGGGAACTAGGTCCCATGCTGTAACTGCTGCTGCTGCTGAGTCACTTCAGTTGTGTCCAACTCTGTGCGACCCCATAGCCGGCAGCCCAGTAGGCTGCCCCGTCTCTGGGATTCTCCAGGCAAGAACACTGGAGTGGGTTGCCATTTCCTTCTCCAATGCATGAAAGTGAAAAGTGAAAGTGAAGTCGCTCAGTCGTGTCCGACCCTCAGCGACCCCATGGACTGCAGCCTTCCAGGCTCCTCCATCCATGGGATTTTCCAGGCAAGAGTACTGGAGTGGGTGCCATTGCCTTCTCCCATGCTGTAACTAATGATCCTTCATGCCACAACAAAGACTGAAGACCTCACAGGCTGCAACTAGATCTGGCACAGCCAAATAAATAAAGATGTTTTAAAAATAAATAAAAAGAGGGAGAGACACCAAGAACAAAGAGACACCACGCACAAAGAGAAAAGGTCATGTGAGGGCTGGCAAGGTGGCAGCCATCTGCAAGCTGAGGAGAGAAGCCCCAGAGGAACCCAGACTTGCCAACACCTTGAGCTGGGACTTCCAGCCTCCAGAACTGTGAGAAAATAAATTTCTGTTGTTAAGACTAACATAGGTCTTAAGACTGAAATTTTCGAACTTTAAATCCTATATTATTAACCTGGTTCAAAAATCAAACAGAAAAAGTCATAGTGACTAGATGAGCAGGTCGGCATCAACCAGTGGAACTGCATGTTGATAGTATGTGATGATCTTGGCATTTTTATCCCTGGGATATTCCTCCCCAAATCCCACAAACTCAAGCGAATCATGAAGAAAATATCAGATCTCAACTGAGAAATATTCTCATTCAATTCAGTTCAGTTGCTCAGTCATGTCCGACTCTTTTGTCATCCCATGAACTGCAGCACCCCAGGCTTCCCTGTTCATCACCATCTCCTGGAGCCTGTTGAAACTCAAGTCCATCAAGTCAGTGATGCTATCCAGCCATCTCATCCTCTGTCATCCCCTTCTCCTCTTGCCTTCAATATTTGCCAGCATCAGGGTCTTTTCTAATGAGTAAGTTCTTCACATCAGGTTGCCAAAGTATTGGAGTTTCAACTTCAGCATCAGTCCTTCCAATGAATATTCTATCAAATACCTAACCAGTATTCTTCAAAACTGTCAGGTCATATAAAATAAGGAGGGTTCAGGGAACTGTCACAGCCAAGAGGAACTGACGGTGACATGATGACTAAGTGTAATGTGTCCTGGGTGGGATCCCGGAGTAAAGGACGTTGGGTAGAACTAATGTATGTGCCAAGTCGCTTCAGTCATGTCTGACTGCAATGCCATGGACTGTAGCCCACCAGGTTCCCGTCCATGGGATTTCCCAAACAAGAATACTGGAGTGGGTTGCCATGCCCACCTCCGGGAGATCTTCCTGACCCAGGGATCACACCTGAGTCTCTTACATCTTCTGCATCGGCAGGCAGTTCTTTACCACTAGCACCTGCTGGGAAGCCCAAATAAGGTATTGTGTTCAGTTGCTAAATTGTGTCTGACTCTTTACGACTCCATGAACTGCAGCACTCCAGGCTTCCCTGTCCTTCACCATCTCCCTGAATTTGCTCAAACTCATGTCCATTGAGTCAGTGATGCCGTGGACTTCAGTTAATAAAAAATGTATCGGTTTTGGTTCATTAGTTTAAACGAATGTACCACACTAACAGGCTTCCTCAGTGGTGCAGCAGTACAGTATATGCCTGCAGTGCAGGAGTTGAAGGAGATGGGAGTTCAATCCCTGGGTCAGGGATCCCCTAGAGGAGGGCAAGGCAAGGCACTCCAGTATTCTTGCCTAAAGAATCCCATGGACAGAGGAGCCTGGTGGGCTACAGTCCACAGGATCGCAAAGAGTTGGACTTGACTGAAATGCCTGAGAATGCACACACCCACAAATGTAAGATGTTAAAAGGAGGGGAAACAGAGTGGGGTCCAGGAAGGAATATGGGAACTTTGTATTATCTTTGAAATTTCCCTGTACATCTAAAGCTGCTCCAAAGTTTATTTTTTAAGTAGCAGTGAAAATGGTCAGTCTGATCTCTGACCTAATCCACACAGTTCGCACTCCTGCCTGCAATCCCTTATTAGGGTTCTTGGTCCTTCAAGAATTCCTTTATGCAAATTTGACTCTCTACTTTCTCCCCAAATGGGCTTTTTAACATGCTTGAAAGAATATGTAATCATTTTTAATATAAAATAGTTCAAACATACAAAGTAGAGAGAAAAGCACATCCCAGGGACCCATCACCCACATTCAACAATTATCGAGGATTTGCCGAGTGCGCTTAGGCTGGATAGGATCTCCTGCCTGACTCACTCTCTCTTTTGCTGAACCATTGTGCATCTTTGAACAACCCAGACGTCTTCTTCCACCACCCTAAGAACCATACCCACCATCAACAGTGACTCCTGAAGGGCTTCTTGTGAACTTTAATCTGGGTGATGTGGAAACATAGACAGCTTGGCAGGGTGTTTATCTTGACCCAATTATGTCCACGTGTGGGATGCTTTGGGTGTGGAGGTCAGAGCTGGGAGGCCAATTCTGCACGCCCTTGGTCTAGATACCAGATGATGGACCAGGTGATGGGGCCTGGTGCTTAGAGGCTGCAGCAGAATGGAGAGGAGGGGGACTAGCCAGAGTCAGTGTGGCTGGCCACCAAGCAGCCTGGCTTCACATGGGTGCCTGCCTGGAGGACAGAGGGTACCTCGGTGTGAGGGTGGGGCAGCTGCCTCTGTCGGTGCCCACAGGTCCTGCAGGCAAGAGTGGGGACCCAGTGGCCTAGCTTCCCCTTCTCGGGAGAGTGAGCTCATTTTGACCATCTCATCCCAGGTGGCACCTCTCTGCTGTGCCCTGACAAAGCCTGTTCTTTGCCTGTGCCCACCCCTTCGCGACTCAGGACTGGAGCGTGTCAGAGCTGAAAGGCCCTCAGCAGTCATGGACTCTAGACTTGCCCCAGTTAGATGTGGGAAAACTGAGACCCAGAGAGGAGATGCAAGCTGCTTGGGGCCACATGGGGAGTCAGAAGCAGGGCTGGAGTTAGAACCAGGTCTCTGACCTTCAACCTGGGATCTCCTGTTATTACCTAGAGCTCTCTCTTCTCTCCCAGAAGAGATGTGTCACTAGCCATTGATGCCCAGTGTGTATAAATTTAAAAATCTCTGCATAGTCCCTCTCCCAGGGGATTACCTGGGTCACCTCTGTATACTAAGCCTGCTTGCTAAGGATAGCAGAACTACAGAAACTATTATTTATAGAGCCGATCCCATGGGTCACAAACTGTGTTGGGAGATTTTCATACTCATCCGAATCTCCCTAAATCCCAGGAGGCAGGTGTTATTATTTCTGTAATCTCCCATTATAGAGATGGGCAAATTGAGATAAACAGAGAAGGTGCAGCTTGTCTAAGATCATACTTGAGGGCGTGGCTGAGGCAGTGTCTGTTTGACTGGGAAGTCTACACTCTCAACCACTAACCAACAGCCTTGGCCTCTGAAGAAGAAGCCAAGAAGAGGATGGTGGTGGCTCCCCCTCTTTGTCCCTCAGCCCCACCCAGCGGCTCAGGCCCCTCAAAGGAGCAGACAGGCTAGGGACAGACTCTGATCATCTCTGTCCCTAGAGACGTCCCTCTGACATCACCTGCTGTCATCTCTATGGTCCACTCCCAAGGTGGGTTTGGGGCGATAAACAGACCCCTACGCTCCAGATACTCCAGAAGTTTCAGTGCTGCCTGTGGAGTGCACAGGTCACTATCTCATCTCCCATCAGGGTTCAAGTGAATGGCACAGTGTGGCGGGCACAGAAAGGATGAGCGCTCACTGGGCAGTGAGGGTCCGCTCAGCCCCAGCCCAGCCCTGGTCTCTGTTACTCAAGCGCTTAGACCGCGGACCTGGTGAGACAGGGCCGTAAGGAGAGAAGAGGACCCTGGAGAGGAAGACTGCGTGCCGCCCGGGACGTCTGCGCCTCTGAAGGATGCTGGCACAGGTGCTGCAGGCGTCCTAGGCCAGGGGTACCGCCTGCGGGAAATGCCAAGGCTGAAGAGCCGCCACGTGCCCGGGAAGGTCGGCTGGCCGTGGGGAAAGGGCCCCGGGAGGGTCGTAGAAGCCGCGAGCAGGTGGTGGTGGCGGGGAACAGGTGCCCAGGGCCCGAACGCCACGCCGGCTCGTGGGTCCGTGCTGAGCAATGCGGAGCCAGGTCACACGCGTGGTCTGGGGCGCACCCACCCGCTTCCAGCCCGAGCCCTGCAGCCCCGCGGGGCGCCGGGAGGCCGGGGTCAGGACGCGGTCAGAGGGGCACGCGCGCGCCGTGGCCGCGGTATGCGCCCCGCCCGCGCCGGGCCTCCCGGAGCCCGGGTTCGAGCCGTGGCCCCGCCGAGACGCGCTGCGGTGCCCCGGCCAGGTCCTCCCTCCCTTGGGCCTCAGTTTCCCCCATGCCCTAGGTCTCGGAGGAGCGGCAGCGCACGGCCAGGGCCCCACAAGCCGGCCAGCGGGGCGGGGCAGCGGCCCGGCTTCCGCAGCGCGCGCGCCCCTCCGCCTTCCGCGGGAGCGCGGACGCGCTCGTACCTGGCCGCGCTCGGGAACGAGGCGGGGCGGGGCGGGGCGGGAATGCCCCGCCCCCGGCGCGGGCGGACCAATCGGAGGGGGCGGCGGGCCCCGTGAGGGGCGACGCGCTGGGGGCGGGGCCTGCGGGCGCTGAGGAGAGTCCGCGGGCTGGCGGCGGGAGGCGGGCGGCCGGAGGAGGCGGCGGCGACGGCAGCCGGTCCCGGGACAGCGACGCAGCGCGCCGGCGGCCGCGACAGAACCGGCCAGACTCCGCAGCCCGCCGCAGCCGCCGCCTCCCCGTGAAGGCCAGAGAACGCGGCGGCGGGCGCGCGGCCTGTGAGGGCGACCGGAGCGGCGGGCACGGCGCGGCGCCGAGCGTCCTGTCAGGCGGCCGAGGGCGCCGCGGACCCGCGCCGCGATGATGCCGGTGGGTGCGGGCGGCGGCGGCGGCTTCCTCCGCGGGCAGCCGGCCAAACCTCCTTCCTCCCGCGCCTCCCGGCCCCCGGGGGCCCTCGCGAGCTCGGCGGGCCGGGCGGGAGGGGAAGGAAGTGGCCTGGCGGGCGCGCCCGGTCTCGGCGCCCCCCCCCCGGCGGGCGGGCAGGTGGGGCGGCGCCGGCTGTCAGCGCGGGCTGAGCCGGGGGTCCGGGGACCTGGGGTCCGGGGGTTGCAGCGGGGGCCGGCGTGGTCGGGGGTCCGGGGGCGGGGGATCCCTGGCCGGCGCCCCCTCGGCCGCCAGCGCGGCCCTTTCCTGCCGAGCCTTCGCGGCCGGGCTGCCCGGGAGGGGAAGCCGGAGGTGGGATTGGAGCCGGTCAGTTCCCCCCTCCCCACCCCGTCCGTCCTGGCGGGGGGTCGTTTAGCGCTCGCCCTGTTTCAGGGTCTCGAGGCGCCTCTGTCCCCCCCCACCCCCACCCCACCCCGCCTGAAATTTGCTGGTGTCGTATTTGGAGTCGGCAGTGTGGGCACCCCCGTGTGGTGTTCCCACGCTGGAAACCCACATTTCTCCGTAGTCCTTTTAGTGATTTCTGAAATCCTGTTGTATTTAGCAATTTACTTGGGGACTGGATTTTGAGAGCCATTTTAGGCATTCCCTTTTACCGTACCTTCAAGATTTGTACATTTGGCGTTATCTGGCCTGTCGCCGCCTTTTTGAAGGTTGAGCTAGGTTCGTTTGTGGTGCGGTGCCGCCTTGTCCTGCCCTCAAGGGTGCGTTCTACTAGCAGACAGAGCTTGTTAGATTGCCAGGCTCCTAGCGGAGCTTTTCCTTTACCTGTCATCTAAAGAGCCGTGGGTGCTGAATTATAATTTTTCTATTCTGGCTTTTTGTGAAGTAAAGTGTCTTGATTTATGAAAAAAATGAAGGGCTGGTGGTACTCAGTTGGATGTATTGGTTTTCTGAGTGCCTGTATATTAAGTAAAATTCTCAAAGGCATTTGTAGTAAAGTAACAATTTAGCCTACAATTTCTACATTTGAAAATCCATTTCGGAAGGAAAGTACAGTTTCTCTGCATTTTCTGCTTGAATACTATTATTCCACCGTGCTGCACCCAAGGACACTTAGATTAGAATTTTTTTCTCCCTGATCTTTCAAATCATTTCCTGTCTCTTGGTAATCTCTTCTGCCCTTTTTGAACTGATTCCAACGCATTGCCTTTGCAGAGTCTTAAGATTTGACCTAGTTGATCCTTAGATCCTTCTTTGGCATCAGAGCTTGTTATATTTCTAAATGTTTGGTTTTAAATGAATGATTGTCTTGTAAAGAAAGAACTGGATCAGCATCAGAAGATCCAGAATCCAATACTGGTTCTGCTACTTTTTAGCAATGTGACCTTGAACAAGTCAAGGTCTCCAAGCCTGGAATTACCTCCAAAGAAGGGATAAAAACAGACCAATATCTGAGGGCTGTCCTGAGGATCAAAAAGGATGATGTGTCCAGAAGTCCTTGTTAAACAGAATGCCATGCAGATATTTTTTATAGTTAATATGGCTCTGAATTGTCAATTTCTAATTTTAACCTCTGCAAGATAAGGCATTTGGAAACAGTTCTCTCCCTAATTCTCACTGGCTAGATTGGGAAAAGGCATTATGGTGTTTTGGAATTTTGAAACCACTTTTAGCTAAATCCTGTAATTGATACTGTAGTAATATTGAAGCACACCTATAAAGTTTTGACTGATTTCATTATTGTATGATGTTTCATTTTAAATACTCTGTTAAGGAATTTGGCTTACATTTTCCATATGATACATTCAGATTTTTTATTTCTCTGCTCCACATAATTAGAATTTCTAGTCTACCAGGTTTTCCTTTTCAGAAGTTTGCTTAGCTGGCAGTTGGGAGATTTCTTTGTGATACTCATAATAATCAAATACTGTTTTTAAAAAACAGGCCTATTAAGTATTTAAAACACACTGCTTTTATTTTAAAATGCCTTCTAGAAACAGATGGTATTTCTCTTAGTCCCACTTTCAAGGTCTTTACTTTTGTATTTCCTTCTTGTTCCCTAAGTACGACTTTTAAGATTGAGTCCTTCCTCTATAAATGTAGTTGGGGTTGGTTGTAAATTTCATAGAAGTTTTAAGGACATGACATTCTTACTTGGTACTATCTTAAACTGTGCACCCAAGATATAAATAAGATTTTTCTTTATTTCATCATCATCATCATCATCGTGAATCATTGAAGGAGGTTTAGATCATATTTTGCAGAGTTTATATAGAGTAGCACTACCCATTAAGAATGTAATGAGCCACACAGATGAGATTCAGATTTGTCTAGTAACCAGTATTATTTTTAATAGTTTATTTTATTAACTCAATATATTAAAAATATTATAACTAACATATAATCAATATGAAAAATTTACTCATGTGATACTTTACTTTTTTTTTTGGTACTAAGATGTTGAAATCAGTGTGAATCCAGTGTAAATCCAGTGAAGTTCTATGTATATAGCACACCTCAGTTCAGACTAGGACATTTCAAGTGCTCAGTAGTACATGTAGCTTAGTGGCTACTGTCTTGAATAACACAGGTTTAGAGTGTATGGTATTTTACTTATTTGAGAATTGGCAATTAGTGGGTAGTATCTGTAACAACTTTTAATTGATTAGATGATTTACTGCAGCAGCCAGCCTCTCAGCTGTTGGAAATTAGTATCTTGCCATGTTCTCATCTGACACAATAAGGTCTTTGTAGAGGTCTTCAATTTGCTTGTTACATCAAGTTTCATGACTGTCAATTTTAAACAAAGTTGTATTTTGGAATTTTCTGTTATTAAAATATCATTGCATTCTAGTATGTGTGGTCATTCACCTTTTTTCAATGGATGACATTTTAAAACAGTTTCCCAGGGGGAAAAGGGATCACAGTTTAAAGATGACTTGTTGACTGGTCCCTAACCTCTGGACCTGACATCATTTAGGCCATACCTAAACAACTTTGATAGAAATAAGGATTTTAATAAAAGTAGCCTGGTTCAGAGCATGAAAAGGCTGAAAAACTGCCTTGCTCATTAGCATCATTCTTTTCTACAGAATGAACACTTTGCAGCTGTGGAGCTTTTTGTGCACAGGTGAAATGTATCTGGAGCATGGTGCTAAGGGTACTTTTTTCTCTTTCAAAGGACTGTTGACTTGGGTAAAGGAAGTTCTGTGGCTCTGAAGTGTGTATTATTTGTAAGAAAGGCACTCTGGTGGTAGTGTTTCGGTCGTGTTAGCAGTGGGACTCCTTACCTCTAGTAGACACCATGCAGTGTGATTAGTTGATTCCACTTATTTCTGTCCTAGGAGCTCTTTCAGCATACTCACTATGGGCTGTGGGTTACATTAATTTGTGCTCAATATTTAGCTCTCATTAAACAAACATTGTTATTTCATGTATTCACTTTTGATGATGTAGAAAACATTTTGAGGTTCTGAAATAGATTCCTTTGGAAACCATCAGCTTTCATGTAATTGACAAAACAGTGAACTGGAAGCAGAGAGGCTAAGGTTCTAATCCCCACTTGTAAGTAACTCTGTGACCTTTGGACTTAAATTTCTTTGAGCCTCCGTTTCTTACCTGTAAAATGAGTTGGTCCTGGTCTTTTCCAAGAATTTGTGCTTGGTCTATTAGTTAATATGTGACAGATACTTTAATGAGGGTCAACAATATTTTCATTGGCTGCATCGGAGGTTTACACAACCTGCCGCTTGTTTCGGCAGTCTTTAGTAAGCGCGTTGACTGCCTGAGTATTTTGGTATGATAGAACTGATAGAAGAAGCTCAATGGATGTTCGCTGTTATTGTTCATAATTAAGTCATTTGATCGGCTTTAATTTCTAGCCTAACTCCGTAAACAAAACACTAAGGACTGGAGAAGATTTTTTTTTTTTTTAATTCTAGTGACTCCTTGAACTGTAGCCCTTCAGGCTGCTCCAGGCTTCTCTGTCCATGGGATTCTCCAGGCAAGAATACTGGAGAGGGTTGCCATTTCCTTCTCCAGGGCATCTTCCTGACCCAGGAATCAAACCCTAGTCTCTTGTGTCTCCTGCGTTAGCAGGCGGGTTCCTTACCACTAGCACTACCCGAGAAACCCAGTTAAGTCATTTTGATTGGTTTTATTTTATAGCCTAACTCAGTAAACAAAGCACTCAGGACTGGAGAAGTTTGTTTGTTTATTTTTAAATTCTGGTTTCTTTGAGACAAAAATTCAAAGATAATATTACCATTTAAGATAATCAAACTATTTCTAACCTTTGGAGTGCCAAAAAGTTCACAGAAGGAAAAGGAAAGCTTCGATCATACAAAGATGCAAATATGAAAGGTTTGTTATTACAGTTTTATTGAACTTAAAAATAGTCTTTAGGAATAACTCTTCTGAAGGCTACAGTATTAAGTACAGCAGTAAAGTTTTCCAGCTGTTTAACTTCAACAATTTAGTAGTAATAAGCACTCAATGAATGGTGCTTGTCATTATGTGCTAAAACACTGTGTCCTATGGGCTTCCCCTGGTGGCTCATTGGTAAAGAACCCACCTGCCAGTCAGGAGATGCAGGTTCGGTCCATGGGTCAGGAAGATCCCCTGGAGGAGGAAATGGCAACCCACCCCAGTATTCTTCCTGGGGAATCCCGTGGATGGAGGATCCTGGCAGGCTAAACAACAAGAACAGTTGCATCCTATGGGTTTTATGGTGATGTCTTCATTTTTATGGAGAACTTGGGTAAGAGCCCCCAGCTACTAAGTGGTAGAGTGCTGTTTGAAAACAAAACTATCTGACTCAGAAGTCTTTGCTCCTGGCCTTTGTGCCAGTCACAGGAGTTTGCTATAGTCAAGGCATTTTGCTAGTGGTGCTGGTGCTGCTGCTGCTGCTAAGTCGCTTCAGTCGTGTCCGACTCTGTGCGACCCCATAGACGGCAGCCCACAAGGCTCCCCCGTCCCTGGGATTCTCCAGGCAAGAATACTGGAGTGGGTTGCCCTTTCCTTCTCCAATGCATGAAAGGAAAAGTGAAGTGAAGTTGTTCAGTCATGTCTGACTCTTAGCAACCCCATGGACTTAAATTGAATTAGGCTAAATACTTTTACCTGATGCTTAGCTCAGTTGGAGCTTAATATTTTAAAGGATCTCATGGTGAACCTCGGAGAAGGCAATGGCACCCCACTCCAGTACTCTTGCCTGGAAAATCCCATGGACGGAGGAGCCTGGAAGGCTGCAGTCCATGGGGTCGCTGAGAGTCGGACACGACTGAGCGAGTTCACTTTCACTTTTCACTTTCATGCATTGGAGAAGGAAATGGCAACCCACTCCAGTGTTCTTGCCTGGAGAATCCCAGGGACGGGGGAGTCTGGTGGGCTGCTGTCTATGGGGTCGCACAGAGTCCGACACGACTGAAGCGACTTAGCAGTAGCAGCATGGTGAACCTATCTGATAAAAGACGATGGTTTTCGCCATCTTGAGTTTGGGGACGACTCTGTTTTAAACGTAAATGTGGGGCTTCCCAGGTGGCTCAGTGGTAAAGAATTGGCCTGCCAGTGCAGGAGATTTAGATTCGATCCCTGGATTAAGAACATCCCCTAGAGGAGGAAATGGCAACCCACTCCAGTGTTTTTGCCTGGGAAATCCATAGACAGAGGAGCCTGGAGGGTTACAGTCCACACGGTCACAAAGAGCTGGACGTCACTGAGTGACTGAGCATGCACAGACGTGTTAAATGTATCTTTGCTTTCTCAGCATCCTACTTTGAAAAGTCTATGTCAGTGTATATGCCTAAGAGTTACTCAGAATTTTTAGCAAGATAAAAACTTAAAATATGACCAGGTTGCTGTGTGGAAATTACGTAACCAGTTGTCAGTGTGCTTTTTTATGTGTTTGCACAGATGGGCAGTAACTTCTCAGCAAAATTTCGGTGGGATTTTGATGTCTGCAAGTGCTGTTGCCATAGTTATTTCACAGACTGTGGTCCTGGGGCTGCACAGAAGAATGGTGGTATTCAGGTTCTATTGTGACACTTTCTTGGCTTAATTGCTCTGTTTTATTTCACTGCAAGATAGCCATATGACTGTTGTTCATACTAATTGGTAAGCAAAAGCTGCTGTTACTATATTTTGTAAAGTAAAAATCTTTGCTAGGTGATATCATACAGAACAATAAAGACTAGAAAATGAGGTAGTCTTGATTAAAATTAATAAATGACATTCTGAATGTTAGTGTACAATTCAGAACGGGGTCTTGCTAGCACTATTGTGTGTCCAGAGACACTGTTAACTGGTCTTGACTGAATCATGCTTTATAACGTGTGCTGTGATTGTAATAACTGTAGCTCCAGCAAATGCAAAGGCCCTGTGGCGGGAGCAGGCCCAGCACACTGGAGAAACAGGGAGGTCTGTAGCTGGAGCTGAGCATGTGAGGGGCAGACTGGAGGAGAGGAAGCAGGAAGGTGTTGGTGGCAAGTGGATGGGTAAGGATCTTACAGGGCCTTGTGTGTTACTATAAGGGCAGAGGACACGGAGAGAAATTTCCTTTGGAAGAAATGAAACACAGTGGTTTACTTATTGCATCATAAGTCATTCTGAATCAGTAGTCATTGCCGGGGGCCTCGCTGTAGCAGATAAGAGTACGGGCCCTGGCATCTGTGTGGATTCTGGCGTCACCAGTTGACTCTCCGACCAATTCTCTGTCTTTAAACTGAGGATAATAACAATAGTAACCCTCGGGTTGTTAGGATCAGTGGATTATTACAGTGAAAGTGGCCTGTTGTGTAGTCAGGGTTCAGCAAATGTTATATGTAATAAGTTAAATTTCCTTTGGGAAGCTTTTTCATCTTTGCCTTAGCCAAATACATCAGTAGAGGCATTCAACCTGGTGTGCCTTTTTTTTTTTTAGATATAATTCACATACCATAAAATTCACCTTTTGATAAGTACAATTTAGAAGTTGTAAGTTTATAAGATTGTGTTGTAATACAATCTTTGTATTACCTGTTTTGTATTGTAATATAATACAGCCTTTGCCGCTATCTTTTCAGAACATTTTGCCTGGTCTGCCTTTGCAGTACGTGTAGTTGCAGTCTTAAACATTTGTGTGACTGGTTAATGTCTTTTTTGGTCGTAGACTGTAATTTTCATCGTGGCAGGAGCTTTTTACTGTTTCACCAGTGCCTGTCCCAGTGACTGGCCACATAGTTCGTGCTTGGTGACCATTTGTTGAATGAAAGAAGGTACGATGTGGAAAGTAGTGTCACATCCCTTTGTGAAGAGGTGGGCGTGTGCTCTGATGGGGTTTGCACTTGATTCTGTGGGTGATCAGAAACCACCAAATGTTTTTAAAAAGTGGAGTGATGCAGTCAGATTTGTATTGAGAGATAATTCTGAAACCAAGACTGGAGGAGTGGACCATGAAGTGAAGTGAAAGTCACTCAGTTGTGTCCGACTCTTTGCAACCCCATGAACTCGTCCATAGAATTCTCCAGGCCAGAATATTGGAGTGGGGAGCCTATCCCTTCTCCAGGGGATCTTCCCGACCCAAGAATTGAACCAGAGTCTCCTGCATTGCAGGCAGATTCTTTACCAATTGAGCTATCGGGGAGGACCATGACGTAAGGCAAATTAAAAAGAAACAGGAAAAACAGTTAGGAGACCAGTTGGTACAGGTCAGACTTGACCGGAAGGTGAAGGGAAAGATCCAGTAGGAGGTAAAAGAGATCTGCTGGAGTGAGAGGGTGTGTGGAGTGTGTGTACATGTGAGTGTGTGTGACCAAGAGGAAGGAAGTACAGTGGCTGGAGCTGAGGATAACAGGTTTATTGCTTCAGCAGCTGGGCTTGTCTTTCCTGCGATTAAGCTGGAGAACACGTAGAAGGAATAGGTTTAGAGGGCTGTAGGGGGACGAGTGAGGTTTATTTGGAGTGTGTTGAGCTTGAGATGTCTGCTGTATCCAGAAAGATGTTACTCTTAAAGTAAAATAAATATGTTAAGTTAAAAAACCATTTTTCGTATATTCACTGATTTCTAATGTTGCGTTTTTGGTATTTGCTTCCTGGGCATTTGTGGCACGCCACTTGCGCATGGCATTCCTTGTAGTTGTTGTTTTGCCTGATCAGCCCCACCCTGAGCCCCAACTAGACCCCCTGCACGGGGCAGCGGCTGGCCTGGGCCTCTGCTGTCTTTATGGAGTTTATACGCACACTGTTCATAGCGGTGTAAGCTGTGTCTCCGCATTGATGGTTTATGTTTTGCTTGTTGTGTACATTGCATGCTTATATTTCTACCTAATGGCGGTCTTGAAAATAATATCAGTAAATAACAACTAAACTCTTGAACGATCAAAATGTGAAGACAGATGAAGTAAAATTTGATGGCTTTAGGGTTCATAGTAAAAAAGCCCAACGATAGGAACAGAGAGTTTTGTGATAGAAATACAGATGTGAAACAGGGGGCCTAGTGGTTATCAGCTCAGACTCTGGAGCCAAGACTGGTTTCAAAGTCTGTCTCCGCCACTTAGCAACTCGGTGGCCTTAGACAAATTATTTCACCTCTCTGTGCCTTACTTTTCTCTTTACAATGGGTTTAGTAGGAGTGTGTTTCAGAGGCGGCTATGAGGATTGCCAGGTGCTTAGTGCATCCTGTTAATGTAAAATAGCACTCAGTCATACCTGTTCCTCTTACGTTTTCTCCAGTAGCTGCAAGGCCTCACGGCAGAGGAGCCTACGTGCACTGTACCCCACCTGGGTAGAATGGCTGTGTTCTTCCTCCTGAGAGAACTCAGTGGTGACTGTGAAATCTGTCCAGTTGCTAGGTCAGAGAGGGGCAGTTTGCATTTCTTAGAAATGAAAGTTTGCCTTCCAGTACCCTGTGTCATCAAGACCACAGCTCAGAACCAGCTGGTGTTCTCTTCACTCAGTGCTCTGTCCCTGAGTGGGAGAGCCAGCCCTTTCCTTCTGGTCTCTACCTCCTTGGCACATTCCCGAGCACCCTGTATAAAATGCCCTTCCTGACTGCACTGCACTGCTCTTTATAGTGCTTATGGCCACCTGGCAGTTACTTGTGGAGGCTCCGTGAAAGGGGGGCTTCGTTTTCTGTTCTCACGGCAGTATCCCCAGTGTCTCTGGTCAACAGTCATTAAATGCTTATTTACTGAATGGCCTCAGCAGGCATTTAGGGAACATCCCTTTATGCTGGCTCTGTGCCAGGACTGGCATAGTCCCTGCTCTCAGTGAGCTCACAGTGGGGAACAGTCCTATAAACAGAAAGTGCCATTCTGGAAGATAAAGATTGCACGAGATGCAGAGTGCACGCTATGGCGGGGCGCAGTAGTGCAAGGAGTCTTCCTGCCCTTGGGATGTCCAGAGAGTTTTCACAGAGGAGGTGGCGTTTGAGTGGAGTTGAGAAGGATGAGGAAGAAGGGATAGAGGGGATGGGCAAGGGATTTAGATAGAGGTCCACTTTTGTGGGCTTCTCTTGTGGCTCAGCTAGTAAAGAATCCACCTGCAATGCAGGAGACCTGGGTTTGATCCCTGGGTTGGGTAGATCCCCTGGAGAAGGGAAAGGCTACCCACTCCAGTATTCTGGCCTGGAGAATTCCATGGACTGTATAGTCCATGGGGTGGCAAACAGTCAAAGACACTACTGAGCAACTTTCACTTCACATTTTCAGGGCACTGAGATCTGAGTTGGTGTGGTGTGTTGAGGGAAATTGCTTAGAGCGTAAGGCCTAATGCAGCAGGGGGGCTGGTGAGGTAGGTTGGTGAGGTCAGATTCCAAGGACTTTGTATGACCTGCATACGAGTTTGAACTTCATCCTGAGGAACATGAAACTGTTGAAGTTTGTTTGTTTATTAATTGTGTTAAAATATACATAAAATTTAACTATTTTAGCCATTTTAAAGTATACAGTTCTGTGACATTTAAGTACATTCACATTGTTCAGCAGCCATCACCACCATCCATCTTCAGAATTTTTTCATCTCAAACTGAAACTGTTGCAGGATTTTAAGCAGAGTTGTAGATGCTCCGGTTTAAGTGAAAGTTGTCGTTGAGTGTCTGGAATCCATGAGAAGAGTCTGTTGGGATAGTTGAGACAGGAGAGGTCTCTGAGCAGTCAAAACAGTTGTCAAAGAGTCATGCATTGAAGGCCCTCTGCAGCCCTCACTTACCCTTGACTCTAACATGTTGCATAGTTTTAATTTACCTGGCTTTTAAATCTTCATAGAGGCTATAGTCAAGGTTGCTGGAGGGGTGTAACTATGAGCAGACAGGCTGCTGGAAACCACAGAAAGAAACAGCTTTAAGAAACCCCAAGGTTGTGGTCTGAGGGTGGGCATCCTGACCTCAGTCACCACCAGAGATAGCATGATGACAGATTACAGACTATGCACAGGGTGGTGGTTAGAGGCCTCATGATGACTGAGTCATCAAGGAAAGGGTAAATAGCATCAGTAACGTAGACATCAGCTGGGCACATTTAGATGAGCTCTGTCCAGTGGCAACATAAGGTGAGTCACAAATGCAGCTTAAAATCTTCCGGTAGCCACATAAAATAGTGGAAAGAAATGAGTGAAACTAATTTTAATAATATATTTTATTTAACTCAATATATCCAAAAATTATTTAAACATGCAGTTAATATTAAAACATGATTAGTTGAGTGAGCTGTGGCAAAAACTAACACAATATTGTAAAGTTTAAAAATAAAATAAAATTTAAAAAGTAAAAAAAAAAAGCAAAAAAAAAACACACATGATTAGTGAGGTGTTTTATGCTCTTTTTTCATACTAAGCCTCTCAAATTCCAGCACATATTGTATTTGTATAGCACATCTGATTTTGGACTGGCCACATTACAAGTTCTTGATAGCCACGTGTGCTCGTGGCCACATCGAATGGATAGAACAGTTTCAGATTTAGGGCTCAGACAAAGGGATTAGAGCCTCAGCTATTCAGAGAATGCTATCATTCATAAGAATTAATTCCTCGAGGATTATACATTGCTGGTGTTTTATTGTAGCGGTTTTCATTAACTGATTTTTGCTTTTATGTTTGAAAAACTGTTGAGCCACAGTGTAACGCAGTAGTTAAAGAGCACGGATTTGGGAATGACTGGGTTTGAATCTCCGCTATTTGATTTCCTACCTGTGTGATCTTGGGTGAGTTTCCTAATCTCTCTGTGTCTTATTGTCCTCATCTGTAAAATGGAGGTCATAGAAGTACCTACCTTATTAGATTGTGTCAAGATTGAATGAATTATTCATATGTAAAGAGCCTGTAACGGTGGCTGGTGTATAATAAGCACTATGGACGTGTGCTTTTATCCCCCACGTTTGGTATCTCCAAACATTAAAGGATCTTAATTCAGGAGACTTAAAAGACATTTGTGCTTTAGAGATTGCTTCGATAGGTGTTTTCACAGATGAAAACACGTTAAATTGTAATTTTGTGAGGATACATTCTAACTGATGTCTTTAGGTAAATAACTTTGCTGCAACATTGAGGGTGCTAACAACCACAGAAATAGTATAATTAAAGGATTTAGGATTATGAATAAAATTAGGAAAATTTGAAAGGATGATTTTATCAATATTTAATTACTAGTATTGTTAGACTTCCTGAGGGCTCAGATGGTAAAGAGTCTGCCTATAATGCAGGAGACCCAGGTTCGATCCCTGGGTTGGGAAGATCCTCTGGAGAAGGCAATGGCAACCCACTCCAGTACTCTTGCCTGGAAAATCCCATGGACAGAGGAGCCTGGTAGGCTACAGTCCGTGGGGTCGCAAAGAGTTGGACACGACTGAGTGACTTCACTTTCACTTTCACTGTTAAAATTAAACTACTCTCTCTCAGAAATACTGTATCAGCCCTACTATGTCTGAGAAGACTACCTAGTTCTAACTTTTTTCCTTTGGTATATTCAGCACTGAATTATTTTGAGAGTTTCATCTTCTACTCTTATTTGCAAATAAAATAGAAAAGAATAGCAAACGTAAAACCAAAATATAAAAAGATCACTGTTTAGCATGTCAGAGATCCTGACATTTAAGAGGACATCCTTTATCACCTTTAAGAGTGAAATATGACTGGAAACATAACCAAATTCTGGTGTGGCTATTTAAATGTCAGGTTTTGGGCACAGAAGAGAGAAGTGCCTAATGGGGGTGATTTAATCATGGCCGTTTTCATCTGCCATTGATTGGCGGTCTGTGGAACAGTTAAGCAGACTCTCTACTTAGAACATAATCTCCATACACAAAAATAAACTCAAAATGGATTAAAGACCTAAATGTAAGACCGGATACTATAAAACTCTTGGCAGAAAACGTAGGCGGAACACTCTCTCGACATAAATCGCAGAACGATCTTTTTTCATCTACCTCTGAGAGTAATGAAAATAAAACAAAAAATAAGCAAATGGGGTGGACTTCCCAGGTGGCACAGTGGTAAAGAATGCCAGTGCAAGAAATGTGGTTCCATCCCTGGTCAGGAAGGTCCCCGGAGAAGGCAATGGCAGCCCACTCCAGTATTCTTGCCTGGGAAATCCCAGGGACGGGGGAGCCTGGTGGGCTACACAGCCCGTGGCGTTGCTAAGAGTTGGACATGACAGAGCGACTTAGCACACACGTACAAACAAATGGGACCTTATTAAACTTAGGAGCTTTTGCATAACTGTGGAAACCATCAACAGAACAAAAAGAAAACCCACAGAATGGGAGAAAATATTTGCAGTCAAAGTGACCAACAGGGGATTAAAATACACAGACAGCTCATGCTCAAAATAAAAAAAACAAACAATTAAATGGCCAGACCTGAAGAGATATTTCTCCAGACAAGACATCCAAATGGCCTAGAGGCACGAGAAAAGATGCTCAACATCACTCACTATTAGAGAAGTGCAAATCAGACCTGTAATGAGGTATCAGCTCACACTGGTCAGAAAGGCCGTCGTCAAAAGACCTACAAACAGTAAGTGCTGGAGAAGGCGTGGAGGAAGGGACCCTCCTACACCGTTGATGGGAATGTACATTGGTACAGCCACTATGGAGAACAGTGTGGAGGTTCCTTAGAAAACTAAAAATAGAGCTACCATAACCTTCAGTCCCACTCCTGGGCATATATCTGGAAAAAACCATAATTCGAAAGGATACATACACCCCAGTGTTCACTGCAGCACTGTTTACAATAGCCAGGACTTGGAAACAACCCCAATGTCCATCCATAGAGGAGTGGATAAGGAAGATGTGGTGCATAGATACAATGGGATATTTCTCAGCCATGAAAAAGAACAAAATAATGCCATTTTCTGCAACATGGATGGACCTAGAGGTTGTCATACTGAGTGAAGACAAATACCATATGATACTGCTTATATGTGGAGTTGAAGGAAATGGTACAAGTTTACAAATTTACAGAACAAAAGTTGAGTCAAGATGTAGAGAACAAACGTGGTTACGGGGGTGAGGGTGGCAGGTGATGGGAGTGATAAACTGGGAGATTGGAATTGACATATACACTGCTATATAGAGAGTAGATCTTTAATAAGAACCTGTTGAATAGCACAGAGAACTCTATTCAGTACTCTGTAATGACCTACATGAAAATAGAATCCAAAAAAGGATGGTTATATATTTACGTACAACTGACTCACTTTGTTGTGCAGCAGAAGCTAACACAGCGTTGTAAATCAACTATCCTCAATAAGCTGGAGGGGGCGATGGCAGCCCACTCCAGTATTCCTGCCTGGAAAATCCCGTGGAGAGGAGAGCCTGGTGGGCTGCAGTCCCTGAGGTCACAGAGTCGGATGCAACTGAGTGTGTGCTCCAGTTAAAAAAATGGGGAAAAAACCAATAATCTGCCTGCCTCCTGCCTCCCACAGGCATTCCCACTCCTGTCATGGCTAACTCCTTCAGTCTCAGCCTACACGTTGCTCCCTTTGGCAGGTCTTCCCTGAGCTGGCATCCAGATCAGGCAGTCCTCCTGTGGGTCTCATGGCACACTGCAGTTTCCCACTGGAGTTTCCTGGTATCTCTGTCTCAGCTCCAGGTTCTGTGAGGGGGCAGTGTTGACAGGGTGTGCCCAGCGCCTTGTTGGTCTCAGTGAAATACTCCTAAATAAATGAATGAGTGATCCTGTAAGTGTGTCCAATTTATGTTATCTACGTTGTCAGCCTTTGCTTTACACTTGGTTTTTGTTTTATGTGTCTTATTACACTGCAGTGTTTTGTCGTAAACTCGGGAGTCTTAATTTTAATCTCCTTATATGGTTATTTGCCTCTAGAATTGAACAGATCCTCAAATATTGTTAACAGAGAATACCTCATGGTCCAGTGGGTTTCTGGTAGGAGTCCTCCTGCAGAATTGCTGATAATCAGATATGAAGGCTTATACGAGGTAACTGAGAAGGAGTTCAGCTCAGTTCAGTCGCTCAGTCGTGGCCGACTCTTTGCAACTCCATGACCCAGGCCTCCTTGTCCATCACCAACTCCCAGAGTCCACCCAAACATACGTCCATTGAGTCGGTGATGCCATCCAGCCATCTCATCCTCTGTCGTCCCCTTCTCCTCCTGCCCTCAGTCTTTCCCAGCATCAGGGTCTTTTCAAATGAGTGAGCTCTTCACATCAGGTGGTCAAAGTATTGGAGTTTCAGCTTCAACATCAGTCCTTCCAATGAACACCCAGGACTGATCTCCTTTAGGATGGACTGGTTGGATCTCCTCGCAGTCTAAGGGACTCTCAAGAGTCTTCTCCAACACCACAGTTCAAAAGCATCAATTCTTCTGCACTCAGCTTTCTTTATAGTCCAACTCTCACATCTGTACATGACCACAGGAAAAACCATAGCCTTGACTAGACGGACCTTTGTTGACAAAGTTATGTCTCTGCTTTTTAATATGCTGTCTAGGTTAGTCATAACTTTCCTTCCAGGGAGTAAACGTCTTTTAATTTCACGGCTGCAGTCACCATCTGCAGTGATTTTGGAGCCCAGAAAAATAAAGTCAGCCACTGTTTCCCCATCTATTTCCCATGAAGTGATGGGACCAGATGCCATGATCTTCATTTTCTGAATGTTGAGCTTTAAGCCAACTTTTTCATTCTCCTCTTTCACTTTCATCAAGAGGCTCTTTAGTTCTTCACTTTCTGCCATAAGGGTGGTGTCATCTGCATATCTGAGGTTATTGATATTTCTCCCGGCAATCTTGATTCCAGCTTGTGCTCCCTCCAGCCCAGCGTTTCTCATGATGTACTTTGCATATGTTAAATAAGCAGGGTGACAATATACAGCCTTGACGTACTCCTTTTCCCATTTGGAACCAGTCTGTTGTTCCATGTCCAGTTCTAACTGTTGCTTCCTAACCTGCATACAGGTTTCTCAAGAGGCAGGTCAGGTGGTCTGGTATTCCTGTCTCTTTCAGAATTTTCCACAGTTTATTGTGATCCACACAGTCAAAGGCTTTGGCATAGTCAATAAAGCAGAAATAGATGTTTTTCTGGAACTCTCTTGCTTTTTCGATGATCCAGCGGATGTTGGCAATTTGATCTCTTGTTCCTCTGCCTTTTCTAAAACCAGCTTGAACATCTGGAAGTTCACGGTTCACGTATTGCTGAAGCCTGGCTTGGAGAATTTTGAGCATTACTTTACTAGCGTGTGAGATGAGTGCAGTTGTGTGGTGGTTTGAGCATTCTTTGGCATTCCCAAAGAAAGACAATGCCAAAGAATGCTCAAACTGAGAGGAAAGGTGGGCTGTTTTTATATTAGTGATAGCAGCTACTTATGCTTTCAGTAGTCAAGTCAAATAGCTGAGTTCCATGACGAAATTTAATGGAAAGTTATCTTTTGTGTTTGTTTTGCCAGCTTTTTGTTATGCAAAACTGTCATTAAAGCCTCTTAATCTGCAGCTTTATGGTTAGTGATGCAGCAGTCAGTGAGGTGTTGGCTAATATTCAGAGAAACTCTGATAGTAGAGGTCGCCAAGGTCTGTACTACTGAAGAGTCAGGACTGTAAACTTAGGAGGAGTAATGTTTTGGAGGCTCCAATACACATTTAGATTTTTGTATTAAATTTCACTGCCTTCTTATCTTGCCCTCTCCCTCCCTGAGTGGTACGTAGCAAACTCTCCTTTAATGCCTTTCCTTTCCTTTTGAAATTTTCAACTTCTTGTAGGTTGAAGCCTTACTAGTTTGTCATAAAACTGTGGATTACTCTCTCCATTACTATGAAGTGAGGAGGGGTCCAGGATGAATAACTGCTAAGTGCCTTTCTAGTGCCAGCTTCTTGCGGTGTTGTGGTAGTTGAACAGAGGGGTCTGCGTGGGAAGCCCTCTCAGGGAAGTTCCTCGAGAAGCAGGTGGGCTCTGAGCTTGCGTTGCATCTGAATTCTGAGACGGAGAGGGGCCAAGTGGCCCAGCCGAGAGCGGGAGGCAGCTCTCTCCTGGGCGGGAGAGCTGCACTTGCAGCAGGTACGTTCGTGCCTCCGTGATGCGCCAGGGCCCTGTGAAAGGTAAGAATGGCATGGGAGGGATGGGAAACGTGGCACAGAAAACCGATGTGCAGCAGCCGTTTATACAAGTGTGTACTAACTGATTATATGCCAGTGCAGCGCTGGGCATTGGAGACTGAAAGACACTAATTCACTGTCTTGAAAGGGGTTGTAGTCTACTTGACAGAAACATTCAAAACAGGTGTCGTGTGGGACCCAGTGTTTGCGAACACAGGCTCTGGAATCAGGTAGGCCTGGGTCTAGCCCTGTCCCTGCCTCTTACTGTGTGACCTTAAGTCACATACCTGTCAGAGCCTTATCTGCTCATCTGAAAGTAACAGTGCCTCTCCCTCAGTCAGTTCTGCTGTGGCCATAGGGAGAAGTAATATATAGTCTTTTTAAAAAAGAGGCAGAACTGTGTAAATTCTTGTGGAAAAATGCCTCAAATGAATTGTTGGCTGGAAAACCGGTTTTCTATTTAATGTGGTCTCACTGGGAAAAAGAAGAGAAGAGTTTTGTGGTGAAGAGAAAGGTCTGCAAGGGTATATGAAGTGAAGTGAAGTGAAGTTGCTCAGTCGTGTCCGACTCTTTGCGACCCCATGGACAGTAGCCAACCAGGCTTCTCTGTCCGTGCGATTTTCCAGGCAAGAATACTGGAGTGGGTTGCCATTTCCTTCTCCAGGGGATCTTCCCAACCCAGGAATCGAACCTGGGTCTCCTGCACTGCAGGCAGGCCCTTTACCGTCTGAGCCGCAAGGGTATATACCAGCTGTTGAAAGGTGTGAGTCTTTGGGGGAACCGTCTTTTTATTACATCTGTTGTTAGATTAAAGAAGATTACGTGTGTGTTAATTTGTGTTAATTAAAGAATAAGAATAATAGCAAAAAGAAAAACCTCTTCCCCAGGCTATGTGGCGGGACTGAACGGTATTATGCTGGAGAAAGCTCAGGTGAGTCTAGCACATGGTGAGTGTCGGTCAGTAACAGGTGTCGGCACCACGGTTGCTGGACGTAGCAGCCAAGGAGGAGGACAGAGAACCCGTGAAGGTTGAAGCTAGGTTCTGTGGTTTGAATTTCCAAGATTAGTTGATTCCTTGATTGTAGGATCTTGGTTGCATGTGGGGGGGGTCCTTGATTGTCCCCTGGGGCCCAGATCTGGGGAGGAGGGTCCTTGTTGTCCTGAAAGAGGAGGACCCTCAGAGGGGTCAAGTGTGCTAAGCCCACGTGAAGCCCTCTCCATGCCTTTTTCTCTTTTTTGAGGATAAGAACAGTGCCTGTCTCATCTTGAAAGGAAGGAGAAAGGTGGCCTGCCAAGCTGTGATCGTTACCCTGAAAGAGACCTGGGAGCCTCAAGGGCCTTGTGGCTTTCGATGTCATCCCTGGGTTTAGATTCTGACCTTGAGCAATATAATCCTCTCTGGACGCTGCTTCTCCTCCCGTAGAATGGGGATGAAGCTCCTGCCGCTCTCACTGACATGGCATAAATGGTTCTTTTCCTTCTTTCTGTTGGGTGAGGGTGGATACGAATTTTTTTGAGGTAGGATTGATGAGTCATCTTATAAGGCTTACTTTTTATCTGCTGGTGAAGTAGATAGTTGCAATGAATCTTCACTAAAATATATATATATATATATATATATATATCTGTTTCTGTAGTTTTTGTTTTCTCTTTAGTCCTGATTTTTTAAATACTTGCTGCTTTGTGGAACTCTTCCCTTCAGAGGGTTTTGTTGCCGATGAAACAGTGTAGTTCCCTAGGTGCAATTTATACTGATGCCCATACATCCAGGTGTACAAGAGAATGTCTTGGGTTGTTGCTTGTTGTCCTGGCACTTTGTTTTATTAGCTCCTTTATTTTCACTCAGAGTGGCCATGTGTTTAATTATATGGTCACCTCAGTTGTATTCCAGTTGAATTCCTTGTACTTAATTATTTTTAACTAATAGGGTCATGGTTTTTCCGGTGGTCATGTATGGATGTGAGAGTTGGACTGTGAAGAAGGCTGAGCGCCGAAGAATTGATGCTTTTGAACTGTGGTGTTGGAGGACTCTTGAGAGTCCCTTGGACTGCAAGGAGATCCAACCAGTCCATTCTGAAGGAGATCAGTCCTGGATGTTCTTTGGAAGGAATGATGCTAAAGCTGAAACTCCAGTACTTTGGCCACCTCATGCAAAGAGTTGACTCATTGGAAAAGACTCTGATGCTGGGAGGGATTGGGGGCAGGAGGAGAAGGGGACAACAGAGGATGAGATGGCTGGATGGCATCACTGACTCGATGGACGTGAGTCTGAGTGAACTCCGGGAGTTGGTGATGGACAGGGAAGCCTGGCGTGCTGCGATTCATGGGGACTCGAAGAGTGGGACACAACTAAGCGGCTGAACTGAACTGAACTGAATAGGGTCACCAAGTTTTCTCTTTCAGGACCCTGTTGATGGTCGTGGAGTCATTTTCAGATTTCATTACCGGGCTGATTAGTGATCAGCTGCCCTTTATCATTTGCATGTGGTAATGTGTTCCTGTGTCAGTTTTGTTTCATGATTCTCTTTTGTAATTAATTTCAGTTCATTTCTGTAATTTTTAAAGTTCTGGGGTTTTTCTGGTTTTCACAGCGCCCAAAGCTGTTGTCAGGTATTTAAATAAAAAGGGGAGGAAATTAGATTTGAGAGAATATTGTATGTCAGACTTCTTGCTGGACAGTTCACAGACCTTCTGGTTTAATATTAAGTCAACAGTGTAACTAAATAAACTGCTGAGGGAGAGGAAGCCTGTCTGGCTCAGAATCAAGAGACCTAATTTCAGTCTTGGTTTTGTTACTCATAAGATTTATTAGTCTTGACAAATTATTTCCTTCTCTGGGTTTCTGCTTCCTCATCTGTAAATGGGGAAAGAGGGGTGGTTATCATAGATAAGGCTGCTTTTTGGCTCCAGGATCTGATGACTGATCTTTCTGATAGCTTAAATTTTAAATTCTCAGTATATCTCTCTTAATTGCATTGAATGCCTTTACAAATGGATTAAGAACCAAATGGTCACTTATGCTAATTCAGACTACCAAAAAACATTTTTTATCTTTTTCCCCAAACAGTTTTAGTGACTATTGAAAAGAAAATGGGGCACCTGTGTACCGTCCTCTCAGATTCACAGCTTAAAATGTATGCATTTAATAGGACTGGCGTGAATATTACCTTAGGGGACACATTATTTTATTTTTGTGTTAAAATATGGATTCTTGTGAGACACTGAGTACTGAGCCAACAATAGTAACTATTTTTTGCTAGCAGAGAGGGAAGAAAACTGTTTTGTAGCAGTGTATGGAGTAGCAGAATTTGGCTACATAGGCTTAGGGGAAAGAGGCTCTTGGAGGGCACAAACAAAACCCTGTGCACACCAGAACCCAAGGGAAAGGAGCAGTGACCCATAAGAGGCTGCGCCAGACTTGTCCATGCGTGTTTGGGACTCTCCCGGGGAGGCGTGGGTCGCCGGTGGCCTGCCCTGTGGCCAGAGCGCTGGCAGCAGCAGCCCTGGGGGGCGCAGCATGTTGGAGTAAGTCCTGTTTGAGGAGGTCGCCGTTAGCCCTTCCATGGAGCCTGGAATGCTACCATGGGACTGCAGACTGCAGGACAGGGCCACCTTGGGCCCAACTACAGGGAGGGGTCCCAGCCCCCGCCCATCAGCAGGAAGTTGGATTGAAGATGTACTGAGCATGGCCCTCTAGTGGTAGAGAACCCGCCTGCCAGTGCAAGAGACGAGAGACTCAGGTTCAGTCCCCTAGAAGGAAATGGCAGCCCACTCCAGTATTCTTGTCTGGAGAATCCCATGGACAGAAGAACCTGGTGCTACAGTCCGTAGGGTCGCAAAGAGTCAGACAGGACTAACGCAGTTTAGCACACATGCGTGAAAGCATGAGCATGGCCCTGTACACCAGAGCGAGACCTGGTTTTGCCTGTAGCCAGTCCCTTCCATCAGGAGGCTTGCACAAGCTTTCTGCCCATCAGAGGACACAGAAGAAGCAAGGGCTGCAGCCCCATGGCCTCTAGAGCAAACCACAATCACAGAAAACCAGCCAAAATGACCCCACGGACCACAGCCACGCGGAGCTCAGAGACTGTGAGCCATGCGGCGCAGGGCCACCCAAGACAGACGGGTCACGGTGGAGAGTTCTGACAAAACGGGCACTACTGGAGAAGGGAACGGCAAAGCCCTGCAGCATTCTTGCCTTGAGAACCCCGTGAACAGTATTGTTGATGATAAGTTGCTCAGTTGTGTCTAACTCTTTGTGACCCCATGGACTGCAGCACACCAGGCTTCCCTGTCCATCACCATCTCCCAGTTTGCTCAAACTCACGTCTGTTGAGTCGGTGATGCCATCCAGCCATCTCGTCCTCTGTCTTCCCTTTCTCCTCCTGCCTTCAATCTTTTCCCAGCATTGGGGTCTTTTCCAATGAGTCTGCTGTTCGAGTCCAGTGGCTGAAATATTGGAGCTTCAGCATTGGTCCTTCCAATAAATATTCAGAGTTGATTTCCTTTAGGATTGACTGGTTTGATCTCCTTGCAGTCCAAGGGACTCTCAGGAATCTTTTTCAGCACCACAGTTTGAAGGCATTAATTCTTCAGCGCTCAGCCTTTTTTATTGTCCAGGTCTCATTGTACATGACTATTGGAAAGACCATAGTTTTGACTATACCTACCTTTATCAGCAAAGAAATGTCTCTGCTTTTTAATACACTGTCTAGGTTTGTCATAGCTTTTCTTTCAAGGAGTAAGGGTCTTTTAATTTCATGGTTGCAGTCATTGTCCTCAGTGATTTTGGAGCCTAGAAAATAAAGTCTATCACATTTTCCATTGTTTCCCATCCCATGAAGTGATGGGACCAGAACGATATGAAAAGGCAAAAAGATAAGAAACTGGAAGATGAGCCCCCAGGTCAGTAGGTGTCCAGTGTGCTGCTGGCGAAGAACAGAGAAAGAGCTGTAGAAGGAATGAAGAGAATGGGCCAAAGCAGAAACGATGCCCAGTTGTGGATGTGTCTTGTGGTGAAAGTAAAGTCTGAAGCTGTAAAGAACAGTACTGCATAGGAACCTGGAGTGTTAGGTCCATGAATCAAGGTAAATTGGAAGTGGTCAAACAGGAGATGGCAAGAATGAACATCGACATTCTAGGAATCTGAACTAAAATGGACAGCAATGGGCAAACTTAATTCAGATGACCTTTGTGTCTACTACTGTGGACAAGAATCCCTTACAAAGAATGGAGTAGACCTCATAGTCAACAAGAGTCCGAAATGCAGTACTTGGGTACAGTCTCAAAAATGACAGAATGATCTCAGTTTGTTTCCAAGGCAGACCATTCAGTGTCACAGTGATGCAAGCCTGTGCCCCAGCCTCTAATGCTGAAGGAGCTGACGTTGAATGGTTCTGTGAAGACCTACAAGACCTTCTCACTGTCGTTTAGTTGCCAAGTCGTGTCCGACTCTTCTTGACCTCATGGACTGCGGCACGCCAGGCCTCCCTGTCTCCCTCCTGCCATCTCCTGGAGTTTGCCCAGGTTCGTGTCCATTGCACAGTGATGCCATCCAGCCATCTCATCTGATGTCATCCTCTCCTCCTGCCTTCAGTCTTTCTCAGCATCAGGGTCTTTTTCAGCAAGTCGGCTCTTCATAGCAGGTGACCTAAGTGTTGGAGCTTCAGCATCGGTGCTTCCAATGGGTATTCAGAGTTGATTTCCTTTAAGATTGACTAGTTTGATCTTGCTGCCCAAGGGACTCTGAAGAGTTCCTCTAGCACCGCAGTTCAAAAGCATCAACTCTTTGGCACTGTGCCTTCTTTATGATCCAGCCCTGAGAACCATACATGACTACTGGAAAGACCATGGCCTTCACTATACGGACCTTTGTCAGCAAAGTGATGTCTTTGCTTTTCAGCACCCTGTCTAGGTTTGTCACAGCTTTCCTGCCAAGAAGCAATTGTCTTTTCAATTTCATGGCTGCAGTCACCATCCCACTATCCACAGTGATTTTAGAGCCCAAGAAGAGAAAATCTGTCACTGCTTCCACCTTGTCCCCTTCTATTTGCCATGAAGTTATGGGGCTATGTGTCATGATCTTAGTTTTTTTAACATTTAGTTTTAAGCTGGCCTTTTCACTCTCCTTCACCTACATGAAGAGGTTCTTTAGTTCCTCTTCACTTTCTGCCATTAGAGTGATGTCATCTGCGTATCTGAGGTTGATGATACTTCTCCCAGCAGTCTTGATTGCAGCTTGTAACTCATCCAGCCCAGCATTTCTCATGATATGCTCTGCATATAAGGTAAATAAACAGGGTGACAATAAACAGTCTTGTCATACTCCTTTCTCAATCCTGAGCCAGTTTGTTGTTCCATACAGGGTTCTACCTGTTGCTTCTTGACCTCTATACATGTTTCTTAGGAGGCAGGTAAGGTGGTCTGATACTCCCATCTCTTTTAAGAATTTTCCACAGTTTGTTGTGATCCACAGAGTCAAAGGCTTTAGCATAGTCAATGAAGCAGAAATAGATGTTTTTCTGGAACTCTCTTGCTTTTTCAGCGATCTAGCAGATGTTGACAATTTGATCTGTGGTTCCTCTGCCTTTCTAAATCCAGCTTGAACATTTGGAAGTTCACGGTTCATGTACTGTTGAAGCCTCGCTTGGAGAATTTTGAGCATTACTTTGCTCATGTGTGAGATGAGTGCAATTGTGTGGTAGTTTGAACATTCTTTGGCATTGCCTTTCTTTGGGTTTGGAATGAAAACTGATCTTTTCCAGTCCTGTGGCCACTGCTGAGTTTTCCAAATTTGCTGGCATATTGAGTGCAGCACTTTCACAGCATCGTCTTTTAGGATTTGAAATAGCTCAGCTGGAATTCCATCACGTCCACTCGCTTTGTTTGTAATAATGCTTCCTAAGGCCTGCTTGACTTGACACTCCCGGATGTCTGGCTCTAGGTGAGTGACCATATCATCGTGGTTACCCGGGTCACTAGGACCTTTTCTGTACGGTTTTTCTGTGTAATCTTACCACCTCTTCTTAATCTCTTCTGCTTCTATTAGGTCCTTACTGTTTCTGTCCTTTATTGTGCCCATCTTTGCATGAAATGTTCCTTTGGTATCTCTGATTTTTCTTGAAGAGATCTCTGGTCCTTTCCATTCTATTGTTTTCCTCTATTTCTTTGCATTAATCATTTGGGAAAACTCTCTTATCTCTCTTTGCTGTTCTTTGGAACTCTGCATTCAGATGGGTATATCTTTCCTTTATCCTTTGCCTTTTGCTTCTCTTTGCTCAGCTATTTGTAAGGACTCCTCAGACAGCCATTTTGCCTTTTTCCATTTCTTTTTTGGGAGATGGTTTTGGTCACCACCTCCTGTACAGTGCTACGAACCTCCGTCCATAGTTCTTCAGGAGCTCTATCAGATCTAATCCCTTGAGTCACTTCTACTGTACAATCATAAGGGATTTGATTTAGGTCACACCTGAATGCCCTTGTGGTTTTCCCCATTTTCTTCAGTTTAAGTCTGAATTTTGCAATAAGATTTTTTGCCCAGAGGCCATCCAGGCTGTGGAATAGGTTCACCTTTGGGTTCTGTAATGAGTCTCTACTGATTTTCTCTTCTGTGTTCTTACTTACGATGTTTTGCTTTTCAAGGAAGCCTGTGTGTCATGGATTTGAGTTCTTCAGTTATAAACACAATGGTTTGTTACTATCTCATAACTTTTGAATGGAGATTGTCTCCTACAGCTTCACAGGGAAGAAGAGCTTGAATGCTTCTGTGCTTTTTCTTGTTTTAGGTGTTCACCGCTTTGTTCCTAAACTCAAGTAGAAACTTAAGCTTTGGAGTCAGACACTTGGGTCAGACACTCTGGCACTTCTTAGTCATGTGACCTTGGGCAGTCCTTTACTCTGTCTGCCGTGGCGATCATCCCAGTGCCTAGTTCCGTGGACTGTTGGCAGAGTTCAGTGATGTGATACGGGCAAACAGCCTGTCTGTGAACATAGGAAACACTGAAACAATAGCCGTTTTTACTATCAACAAATTGTAAAAGTCCTTTGAAGTATCTTGTTATAAACTTCAGTTCTCATTTTAAGCACCTAAGATATGTCAGTACTAGCAGAATTAACAAACACTAGCTCTGTGTGTCTCCTACTTCCAACAAGCACTTTTCATAAGTATAAGATATAGACAGGTATTTATTATGAAAACTTATTTAAAAACCCTGAGATCTTGATTTTTTTACATTAATGACAAAACTTAGGCAAGTCTTTATGCATGGAAATTAGTAACTTAATGTTTGGTTTTCCTTTTATGGTGATTTCCAGATCCTGCTTACAGTTGTTGTTGAACAGTGCTAGCATCAGACTTCCCCTTCCGTGGCCCACACCTCATTAGCTGAGACCGTACCCGCCGTGTCACTCTGCTGTGCCGGCCGTGCTCTGTCTTGTTTCATTAGGACGTCTTATCATGCTCCGTGTCACCAGTGCCTGCATTTAGATTCCATGAAGCCCAAGAGACAGCTTTGGAAGTATTTTTTTTCTTTGTAAATGGCATAGATAATCTTCAGGCACTGAGACGTCTGTTTTCTACACTTGAGTTTTGCTTAGTTTTCTAAAGAGGAGAAACATTTTGAGAATGGTAACTCAAAGCATCATAAGCAAATTCAGAGTAGAATCATGGTTTTAAAGAGCTGGCTCAAACCTGAAGGACAAAATAGAGTCATCTGTAAAAAGATAGGAGGGGGCTATTGGACTTACTTTTCTGTGTAAATTGTGTTCTCATTTTGTACAGATAGATAGTATTGTCTTATCAGATCAGATCAGTCGCTCAGTCGTGTCCGACTGTTTGTGACCCCATGAATCACAGCACGCCAGGCCTCCCTGTCCATCACCAACTCCTGGAGTTCACTCAGACTCACGTCCATCGAGTCAGTGATGCCATCCAGACATCTCATCCTCTGTCGTCCCCTTCTCCTCCTGCCCCCAATCCCTCCCAGCATCAGAGTCTTTTCCAGTGAGTCATGCCATCCCATCCCATCACTTCATGGGAAATAGATGGGGAAACAGTGGAAACAGTGTCAGACTTTATTTTTCTGGGCTCCAGAATCACTACAGATGGTGACTGCAGCCATGAAATTAAAAGATGCTTACTCCTTGGAAGGAAAGTTATGACCAACCTAGATAGCATATTCAAAAGCAGAGACATTACTTTACCAACAAAGGTTCGTCTAGTCAAGGCTATGGTTTTTCCTGTGGTCATGTATTGTCTATACACATGATTATATTAAAGTGCTCTTCAGAGACATTGCTTTACTAATTATTTCTGTTTTGAGTTTTATTTCCTGCTGGCAAAAGGATTAGTACTTGACTTTTGGTATTAGCAGACATGAAAAAATAGGATTTGTCTAATTATAAATCTTTATTACTAGAGAAAAAAATAAATACAAAGAAATGATATAATATTTATTTAAAGTTATTTCCATTGGGAAAAATACTTTACTGATTGAATAGGTCGAATAACTGGTATAACTAGATATGTTAAAAATAAGTTTATTGATATATAATTCACATACTGTCACATTCATGCCTTTGAAGTCTGCAGTTTAGTGGTTTTAATATATCCACAGGTTTGTGTAACCATCACCACTAGCTAAGTTTAGAACGTTTTCATCACCCCAAGAAGAACCCCGGTGCCCGTTAGCAGTCACTTCCCTCCTTCCCTCCCACCCCTGGCAGCCACTAATCTGCTTCTGTGTGGGTTTGCCTGCTCTGGACATCGCGTGTAAGTGCGGTCGTAACAGCATGTGGCCTTCTGTATCTGGCTTCTTTCACTTGGCATCGCGTTTCTAAGGTTTATCCATTATCTCAGGAATGTAGCATTCTCCTCATTCCTTTTTATGGTCAAGTAATATTCCATTGTATAACAGATATACAACCTTTGTTTATCCATTCATTGGTTTTGACTGTTACTTTTTTGCTGTTATGACTGTATAGTTATGCTCTAATTTTTTTGTGCAAGTTTTTGTGTAGACATACTTCTCTAGGGTATATACCTAGGATTAGATCAGTGTTTTTCAAAAATTCATATAGGAATATATTTTCTTGAATTTTACAAAGAAATAAATAGAAAAAGGAAGCCTTATTCTGAGAATTGTTAATACACCTAATTTAAACTTTTGTAAGGTCAGTAAAATGTAATTAGAACATCTATTAGGAGATCATCTTTATATTTGAACAGTTAGAAGAAAATGCATGATTCTTTATTCTGGTTCCCTTATATGATTCACTTGTGCATTTCAGATTCTTTCAACTGTAGACACTAGATGACACTTGGTTAATTGAGAAGTTATTTAGTAATGGCAGGTATATTCTAAGTACGAAGGTATTTATTAAAATTTTTCTGTTTTTCTTTTTTCTTTTGGAGTGGTTTAGAGTAGTGATTCAGACTGTAGCTTTGAAGTTAGTCAGATCAGGGTTAAATCCTGGTCTGGCATTCATTAGCTCGGTGACCTTGGACAAGTTATTTAACCTCTCCAAGTTTCCTTTCCCTAATCTGTAAAATGAAGGTGGTATTTGTCTCATAGAGTTGGTGTGAGAATTGAGAATGTGTGAAGTGCAGATGGCAGTGCCTAGACTAATGTTCATCCATTAACTAAAGACCATAGTTTCCATGAGGGTTCACTGTGTCTGTTGTACAGTTCTGTGGGTTTTGACAAATGTCGAGTGTCTTTTATCTTCCAATATAGTATCATACTGAGTAGTTTCACTGCCCTCAAAAATTCTTAGTGCTTCATTTACTCATCCTTCCTTCCGCCCTCAACTCCTGGCAACCACTGATTTTTTTTTTTTTACCATCTCCACAGATTTTTATTTTTCAGAATATCGTTTAATCGGCGTCATACAGTATGTGGCCTTTCAGACTGCTTTCTTGCACTTGGCCATGTGTGTTTGTTTGCTGTGTCTTTTGTGACTTGGTAGCTGTTTTTATCACCGCTTGGTGTCCTTTGTCTGGATGCGCCACAGTTTATCCATTCATTCACCTACTGAAGGATATCTTGGTGACTTCCAAGCTCTGACAGTTATGAATAAAGCTACTATAAACATTCATGTGTAGGTTTTTGTCTAGATATAAGTTTTCAACTCGTTTGGATCAGTACCAAGAATCTTTAATTGTTAGATCCCACGGTAAGAGTGCGTTTAGTTTTGGAAGAAACTGAGGCTGTCTTCCAGAATGGCTGTGCCGCTTCGCACTTCCACCGGCACGTTCCTGTGCTCCGCTGCTTCACCGCCATTTCGGATCGCCAGTGTTCTGGATTTTGGACATTCTCTTAGGTGGGTGGTGCTTTCTTTGATGAGGTGCGTAGATCTTTTATCCACTTTTTGATTGGGTTCTTTGTTTTCTTATTACTGAGTTTTCAGTTGTGTATATTTAGGATACAAGTTCTTTATCAGTTATGTGTTTTATAATATTTTCTCCCAGGCTGGTCTTTTCATTTTCTTAATAATTTGTGTGTGTGTGTGTTTGGGTTTTTTTTTTTTAGTTTTTCTTTTATACTGAAGTATAGTTGATTTGCAGTGTATTATAATACTGTTTTATATTGTTCTGCTCCATTAAAAACAAAACTGACCCCGAGGGCACTAACTGATTATACAGCATGTTAGTAGGTCACAACCTGTGGTTGAAAATTAGTATTTGTTCTGTTTCCATAATGTTCACATGAACAGAGTCAGTAAAGCAGCGGACATTCTGGGCAGTGATTCCCAACATTGATGAGTAGGGGTGTCAAGAGTTGATACTGCCCTTTTCCTATTCAGAGATTCTTTAAGTTTTGGAGACTAGATTAAATTTGCTCAGCTGCTTCACCTCCACACATGCTATGGACTTATGGCATACCTAGTTTTTATGAGAAGGTTCGTGAGTTTTGCATTTCTATAAGGTTCTAGACAGGTTCCCCCAAAATGCATATGCTTTTTTTTTTTTTGAGCTAACGCTCAAACTTTAATATAATGTACTTAAAAGAATCCGACAGGTGACGTAGTTTTTCAGAGCATCTGTTCATATGCTGCTCCTCGGTTAGGACATCAGAGGTACCCAAAGGCCCGAAGGACTGGCTCAGGGGCACGAAGGCGCGGATTCCTGCTCCTGAGCCTCACTACACGCGCTCAGGCATGTAGAACTTGCCCCAGTACCGCCCCCGGTGGGTCAGGTCGTAGGGGCTCAGCACCTTCCGTATCCCCAGCATGTTGGCGGTGGCTATGCGCTCAAAGGTCCAGGGGTTCTGGTTGTTCCGTTCTCGCTCCTCTTGGTCTTTCTGTATCTTCTCTAGAGTCTCACGGCTCACGGCCTTGGCAGGGAAAGGCAACTTGTGGGCAACTCGGTCAAGGATGCCTTGTACCTCCTGGAATTCGCAGCGCCCGCCCACCTCAACTATGAGGCGGCCCGCCTTCACAGGGGTCACGTAGTGGTCGATGGCACCCTTGCCGCCCCCCATGCGCTGCCCCATACCCTTGCGGGTGATGGCCTTGAATGGGGCTGGTACTCGCCATAAGGCAAACATGTTCTTGGGGTCTATGAAGCGGTTGATTGTCAGGCGCATCATTTCAAAATGCCCCCAGTGGAGGTAACCGCCACCCAGTGCCAAGATGGCAAAACTGCCTTCTGTGAACTCAGTGGCTTCAGTGGAAGGACCTCGTATGTCACGCAGGTTTTTAGGCTCTCTTCTCACTTTTGGCACAAGTGGTGCCCTTTCGACAAATCTCAGCTTGGGCTTTTCAGGAATGGAGACGTCTTCAAACGTTGGCACCGGGAGCAGCGTCTTCAGGCCGGCACGGGCGGGCGGCGCTGCCCACGAATCTGACAGGGTCGCTCGCAGGACGGGGGCGCGGGCGCCACTCAGCAGCCGCCACATGGTCTGCGCGCGGGGCCGCCAAAGGCGACGCCCGGGAGCCTAGTCCCAAGCTGCTCCAGCCGCCACGCCGTCGGGCCGGAAGTTGCATTCGCGCCGGTCTGCATATGCTTTTAAATCCTGGAGGGACTAAATAAGTTAGGTGAAGGGAAGCTGAGATGTATATTTTGTATTCCCAGGAATAGTGTATAACCAGATCTCACCAGTTCAAGCTATTGAGAGGAAGTTTTCATATGATGGAATATATATTTTTAAAACACTAAATTATTAAAGTGAATAAAAACAGTGACCTGAACTAAACATAATTGATATGGTTTTTGAGGATCTAATTTAAAGGTCACTTAACTGTATTAGTTTCTTCTTATGAGTAGATGCAACTCAAATATTTAAATGTATCTGTCCTCTCAAGAGTGTTAAATGTTTCTCACTTATTTAGAAAAACTTTTTCATTATCCTTGAAAGGCTAGTTCTAGTTCTTTGCCAAAATAATACGTTTTAGTCATGGAAATTGAACTTAATATGATCTTACAAAACTATTCGTTCTTCTTTGGAGTTAATTCTTTTCCCCAAAATTTGCAGGAGTGTATGTGTGGGGGTAGAGGTGGAACTCACCCCCTGGCACCCTGCAGTGCCACCTTATGGAAAGCAGGAAGGCTTTACCGAGGGATGTCTGTGATGTCTAGGTTTGAGTGGAATCTGCCAAATATCACATATGTGTGTACAGGCTTCTGACTTTTACACTAGCATTTTTAAAAGATTCTTTTCCTTCTAATGTGGAGTAACTCAGCGACTAGAGGGGTATAATATTGATCTTTTTTTTCCTATTTGAGACCTTGAAGATAGTGTAAGAAGGCAGACACCTACCCTTTGTGACACAACCTACTTTAAAAATAATTATTTTATGTACTTGGGGGAGTTGATTGAGTGCCCACTATGTGCCAGGCTCTACTCCAGGCGGTAGTGACACAGCAGTGAACTAGCTAAATCCCTGCTCCTCAGGAGCTTAAGTTCTAGTGGAAGGACAGAGGAGAAACAAACAAATACACGGCTTACACAGGTGTGTAAGGTGGTGGTGAACGCGAAGAAAACAAAGTGGTGAGAGGCTGCAGATGGGGAGGCTGCTTCAGACGGCCGGTCAGGCGCACGAAGGCCTTACAGGCTCCACCCAGGCGGTTCCTTACATCAGTGGTTGGTCCTGGCGACTTTCTTTATGGGGCTCAGATGACCTTGGAGTGAGGAGAAGCGCCCTCTTGAGGGATTCGGTTTGGTCATGCTGGTGGCTGCCTGCTAGGCTGCCTCGGCCTTTCACTCACCGAGCACCGCTCCTCAATGTAGCCCACTCCGGCACTGAGTTAGAGAACACAAGTGCTGCCCGCCGCGGCCTGCGGCTTTTTGGGGTTTTTAACAACTTTTAAAAAGTGAAAATATGTACAACTTGGGACACACTTGGATAATTTTAAGAGCAGGTAATGGGGGTCACAACTCACCCCTGTGAGTCACACACACTGTTTCAGTAGAGGATATAATCATGAAAACCATTGATAATTTAGTGCGAGAATGTTGTGCCAGAAATAGCCACGGTCTGTTATAGGAGAGCAAAAGAGGAGGCTCTGACTCTCACCAGGTCAGGATGGGGAGACAGTGTGGCAGGAAGTGCTCCCCAGAGGAGGTGGATGACTGCGGATGATGGAGAAGGTGGGGCAGGGCCGGCAGGGCCTGTCAGCCTGGCTTGTCTGGGCAGAGGGGGCGGTGTGAGAAGGCGTGTGAGGCGTCTGCCGTCGTGCGCTCTGCGTGTTGCAGCACACGGTGCAAGTCTGCATGTGTCTAACCGTGGTTGACCAGATCTTTTATTTTCAATATAGTAATCTTTGAGGAGGAATGAACAGTAATTCTTTTTTTTTCCTTTGTCTTCTTAACCCTTAACTCTATTGGGTTTCATCTCTATGCATACTATTAAAGAAAAACACAGCACTACCCCTTAGATTGTGACATGCTTTCAATTGTAAGATGTATTGTGATTTCAAAGATGCTTTAAAAAATGCATCTGGAGTGAATGCACATGTTACTTGTGTTGAAGATCCTTCCATTTCTTTTAATCTGGGGAAACCTTACTGTAATAACGGTAGCAGCCCCATGCCTTTTCAGCTCTAATTTTAGAAGATGCTTTAGGAAGTATGTACCATCCAGGTCAATGCCAGCTTAATTTATCTCAAAAGCTTTTAAATCTCATGATTGTAATAAAATTAGCTTTGACTGAGTAGTAGAGATTAGAGAAATTAGAGATTTTGCTAAGATTAGGAAAGATAGGGTTTAGTAAAGACTTTAAAATAGAATTAAAAACTGAAATAATGTGTAGTGACTTTTGGATCAGTTATCTGGGAGTTCTTAACTTTTAAGAATTAATGTTCAGACTCACAGCTCTGCCATTCTGCTTCTCCTCTGCTTCTCCCATCACGTTGAACTTACTCACAACTCTTGGTAATTCAGAAAGTATCCCCAGAATGTCACACTGTCATTCATTCTGACAACAAGTTCCTAAAGAAACCTTTCTGAGCAGAGAAGCACAGTCCGTGCCTTTATGGATGCCACTGTGTGCCCGTGGTGGGTGTGAGCATGTGAGCCTAGTTCTGGCCAGAGGCCCGGCTTCCCGCAGCACGTGGTTATGTAAACCTTCACTAGCTCAGAGTATGGAGAACAAGCCATGGACCCTGTAGTGGGTGTGGGGGTGCAGGAGGAAGCTGAAAGGGCTGAAGAACCGAGAGGAGCAGGACCCTCTGCTGGTCATCAGTGAGTTGTAGTTACAGCACTTAAAGAGAAGATAATTTTTAAAAAAATTTTCGCTGCCTTGAAAGTTTGATTTATAAACTGTGGTTTGGGAAAACCTATTGTTAGATCTTAAAAAGCATAGACTGTGAAATCACATGGGAAAATATTTACCATGTGTGGGTTCATGCCCAGTTGTGTCCAGCTCTGTGACCCTGTGGACTGTAGCCCACCAGAGTCCTCTGTCCATGGGATTTCCCAGGCAAGAATATTCCAGTGGTTTGCCATTTCCTACTCCAGAATTACCATTAGAACTGTAAAATAAAAGTGTAAATAAAAGTAAAAATCTATTCTGATTGTTCTGGTGAAACTGGTATAGCATTAAGGCCCTTCAAGTTCTGGACTTGTTTGTACTAGATCCAGGATTTACCTGTTTTATTCCAAATTATTTAGATTCCAAGCCAGTTATGTCTTTAAAAGACCCCCGACATTTAAAAATTTGTCTGGATCAGTGAGCAGAAAGAACTGTTTTATTTCTTGTAAAATAGAACTGTGTTTATAATTTCCAGAAGAACTGAATGAAAATGCTTGTTTACTGAACGGATCGGCTGTGTCTCACCTAGAGCATGTGTAGTGTTCCTCCAGTTCTGTGGCGTGGTGGAGACTTTACATTTTGGTGTCATTTGTGGAGTCGACCAGATTTCAGGGAGCCTTGCAGGCATCAGATACTGATCAGGAAGTGGAATGAAAGATTCAAAAGTGAATTGCCTGGAGCCTGGTGAGGCAGGTAAACAGGCTGGCGCTGTGATGTAATAAAGATGTGTGTGAAGGGTCACTGGATCACAGAGGAAGGAACATGTGGCCTCCCTGGTGAGAGAAGGTGGTGAAGGGAGGTTTTGCAAAGGCGGTAGCATCTGAACTGAGTTTTGAAGGGTGAACAGGAGTTTATAGGCAAACAGGAGGGGCCCTGGGGCAGAGGGCCGGTGGCCTGAGAGAGCTGGGCAGGGGCAGCGAGGTTGAGCGCAGGAAGGCACGAGTCCTGGCAGGCCAGGGAGGTGGTGAGGAGTGTTCCCCTTGGTCAGGGCCTGCAGCTTGTCCTGCTGTCCAGGCTCTCTCAAAGGGTGTTCGGTGGCGATCCAGGCCCTGTGAGAGTCCCTGGGGGAGAAAAGTTAGAGATCCACATGAACATGGCAATGCTCGCCTCTGAGTGCTCCGTAAAGAGCCCGGTTTCCTGTTTATAAACCAGAAGACATGTTTGGGGAAGGGTGGCTGTTGGGTGGTACGAGGCCCCTGAATGTTTTAAGCCAGGAAGTGACTTCACTTGGTTCACGTTTAGAGAGGGAACTGGTGGCAGCCATGGGGCAGGTGGGGTGAGAGGAGACGGGGCCCAGAGAGCAGTTCGTAACTGTGACTGGTTTTGGTCAAATAAAACCTGGCCACCAGTATAAAGATGTTTAAATCTCAAAAGTTGGGAATGTAGGGCACTTCTAAGAAAAAAATATTGTACCAATAAACTATACTAAGATACTCAGTTGACAGCTGAGATTTTGAGAAGGGAATTTGGGGACAAATACAGATTTTGTTTCTGACTTTGATCAAAGATTAAACAAATATTCTATGATATTGTCTGATTAAAGAAAATCTTTGGTTTAAATTTTACTTTAGGAGTAATGTTTTTAAAAATCCTTCTCACAGGATCTGTTGAGTTCTTAGGTCAAAGTGATAGGTTTTTGGTGTGTGGGTTTTTTTTTTTTTTTTTTTTTTAAGATTTAAAAAAATAATACTGGACAGTTTTTATTTTTTGAAATTATAATGTGCTTTCATTTAAGAACCATTTTCATTTTTTTACTGTGATATATTATTTCTTCAATTTAAAAAAATAAGTTGGATTTTTGGTCTTTCTAGTACCAATTTTTAGGAGCCCTTTAGATCTTGAGGGCTTCCCTTGTGGCCGAACTGGTAAAGAATCCACCTGCAATGTGGGATACCTGGGTTTGATCCCTGGGTTGGGAAGATCCCCAGAGAAGGGAAGGGCTACTCACTCCAGTATCCTGGGCTGGAGAGTCCCGTGGACGGTATAGTCCACGGGGTCGCAGAATCGGACTCGCCTGAGCGACTGTCACTTTCACTTTAGTGTTGAGACTGACTTTTCATAAGTAATGTTAGTTGCAAATATTTCCCCCAGTTTGTCTTTTTTGCTTTGTAAAAGATCCTTGTATTTAATTACTTGAATATATCTTATAATGGTTTTTTAATCATAGTTAGAAAGGGCTCTGTACTCCAAGGTTACAAAAAAATTTACCCAGTTTTAGTTTAGAATTTTTATAATTCTGTGATTTATTTTAAAATATTTGATTAGGAACTTACCGCTTGTGTATAATATGCAGTATAAACCCATTTTTTCCAGTGGGGTATGTTAATTATTCAGGCATCATTCACTGAATGGTCTTGTCCCTCGTCGGTTTTGAGGCGCCTCCTTCATCATTTGCCATTTTCTGTTTCTGGACTTCATGGTCTGTCCGCTGATCTGGTCCTTCATGTTCTGGTGCCTTACCGTATCGAGGCTTTATAATATCCAGTAGTGCTGCCGCCGCCGCCACGTCGCTTCAGTCGTGTCCGACTCTGTGGCCCCAGAGACGGCAGCCTCCCGGGCTCCCCGGCCCTGTAGTGCTAGTTCCCTTCTAATACTCCTCTTTGGGCATTTTCCCGGCTTGTCTCACATTTTAACTTTTCAACATGAACTTTAGAGTGAGCCTAACCTGTCCTGTAAGCATTTTGGCTGGATGGAGTGGTGGTAGGAAGGTGGGGAAATCACTTTTAATTTGCAAGTTAATCTTTTTATTGCTTAATGACTCTTAAGTTGTAGCTTTAATTTAATCTTTTTTCTTACAGATGATATTAACCGTGTTCTTGAGCAACAATGAACAGATTTTAACAGAAGTTCCTATAACACCAGAAACAACATGTCGTGATGTTGTAGAATTCTGCAAAGAACCTGGAGAAGGCAGTTGCCATTTAGCTGAAGTGTGGAGGGGAAATGGTATGTATTAGGCTCTATAACAGTGACCAAGTACATGAAATCCGATGTTTGTTGAATGCAGAATTTTGTTCCTGGTTCTTTGTTACCTGAGGTAATAAGGAATTGAGAAATTAAAAACTCGTTATATCACATGGGGATAGGATGTTATAAATGCTATTTTCAAAAAAGTGTGTTATAGCAAGGAGCTCAACCCAGTGCTCTGTGACAACCTAGAGGGGTGGGTTGGGAGGGACGTTTAAGAGGAAGGGGACATATGTTTAAATATTAATAGTAAGCCCTTAATAAATATTTATTAAATTGAGAAGAGTTAAGGCTGGCTCTTACATTTAAGGATTTGTCATGCTAGCTGGTCAGAGAAGATCAGTGCAGGTAATATGATTACTGAATGCAGAAAATTCTGCAAAATAACATAGACTCTAACGGAGAGGTTGAATTGAGCTGGGATGAGATATGCTGGGTGAGAGAAGCAGTGTGAAGGAAGGACTGGAGAAGAGAATGGACAGGGTGTGCCCCTCAGACAGCGTTGACGGGGGGGCTGAGATGGGCAAGGCCTCCGCTCCAGCAGCGAGTGGAAGAAGGGGCAGTGTGCACTCACGACTCCGAGTCAGGGAGCAAAAGAGCGGCTAGCTGGACATGCTGCGTTTGAGACGTGTCCAGGTGGATGTGTTTAAGGACACTCAGGGATAATCAGTGAATTCTTAACACTTCTTAAAAACAATTTTTAACTGAGGTGTAATTGGCGTACAACATGATGTTTGAAATGTACCACATAATGGTTTGATTTTTGTGTGTATTGTGAAATGATCACCACAGTAAGTCTAGTTCACATCCATTGATTGCCCTACACAGTTACAGAATATGTGTTCTTGTGATGAGAACTTTTAAGGTCTACTCTCTTGGCAGCTTCACACCTGCAGTTACAATGTTAACTGTGGTCACCGTGCTGTACACAACATCCCCAGTGAGAATTCTTCATGTATCCTAGATACAAGTCCCTAATCAGGTATATGATTTATAAATATTTTCTGTGTTATCCTTCACACCTGGAGTAAAAACTTTAAGGACAACATTCTCAAGAGAAACTTGACTTTGAGAAATGGTGGGCCATCACCGAAGTAGCAGAAGAGGCCAGGTCCTCGGGTATCAGCCTGACACACAGGAAGGGATGACGCAGTGGTGGTTTCAGGGTGAATGTTAGAGCCTGGTCGCTCTGTCACTGTGTGCTCTTCTCTCGCCTCTCAGCATTCTTGCCTTTGTTGCTTGTTATCACTTCTAATTCCTGGTCGGCCTCTTGTATTAGCTTGGGAGAGCCCTCGTGGTCCCGGCTGCTGGAGGATGCTAGCCTCTTATGTGAGTCTTGAGTTGGTGCTGTCCCTGGCTCCATGGCCGTCTCCATGACCCGGGGTTTTACCTCATCGAGAATGAGGCCTGCCTCCCCGCAGAACAGACGGTCACAGCCTGCTGCTCCCATTGTCTAGAGCAGTCCCCAGCACCTGGCCCCCAACCTTCACTCTCCTTGAGTCTTAGAGGGTGTTACAGGTCTCTCCTCTTTGCTTCAGTACTGTCATTGTGTTTATCAAAACAGGACAGTGGCTTTCATCTCTTCCTCTCTCACTGGACTAAAACCGCTGAAGGCGGGGACTTGTTTACCGTCATACGTGCAGTGCCCAGCCTGGTGCTCATAGCAGGCCCTGAGTAAACACATCATTGAGTAAATTGGAGCTGCAGAGCGAAGTCTGGGCAAGATGGTGGCGGATGAGGTTCAAAGGAAGGGAGCAAGCACGGCCTTTCTCAGTCTTTTTACCCTGGAGGAGCAATTCAAGTGATTTTCAGATTTTGGAGAACCCTTTGCATAAAATTACCACATCTGTTACTCACGGTATACTCATGTCATCAGTGTTCATAAATAGAATACTCCAATATAATCGTCAATGCTTTTTTAAATTTTTAATATTTATTTGGCCGTGTCGGGTCTCACTTGCAGCATGCGGGATTGTCACCGTGGCACAGAGTGCGCAGGCTCAGTAGTTGCTCCACCACACTTGGGATCTTGGTTCTCCCACCAGGGATCGAACTCAAGTCTCCTGCATTGCAAGGTAGTTCTTAACCACTGGACCACCAGGGAAGCCCCTTTCAGTCCCCTGTTGAGAGGAGAGTGTTTCTGTGTGGATCTGTGTATTGGTCTGCTCAGGCAACCGTAATGAAGTGCCACAAATTGGGCGGCTTGAGTAACAGAAATTCACCCATCTTTTCGCAGTTCTGGAGGCTAGCGGTCTGACTTCAAGGTGTCAGCAGGGCTGGTCTCTCCTGAGGCCTCTTCGCATGGCATGTAGATGGTCATGCCTCCTCCCCGAGTCCTCGTGTGGCCCTCCCTCTGTGTGTGTGTGTCCTAATCTCTTCTTAAAGGGACACCAGGCACATTGGATTAGGGCCCATGCTAATGACCTCATTTTTACTTTCTACCTCCTTAAAGATCCTGTCTCCAAATAAGGTCCTATTCTTATGGAGGACTAGGTTCAGGACTTCGGCATGTGGGTTTCTGTGTGAGGGGACGCAGCCCAGCCCATAACAGCCTGTTCATTTGGCCCGCTTATTACCCTGCTCTCATCTGGCCCCTTCCTCACACCGGGCGTCAGCTTAATGCGAATCAGGCGGGCAGGCAGGACCTTCAGCTTTTCTTCTTGTGAAGTCTCCTACTTGGTGTTTTTTGTTGCCTTTTCCGAGAATGCCTGAAAGTTGTCTTACAGATTTCTCCAGTACATACAGTGTTGATGAGGTATAGTATTGATTACATGATATGTGCAGGGTAGTTTTGTTTTCACTTTAAAACAGAAATAACATTTTAGTTAACCTTTATTTAAGCTGCTTAAGCTTAGTTTGCTTTTCTTAAAGTTAATTTTTTCTTAAAAATGTTTTTATTTATAAAGGGAAACAATTTTTTTTAAATAACTGGCTTAAGGAAAAGTTAGATTTAATATTTATAAAGTTATGCTCAGACTTGGTGAAGTTATGCTCAGATTTAAGTGAAGATTATGTGAATGTCACTCAGTCGTGTTCGACTCTTTGGGACCCCATGGATTATAGTCCATGGAATTCTCCAGGCCGGACTACTGGAGTGGGTAGCCTTTCCTTTCCCCAGGGGATCTTCCCAACCCAGGGATCAAACCCAGGTCTCCAACCCAGGTCTCCCTCATTGCAGGCGGATTCTTTACCAGCTGAGCCACAAGGGAAGCCCAAGTGAAGGTTATAAGTTGATTTTAATTAATGTGAAACAAATCTGTGAGCCAAAGCAATACTAATAAAAATATGGCCTAAGATAAAATTTTATGTTAAACTGATGGACATGATTAGTCTTAAATTCCACAGCTATAGCATTAGAATATACATGTTTTTAAAAAAAATTTTATAACACAAAAATTGTTACTTTCAAAAAGTAAATGACGTTACGGTTTGACAGAAAACAACAAAATTCTGTAAAGCAATTATCCTTCAATTAAACAAATTAAAAAAAAACACAAAATATGGAATGGTAATATTGAATACTTCTTCAGTGTTCAATTTGTGCTTGCTTCTTGCTATACAGATACTCAGTTCTGAGTTGAATTAACCAAGATGAGACGATTTATGTCCTTGCCCTGGAGGTTTGTTGAACAAGACAAAGCTTGCCTACACGTGTAGGAAGATGAAGTGGCAGCAGCAGCACAGTGCGCGTTGTGTTTCTGTGAATGGCGGGGTTTTCTTCCTTGTGGAAGTCTGGCCCTTCTCTCAGGCCGAAAATTAAATCACATCTTGCGTGTATGACGAGGCTGCCACACTCGCGGCTCTTTCTCCTGACTTGATCTGGGCAGGGGTCTCTCACCCAGCCGTGCTCCTGCGTTGAGAGGAGAAGCGCAGTTCAGTTGCGTCCCGCTCCTCCCAGGGCAGGCCGTTTTCTCCCAGCCTCGAGACCTGCCAGTGTCCGTCCTCACTTTCAAGCACAAGCAGCAGTGGGAACATTTCAAGGTTTCCTTTCTTTCCCTTTAAGTTGAGATAAAATTAGCGTAGCATAAAACCCCCCATTTGGGTGCAGCTTTATGGGTGTTAGGGCGTTCTCAGCGTCTCCGAACTGTCTGCCTCCCGTTTCCCCCACCCCAGCCCCTGGCAACCGCTCTATTACTGTCTGGCTCTGTGTTTGACTCTTCTAGGTACCCCATATAGATCGGATCATAGAGTCTGTGACTCTGATCTGGCTTTCTTTCACTTAGCTTGCTTAAGAGTCATCCATGTTGTAGCACTCATCAATACCTAATTCCTCTGTTTGGCTGAAACTACCCGTTGTATGATATGCAGCGTTGCATTTATCCTTTCATCGGTTAGTGGAGGTTTGCTTTGTTTCCACTGTTTGGCTGCTGTGAATGTTCTGGTGCAAGCGTTGCTGTGGGCTGGCTGCACTGCTGGAAGTGTGCGTCAAGTCTTTGTACATCTGATTGCCGCCTGTAACATTTTAGTGAATAATAAAATTTGGGCAGTTTGTTAATGTGTTCCTTTGAAAGAGTGGGAGGTACCCTGCTTCATGATAAATATAATAAAGGACATTTTTCCCAATGTTCCCTATTTAATGTTGCAAAATTGCTTTTATGATTACTTCTTTGTGTTTATAGTCTTGCTTTTATTTCATTGAAGTTAAAATTTAGTGCTTGTTATATCCTTGAATTCTAATATATATGTGTGTACGTTTATTTAAATTTATTTTTATTCATTTTTTACTTTTGATAGGATTCATTTTGTTTGTCTCTGGGAAAAGTAAGAATTTTTTTGTTTGTTTTTTCCTAGAGCGTCCCATACCCTTTGATTATATGATGTATGAACATCTTCAGAAGTGGGGGCCACGAAGGGAAGAAGTGAAATTTTTCCTTCGACATGAAGATTCCCCAACAGAGAGCAGTGAACAAGGTAGATAAGTGCTTTCCCCCCATTTGCTAATTTTTGCCATGAAAGTTAATTTAAGGAAAATAGGAATAAACGTTAAATTATTCCCCTGTTAACTCACGGGTGGTGAGAGGGAGAGTTGGTGTCTCGTGAGGTTTCACCCCTGTTAGTGCCGTTTATGATGCTTCACACTTTCAGGCTCCCAGCCCTTGCCTCCTCAGGATCCTGAGCCAGTCACATAATGCATGAAACACGGGCGAGGCTCTGCTGCCAGAAGGGACTGTTTTTGATAAATATCACATGGTTGAAATCTCTGGATTTTAAGAATAAATGAAACCATGAAAGCATCATAAAAATTCTGAAAAACACATATATGTGTATTTGAAGAGAGAGAAATAAAAAAAAAAAAAGAACTCCACCTAAGTGGGGAGTGCCCTAGTGGCCTAGTGGTTAGGATTCCAGCCTTTTACTGCTGTGACCCAGGTTCAGTCCCTGGTCAGGGAACTGAGACCCTGCAAGCCTTGTGGTACAAGGACAAAAGAAATATAATATATATATAGTGTTATTATGTGCACATAGTCTTGTGTGTGTGTGTGTATATATATACAGGACTTAAGTGTGACGCTCAACCATAATAGAAAAGACAGACCGTTATTTAAAAAACAACAACAAAAGCCTGCATGGCAGTAACCACCCTAAAGCAAAGTCAAAAGACAGATTATAAACTGGGAAATAGCATATATCGCTCATATTGCAAAGGGTTAGTTACCTTTATATAAAATGATAACAAAGCCAGTAAAATAAAATGTGCAAAATATGCAGACATGTAGTTCATAGCAAAGGAAATACACATGGCCAGATGCCCAGCTGTGCTCCTAAAAAAGACAGGCAGGGCAAACACCGAGACACTGTTTCACCTGTCACATGGCAGAGATTAGAACGTTTACCAAGTGTTGGCGGACGCCGAGAAACAGGCAGTCTTCCACACTGTTGGCAGCTTCTGTAGAAGGCAATTTAATTTAGCAATATCTACCACACTTACAAAAGCATAAAACTTTTCACCCGGCAGCCTCGCTTTTGAGAATTGTCTGTCCCGTGGCTGTGTCCGCACACATACAAGTGGCACTTCTGCAGCGTCACTCACGGGGTGCCGCTGGCGGGGGCAGCCGTTAGTGCCTCCAGGGGTGTCGGCTGGAGAAACGAGAGCGTGTCTGTGCCGCGCCCTGTCCTGAACCACCTCCTACACTCGTTCCCTGAGTAAGCACCGTGTACACACGTGCTGCCTTCTGTGTAACAGATGAAAGAGGAGCGGCGTGGTCTGCATTGGCTGCTGTGTGTGTGTAGTATCTGTGGAACCATCAGTAAGACCCTGGTCACATGGCTGGCCTCTGGGGAAGGAGAGAGGGGAAACTGGTCAAGTATGCCTTCTTGCTCCTTTTGAATTTGGAACAGTGGGGACACACTACTTGTTTTGAAAACTGGTTATTGGAGCATCGTTGAATTGCAATGTTGTGTTAGTTTCAGGTGTGCAGCAGAGTGAGGCGGTTGTCATGTACATACATCCACGGTTTGAAGATTCTTTTCTCATATAGGCTGTTATAGAGCATTGAGTAGAGTACCCTATGCTACACAGTAGGTTCTTATTAGTTATCTATTTTATATACAGGAGTGTGCATATACCAATACCAGTCTCCCATAAATTACTCATTTTTTAATTAAAATTTAAATAAGGGAATCTTTTTTTTTTTGGAAAGCATATACACTGTACAGTTAAGAAAAAATCCCTTAACTTGTTGTTTAACAGTGATTGTGGATTACTTCTGATATTAAAAAAAAATTGGAAGGACATCTTTTTGTCAAAAGAAGACTATTTTATTGCACATTATCCCTGTTGGTTTCTTTTTGTTTGTGTTGTTTTTGGCCGTGCCATGGAGCATGTGGGATCTTAGTTCCCCAACCAGGGATCTATCCTAGGTCCTCTGCTTTGGAAGCAAGGAGTCTTAACCACTGGACTGCCAGGGAAGTCCCTATTTGTGAGGTTTTTTAAAACCAGTTTTTTTTTTTTTTTTTAATGGGCAAAATATACAAACATGCAGTTCATAGCAAAGAGGAAATACATATGGCCTGGGAATATATGGAAAGACGTCCATCCATAAACTCCTAAAGAAAGCAGTGCAGGGAACACAGCGAGATACTGTATTTCACTCGTCACGTCAGCAAAGCTAGAATGTTTAATAACAGCGTTGGCAGAAGTGGAGGACATCCCGCACTTCAAAGAGTCGGACTGAATTCTCTCTGTGGAAGCTAGAGGGGAGCGCGGAGGACTCCCGTCACCTCCCGTCACCTTCACACTTGGGGGAACAGGAGCCTAGTGTGTAAAGGAACGCGACGCAGGTCACGTGCAGGGCGTTGGCTAGAGTGCAGAGCTGATGGAGTGGAGTTTGGAGCGGAGCCGCCTGGGTCCAACGCTAGTCCTGCTGCTTGCTGGGTGTGGGCTGGGGCGCCTGGCGTCACACCCCTGTGCCTCCGCTTCCTGCTGTGTGTGGTGCGCACGGTTGCGGTGGCAGTTAGTGAGGTGTCCTGCTGCGGTGCTCACTAAATGGCACCTCTTACTGTTTTCTGACTTTGGAATACAAAATCATCACGTTTCTTCTTCACCATCAAAGATTAAGCGACCCTTGGTATAATTTCTCTGTGTTTTATAGTATTCTAATTTGATTGTTTATTGTTTGGAAGAAGCAGCAATTATAGAATATTAAATTAACCCGAGCACCTTATTTCAAAGAAGTACTATTACTTTCAGTAAAGAGTTTAATTTATCCTGTAAACTGGTAGATACCATACTCCAGAATGTGTGTTTATGTAACTTCTGCTAACAGAGAACAGCTGTTATGAAGCGCCTGTTGCGTGTCATGTGACTGTGTTTGGTTGCACGCTCCATCGTTCCCATTTATTTACCCTTGTTTTTCACTCATGGCCTCCCTAAGGGCCCTGCATTGGGTATTGGATTCTTACTAGCCCTGCTTCCCCATCAGATGTGCTCTGTGTCTGCTTATGTACTCAGTAGCTTGGTTTTATGCATAAAAAGAGTAAGATTTTTTAATCTCCCAAGAGCCAGTCTTGGCTTCCTTGGGGGTGATAGCACTCTCTGAGAATGTATGGCTTAAGGTGAGGCAGTATTTTCCATAATATAATGTTTCTTCAAAACTTGCAAAGTAGCAGGAAAGAAATAGAAGAAAACATGTTATTCTTTTCTCTTTATTTTAACATCAGGTTAATGACCCTTTGAAGTTATGTTTTCTTAGTAATAAAGCAGGCTCTGGGGTGTGATAATTCTCAAAACAGCATCAGGTGAGAGACGAGCAGAGGAGGAGCAGGCATCCAGCGCAGCACAGCCGTTTGTGACTGTGGACTCACCTGGCACAAAACCGCAGCACACTTTTTTTAAAAAAGTAATGGCAGGAGAATTTTGCCAGTTTAAATTTGAAACCCTTAAAAATTTAAAAAAAAAATATATTTATAGAACAAAGGAGAATTCAGAAGATAGTATCCCATCTCAGTTTTAACCCTAGTAGTGAAGATCAGTTTGTGCATCAGTTTTTAAATTATTGGATATTATAAGTTCTATTTTTGTCTCTTTTAAAATTTGTATCAAAATACAGTTGATTTACAATGCTATGGTAGTTTCAGATTTACAGTAAGGTGAATTAGTTATATGTATACATATATCCATTCTTTTTCTAGATTATTTTCTCATAAAGGTCATTATTTTAGTCTCTCCTAAAATAAAAGCTTTAATTTTTAATAAAAATAGATAATATATATAAAATACAAATAACATGAAATTTACCATCTTGACCATTTTTAAGTGTTAGACACTTTTTGATAAATCAGTTTCAAGATTCTGAAATAGAATATAGAAAAAAATTCATTTAAACAACTTTATGTTGATTATAAAACATTTTTTCAACTGTACTAATTTTTGAGCTGTCCAGCCTGGTATTTTATACTTGTGCTCAATAAATATTTGAATAAGTGAAGAAATTATAAAATATGGTTTTTCTAGGATATCAGAGAAGGCAGTGGCAGTGCACTCCAGTACTCTTGCCTGGAAAATCTCGTGGACGGACGAGCCTGGTAGGCTGCAGTCCATGGGGTCGCTAAGAGTCGGACACGACTGAGCAAGTTCACTTTCACTTTTCACTTTCATGCATTGGAGAAGGAAATGGCAACCCACTCCAGTGTTCTTGCCTGGAGAATCCCAGGGACAGGGGGGCCTGGTGGGCTGCCGTCTATGGGGTCGCACAGAGTCAGACACGACTAAAGCGACTTAGCAGCAGCACAGCAGGATGTCTTTTAGTAAGTTTGGGACTCTCATTTCTCTAGGTGGCCGTCAGACCCAGGAGCAAAGAACTCAGAGAAATGTAACAAATGTACCTGGAGAAAAACGCACTGAAAATGGGGTAAGTAATAGTGAATTTTATTGAACAAGTTTGCTTTTTATAGGTACTAATGAATTTTGGTTATAATTTAATTGTTAATATTTATTTCAACTGTGCTAAATCTCCATTGCTGTGTGCAGGCTCTCTCTAGCTGCAGTCGTCGGGGACTGCTCTCGTTCCGGTGTGGAGGCTTCTCGTGGAGGTGGCTTTTCTCGTTGCAGAATGCGGGCTCTGGGGCACATGGACTCTAGAACTGGGGCTCAAGAGTTGTGGCTCACGGGCTTAGCTGCTGCACGGCTTGTGGACTCTTCTTGGACCAGGGATGGAAACAGTGTCCCCTGCATTGCAAGGCAGATTCATAACCACTGGACCACCAGAGAAGCTGTATAATTTATTTTTAAAGAATTATTTTTTGAGTAGTACTAACCTAAAACAGTAAAACTACCAATTATTTACCAGCAAAACAAGTTTATTTGGGAACAGCAAAAAACTGTAATTCAGGACATGCAGGTATGGACAGCCACATGCAAGTCCTCTGAAACAAGAGGAAACACTTTTATAGAGGAGAAGGGGAGATTGGGAGGGGCTGTTATCAAGAAAAAGTCTTTTGGAGGAAACTGGGAGTTTGAAGTTTGGTGGCCTTTCCTTAGCTGCATTGTTGCCAGGCAAGGAGGAGGTGGTTCTTCTGCCAGTTGGCCGTGAGTGGTGTTTCTTCCTCTGGGGACACACGGTACGCCTCTTCCTGTTGGGTTGGGATCTGCACTGGTGTCTAGAGCTGCGTGTGAGAGAGTGCCCCGCTGTGGCCCCTCAGCCCCATTGCCTTGGGTTTCCCTGTGTGTTTTCACAGTGGAAGTTGTCATCTTTGTTGAGTATTTCGCTCATTTCTATGAAGGTGTGACACAGCAGCCTGAGCAGTCTTGGTCTCATCATCCTCACTGTGCCCATGCACTGGGTGGTCTCCAGCAGAGCAGTGCCCTCCAATGCCCTCTACGTGCTGCTGCCACGGCAGGTCCTGGAACCGCAGCCGCGGGCTCCGTCCCCCGGAGGCAGATGGGCTCGTCTCTGGACTAAGAGACAGGCGTGCAGACTCGCTTTGTGTCTTCAGTGTTGATGTCTTGATCCTCCGTCAGGTTTTAAAAGACAAGATGGCTGATGGGTTGAAGTCATCATAGGTGTCTCCAGGAGAGAGGACTTCCTTTGTCATCTGATGTAGAGTTGGAGAAAAGGCCTAACATTGGTTATAGGGGAAGAAGTTTGTCCAAGCAGATGGATTCTTTTTAAGAAATTTGTGTTGAAAGAGCAGAAATGAATGAATGACGATGAATGAATGAGAGGAGAATGAAGAATGAGAGAAATTTTAATCATGGTCTTTTCTGGAAATTTTCATAGTAACTTTTCCAAATAGTTTTCAGGCTGAAGAATATTTCTTTTTCTGGCTCTGCCCTCACTGGATGTGTAGCTTTGGCATGTTACTGCCTAGCACAGTGCTTGGCATGGTCACACATGGGTGAGAGAAATGGGCCTGGAGTGCAGAGGGCCCATCTTCAGACACTGGCTTCAGAACTTTCTAACTAGCTGAATTTGAGCAAGGCACTTTGCCCCTCTACTTTCCAGCTTCATGTTACTGGCTTTCAATTGTCTTTCTTTTATCGATTACCATCGTGACTTTAAATGATATATCTCTGTTTATTTGTACAGTCGCCTTGAAACCATGTCTCTGGACCTCCCTTCTCGTAAGACGAGGCTCTCAGCACCCCTCCCCTTTCCCCGTCTCCCTCCTCCCTTCTAGCTTCTTCAGCTGTGCTTCTGTGTTGTCAGTGCTGATAATATCTGTGTGCTTTTATCTGAGCATAATTAAAGACTTTTATACTTTGTTTATACCGAAGACTTTGTGTGGATCACAATAAACTGGAAAATTCTGAAAGAGATGGGCATACCAAACCACCTGACCTGCCTCTTGAGAAACCTGTACGCAGGTCAGGAAGCAATAGTTAGACCTGGACATGGAACAACAGACTGGTTCCAAATAGGAAAAGGAGTATGTCAAGGCTGTATATTGTCACCCTGCTTATTTAACTTATACGCAGAGTACATCATGAGAAACACTGGACTGGATGAAGCACAAGCTGGAATCAAGATTGCCGGGAGAAATATCAATAACCTCAGATATGCAGACAACACCACCCTTATGGCAGAAAGTGAAGAAGAACTAAAGAGCCTCTTGATAAAAGTGAAAGAGGAGAGTGAAAAAGTTGGCTTAAAGCTCAACATTCAGAAAACGAAGATCATAGCATCCAGTCCCATCACTTCATGGCAAATAGACGGGGAAACAGTGGAAACAGTGGCTGACTTTATTTTTCTGGGCTCCAAAATCACTGCAGATGGTGATTGCAGCCATGAAATTAAAAGATGCTTACTCCTTGGAAGGAAAGTCATGACCAAGCTAGATAGCATATTGAAAAGCAGAGACATTACTTTGCTAACAAAGGTCCATCTAGTCAAGGCTGTGGTTTTTCCAGTGATCATGTATGGATGTGTGCGTTGCCGAAGAATTGAGGCTTTTGAACTGTGGTGTTGGAGAAGACTCTTGAGAGTCCCTTGGAGACCAGCCAGTCCATCCTAAAGGAGGTCAGTCCTGGGTGTTCATTGGAAGGACTGATGTTGAAGCTGAAACTCCAATACTTTGGCCACCTGATGTGAAGAGCTCACTCATTTGAAAAGACCCTGATGTTGGGAAAGATTGAGGGCAGGAGGAGAAGGGGACGACAGAGGATGAGATGGCTGGATGGCATCACCGACTTGATGGACGTGGGTTTGGGTGGGCTCTGGGAGTTGGTGATGGACAGGGAGGCCTTGTGTGCTGCAGTTCATGGGGTCGCAAAGAGTTGGACACGACTGAGCAACTGAACTGAGTACTTTTTTATACACTAGTTATAAAGTTGAAAAGCATTTAATGGTGTTTCAGATTTTTCAGATACTAACCACTGTAGGGCCACGTGGGGTACTGGATTGTTTTCTCCTTTTGAGTGCCACTCAGGGAGAACTGTTCCTCCTGTCAGGATTAAGGATTCTCCTTCCTTACCCTCCAGTTGCAAAAGATCATTCCACAAATCCTTTTCCTATGCCTGCCTTCTGACTTGCTGGTGCACTCTGAGTCTGAAACCTCTGTGGGGTTCTGGCAGGCGTATGTGCTTCAGAAAGTCTGAAGGAATAAAGGCCCAGGCCCCACAGGCAGAACTTTTGATTCAGTAAGGCTGGGATGGGCCTGGAAGACTCATATAATACTGTTGCCCTGCCAGGTTTGGGAACCTCCAGGATGCATGTACCCACTGTCCAAAGCATTCAGAACTTAGCTGTCCAACAGAATCTTGAAGATCCCTTTGTGTTCTAAGATTTCCTGTGGCCTGAACTTCAGGGGAAGAGAAATAAGTATATCAAATAGGCGGGGACTGTGTGTGTGTGTATATAATAAACCAAAGGGACTCAGGAGGAAAGGAGATCAGTAACAGTATGGTGAGTTTCGACGCAATGGGTCCTTGATCTTTCCAGGATGAGGTTGTTTGTTGTAAACATGGAGGTGATGTTTACGTGTCAAGATCAACAAAACTGAAACCTGAAACCAAAATTAAAGCTGTGTTTGCAGCCTACATGCGAGCTTATAATTAGAGGAGGGTTGGGAGCTGGTGAGGAGGCGTGACTCTTGTGCTGGAAGCGTGACATCTAAGAGGTTACGGTGTTTATGGCACCACATCTGCCTTTTAAGCCTAATAATATGTTACCTTTGTGAAGCACTTTATTGTCTACAAAGCACTTTTATGTGCATTTTTTAAAGTTAATAAGATGTTAAAAATATCCTTCTCCAAAAATGTTTTTGCCGTGTACCCTGGACCTAGAATAACTGCACCTGAACCTGCGTGCCCCATGCCTGCCAGCAGCTGCTGAGGCAACTGCTCTCCCCGCAGTGCAGGGCACAAAGTCAGCTGTCTAAGAAACAAAGGCCCCGGCCCCACTGGCAGAACTTTTCATTCAGTAAGTGTGAGGTGGGCCTGAAGACCCTCGTGTGACACTGTTGCTCTGCCCGTCTGGGAACATCCAGGTTATATGTACACACTGCCGTAAGCATTCGGAGCTCACTTGTCCAATAGAATTCTGAAGATCTGGTTTGACTTTATGGTGTAAAGGCAAACTGATTTATCCTTAATGCGTGTGCCTGTATCCGGGGGTCCCAGGACTACCCTCGGTGTCAGCAGTTTGCTCGGAGGACTCACAGGACTCAGCACATGGCCGTCGTCATGGCTGTGAGGTCCCCCCGCCAGAGGATGCAGCACAGGAGCCACGAAGGAAGGGGCGGCGCACGGGGGCGTGGCATCTGGGGAAAGCTGCCCAGCTCCCGAGGGTCCCCTCCCACGGAGCCACACGGGACACGCTTCGTTCAAACCAACTGTTTGCTTGAAACTAGTGTCACAGTGTCACTTCTTACTCTGCAAAGTCGGATACCACTTGGCGACTGAACAACAACACAGCACTTACTAATGTGTTTTGGATGAGTCACTATACCAAAGAAAGCTGTCTGGAAAATGGCGTCATTTTCTAGGAACTGTGGTAGTGAGGAGTCATTAACTGAACAGATACTGTGTGCGGTGATGAATCCTTTTGTTTTCACAGACAAATTTTTGGTCTTTGATAGTTTGGGGCACGTATTGGAAAAATACATTTAGCACATGTTGGCAGAATGTTTTCACAGTACAATAAATGGGAGATAAAGCTAAGTCTTTTTACTAATATTTGAAAAACTAAATATCTATAAAAACATAATTAGAGGCTTAAGATGGAAGACAAGTGTATTGCGTAATTGTCTACAGTGGTTTGTGTTAAGAAACCTTATTATATGTTTTTAATAAATGAATTATTGCAGAACCAATTTCAAAATTATATATAAAACAAATTACTTGAGGAGATGAAAACACATTTGACTAAAGCCATGTTATCAACTGACTTGTGATCTAAAGCTTTTAACCATAATTATCAAGTGGGTTGTAGTTAATATCTAAAAAATCCAGTTCTGATAGCCTGTTTGTCAAGCATACTTTATTTTGTTGGCTTTCTTAGTTGTGATTCAACATAATTAGTACAAATGAGACATTAGCCAATAAGTCCCCATTTACGTCTAACTTTTAGCAAATTGAGCTAGCTTATTTACTGAAAATCTGATTATAGTGCATTTGGGGTTGATAGCTTAATAACATTTTTATGCTTACCTTTTTCATTCTTATCAAAATAAAATACCATTATATGAGATTCTTTCTTCACCAAGAGGTTACCATTTTATTTTAAAAAGAGGATAATTAAAATATAAACCCTGACAACGCCAAATGTCAGCGAGGATGAGGTGAAGCTGGAACTCTTGTGTGTTGCTGGGAGAGTGTAGGATGATATCAGCGAGGATGAGGTGAAGCTGGAACTCGTGTGTGTCGCTGGGAGAGTGTAGGATGATGCTTCACGCTGGAGAGCAGTTTGTCAGTTTGAGTGAGTGAAACGAGCACTTAACCACACAGCGCTCAGTCCCCAGCTTCACTTCTTGACATCAGTTACCCAAAATAAGCCAGAACATTTGTCCACATAAATACTGGTGCATGAATGTTCAAGATGGCTTTATCCCTCATAGCTAAGGAGTGGAAACGACCTGAATGCTCATGAGCAGATGAGCGGGAAAATAAAAGTGCTTATACAAGTGAGCGCTGTCGACAGCAGAGAGGAGCGGCATGGACGAATGTCTGCAACGCCGTGCTGAAGGAAAGAAGCCAGACCCAGGAAGTGACCCTGTCTAGTGAACTTCTCAGCACACAGGGCTTGGTGATCGGGGCGCAACCGCCCCCACCCCCACGGGTGGGGTAGAATTGACTGGGACGCTCGGAGGGGAGCTTTCTGGGATGATGGCGGCATTGTGTTGACTGGGGTGGTGGTTAGACTGTGATGTGCAGTGGTCACCTAATGCAGCAGCATACTTCACGTGGTGTGCTTATGGTCTGTAAATTATGCCTCAGTTAAAGTAAATGTGAAAAATTTCACTGTGTGTTTAATATACTAGCCTGTCATTTCATTTTGTTAACTTACTGCCATTATGTATGTTTTTGAAGTTTTGTGTCAGAAGTGGGTTAGAAAGAAAAAAACTAAAAAAAAAAAAAGAAATGGGTTAGAATATATGCTTATCAATTTTTTAAAGTTGCTGATCTTAAATTAGGAACATAAAAATTAGAAAATCATGGGATTTTTATTAACAGTGTTATGAAATAAACAGCACATTATAGTATCTATGTAGTTTCTAGGGGTCACGAAGTCAGGGCTTGGCTGGGTGACTTGGATTCAGGGTCTCTTGTGACACTGTAATCAAGGTGTTGGCCAGAATCACAGTCATCCAGAGCTTGACTGGGCTGGAGGATCTGTTTTCAAGCCCATGAGATAATGTTTTTACACGGAATTTCTGTAAAGTCAGGAGCAGTAATGTAAGGAGGGCTCGGCTTCTCATTTGGACTCGTAGCTCTTTGGGGTGTGAGGCTTTAAGAGGCGCTTTGTGTTCTCAGACCTGCAGGTCTCAGGTGGACCAGGGCAGCCGGCTGTGGTCCTGCTTTTCTGAGCTGCTCGCAGGCTTTCCAAGATGGTGCCAGCCGCACAGTGCACTTTTCACAGGAGTGCATGATGACGCGCAAGTCCTCACCGCTGCGCTGGGAGAATGCTCGTTTTATTTCACAGTGAGAATATCAGAATAGAGAACTGAGCTCAGGTTCCATTCCTCATGGTTGAACTTGATGGATTCTTATCTCATTCAGCAGAAGAGAGGCTCGCTCGTTGGAAACAGGGACCAACTGCATTTTACTTTTTTATTACTTACAGTGTCTGGGATTATATCTGGCATATCAAGAGTAAATGACTTACCATGATTTCAAACATGTATAGTGCTCAAACAAAAAAATAACTCCAGTTCTCCTGACCCCTCCACCCTGTCAAGGCTGGGGAGCTGAGTCCTTTGCATGGGCCTGCAGAGCTGTCCCGAGAGAACTTTCCCACTCATTTTACTGGTTGTGGAAGTGACTTGTCCTCTCTGTAACCTGGAGTTGATCTCATCAGATAACTACCATAATGAGGGACCTTCAAGTGCCCAAGGGAGCAGGATTTGATTTCTTCTTATTAGATGCAATGAAAAGAAATAAGTGAGGAATTAGGTCATAGGTTTGTCTGAATAAATTGAGTTCATATGGAGAATTTAAAATTATTCCTCTGGGGTTGAGTTTACATGGAGAAATACATGCTGTTAGGCCTGTCATAAAAGGATCGAATTTGCATCAGAGGTTTTTGTTTTCTTTAAAAAAAAAACCCTGAAAAGATGCTTGCTGCTAAATTTTCACATTGAACAAATTAGGGAATATGTACTAAAGTATAAAATGTTGCCTGTCTTTTGACTTACAAGTTTATGGTGGCTTGTGTTTTTATAACCCATTTACAATAAAGTTAAGTTACACAGGTGTGTTCACTTTGAAATAATTCACTGAGCTGAACACAGATTTATACAGTTTTATGTTTGTAATATCTACATCAATAAAATTTCTATTCAACTTCAGATTAAGAGCTTTGTGTTGGGCTAGCCCATGTGACATATAGATGTTTTGAAAGTGAAGTGGCTCAGTCATGTCCAACTCTTTGCGACCTCATGGACTGTAGCCTACCGCGCTCCTCTGTCCATAGGATATTCCAGGCAAGAGAACTGGAGTGGGTTGCCATTTCCTTCTCCAGAGGATCTTTCTGACCCAGGGATTGAACCTGGATCTCCCACACTGTAGGCAGACCTTTACCATCTGAGCCACCAGGGAAAATTTCTATTAAAGTACAATATATATTAGTATATACCTAAGATACAATATCTGAATTACTTACGTCAATATAATATATCTTAGTTTATAATTAGAGACACACATAACACAACACATACAGAGAGCTGTGTCTTGTTCACAAGTGTAAATATCAGAACACGCAACCGTTCAGTTTCTCCTCCGTCGTCTTTTTATTGTTATTTTAAGCCCTTGGTGGGGAGGGGAGACCAAAGAGCTAAGTTTTGGGGTTTTTTCAAGTTGTAAAATTATGAAATTAATGTAAAGTGAAAGATTTGTTACAGGAACTTCATTTTTCTCTAGTCGAAAATATGTTTCTGAAAGTTTCAAAAATACCTTTTGTTGAACTTCCCTGATGAAGAATCCACCTGCCAGTGCAGGGAACATGGGTTCAGTCCCTGGTTCGGGAAGCTTCCACATGCCATGGGACAAACTAAACTCGCAAGCCGCCAACTACAAAAGCCCACGCGCCGAGAGCCTGTGCTCTGCACCAAGAGAAGCCACGGCAACGAGAACCCCACGCGTTGTAATTAGCGGTGGCCCCTGCTCGCCGGAACCAGAGAAAGCGTGCGCAGCGGCAAAGACCGAGCGCAGCCAAAAATAAGTAATTTAAAAATTCCTTGTGGTGGTGACTGCAAAAATCTCAGTAGATGGAAATTAGAACACTTTCTTAATATTAAAGCAGAAATTTGAGTGCATTGTGACAGGTGGGGCATTTTTGTAGAATGAACCAATCTCAAATGAAATTTCTGTAACTTGACAGTTTACAGCACCTGGTTTAGAAAAGGAACTTGCTCCACATTGCTTTATCAGGACTTTAGATAAACAGAATGGGGGCTCCAGTTAATTAAATCCTGATTCCACTTTCTAACAGTCCAGAATGGGCTTACCACCATATGATTTGGGGAGGACAGAAGTCGGAGGAACAGGGCTTGGTACCCTTGTGAAAAGTTACAAGAGGCCCAGAGTACAGAGGAGCCCAGAGATGGACCGTGGAGCTCCAAGGAGGGGCTGTGCACCTGCGTGGTGTGACCCATGGGCTGGAGAAGGCCGAAGGAAGACAGGCGTGGCTGGAATCGGAGCTCTGGCCCTCTGCCAGCTCTGTGTCCTTAGCCATATCCCTCTGCCTTTCCCCCGGGATTCCTCTGCAATGTGGGCTCATTTGCCTGCACAGGTCTGTTGTGAAGATTGTGTGATGCAGTGCATGTCACACGTCCAGTCTAGAAGGGGGTGCTGTAGGAGATGGTCAGGAACAAACCTCTGCATCCTTCTCTGTCCATGCAACTGACCTGGGGCATATTATTTGAACTTCTCTCTGCTTATTTTCTCATCTGTAGAATGGAGCTGTAATGATCTCTGCCTGAGAGTGTCATTTTAAGGCTTAAATGAGTTCATAAGTGGGAAGTAATTACTTTAGAGCAAGGTTCATGACAGAAGAACTGTACTTCTTGACCAAGATAATCACGATGATGTGATCACTCACCTAGAGCCAGACATCCTGAAATGTGTAGTCAAGTGGGCCTTAGGAAGCATCACTACGAACAAAGCTAGTGGAAGTGATGGAATTCCAGTTGAGCTTTCCTGGAAGATGATGCTGTGAAAGTGCTGCACTCAATATGCCAGCAAATTTGGAAAACTCAGCAGTGGCCACAAGACTGGAAAAGGTCAGTTTTCATTCCAATCCCAAAGAAAGGCAATGCCAAAGAATGCTCAAACTACCACACAGTTGCACTCATCTCACACGCTAGTGAAGTAATGCTCAAAATTCTCCAGGCTTCAGCAATACGTGAACCGTGAACTTCCAGATGTTCAAGCTGGTTTTAGAAAAGGCAGAGGAACCAGAGATCAAATTGCCAACATCCGCTGGATCATCAAAAAAGCAGGAGAGTTCCAGAAAAACATCTATTTCTGCTTTATTGACTATGCCAAAGCCTTTGACTGTGTGGATCACAATAAACTGTGGAAAAGTCTGAGAGAGATGGGAATACCAGACCACCTGACCTGCCTCTTGAGAAATCTTTATGCAGGTCAGGAAGCAACAGTCAGAACTGGACATGGAACAACAGACTGGTTCCAAATAGGAACAGGAGTATGTCAAGGCTGTATATTATCACCCTGCTTATTTAACTTATATGCAGAGTACCTCATGAGAAACGCTGGACTGGAAGAAACACAAGCTGGAATCAAGATTGCTGGGAGAAGTATCAATAACCTCAGATATGCAGCTGACACTACCCTTATGGCAGAAAGTGAAGAGGAACTAAAAAAAGCCTCAATGAAAGTGAAAGAGGAGAGTGAAAAAGTTGGCTTAAAGCTCAACATTCAGAAAATGAAGATCATGGCATCGGTCCCATCACTTCATGGCAAATAGATGGGGAAACAGTGGAAAGTGTCAGACTTTATTTTTGGGGGCTCCAAAATCACTGCAGATGGTGATTGCAGCCATGAAATTAAAAGACGCTTACTCCTTGGAGGGAAAGTTATGACCAAGCTAGATAGCATATTCAAAAGCAGAGACATTACTGTGCCAATAAAGGTCCATCTAGTCAAGGCTATGGCTTTTCCAGTAGTCATGTATGGATGTGAGAGTTGGACTGGGAAGAAAGCTGAGTGCCAAAGAATTGATGCTTTTGAGCTGTGGTGTTGGAGAAGACTCTTGAGAGTCCCTTGGACTGCAAGGAGATCCAACCAGTCCATTCTGAAGGAGATCAGTCCTGGGATTTCTTTGGAGGGCATGATGCTAAAGCTGAAACTCCAGTAGTTTGGCCACCTCATGCGAAGAGTTGACTCATTGGAAAAGACTCTGATGCTGGGAGGGATTGGGGGCAGGAGGAGAAGGGGACGACAGAGGATGAGATGGCTGGATGGCATCACCGACTCGATGGACGTGAGTCTGAGTGAACTCTGGGAGTTGGTGATGGACAGGGAGGCCTGGCATGGTGCGATTCATGGGGTCGCAAAGAGTCGGACACGACTGAGCGACTTAACTGAACTGAACTGAAAGCTCATGATGAGCACAAAAAAATGCATCCTGTCAGTAACAGGATGGGGACATGCTTTCAGATTCCATCAGTTGCCACTCCTGCGGATGTGGATAATGCTCTGTCGATCGTGGGTCAGTCTTTGGTGTAGGCCATACTGATGGTGTTTTTAATGAGATATTTATATTTCAGAATCTTTGATGCATTTCCGCTTCTCGAGACCAGGTGGCAGTGAAATGACATTTGCCCTTAGGTGTAACCTGCACATTTATTTTTTAGTTTGTGTACTCTTAAACATTTGACATCCCCATTTACTCAAATAAATTTAATAGAAGCAGTCAACAATGAGGAAAGGTTCTTAGGAGAAAGTAAACTAACTTATGTTCCTCTAACTTCTAGGGAACCTATTTAAAAATCTTGATGTGTGTGCATTCTGACATTAGAGAAAAATGATGACGCAGACAAGCATCCATTCCAGTCTGAGCGTGTTTTGTTCTCTATAGGTTGGGAATCCACGTGTTGAACTTACCCTCTCAGAACTCCAAGATATGGCAGCTCGGCAGCAACAGCAGATTGAAAACCAGCAGCAGATGCTGGTTGCCAAGGTACGTTACTAAGTGGCAGTTGGGAACGGTCAGCAAGAGTGTTCTTCAGCGTTAGTTTAGATTCCATGGCTGATCCGTGTGAGTAGAACTGTGCTCCCACAGTGGTCAACATTGTCCCTCTTCATGATCACTTCTGTGATAAGAAGGGCACACTGTGGCTTCTTGACATTGGGGAAGTATCGGGCAAGAGCATCTGACCCTTGACTTGCACACTCAGACCCCCAGGACAGGAAGCTGTTGAACTTAACCCACTTGTAGATAAAATTTGGAAAGAAAAGATGCTGTCCATCGTCCCCTTCTTTCTCCTCTGGGTGTGTTCTCAGCTGGCGTGGTTGGCATTAGTGTTCTAGAGGAAGCCAGCGGTCCGCAATAAGACGCTGGTCATGGGCCCCGAAGATACTGGCTTCCTCGTACCCTGCCCTGCAAGAACTCTGTTTGGGGCATGGTAGGAACTCACTGTATACACTGAGGACTCGATTTGTCACTGAAACTTTGTCACAGGATTTGAAACTATTGCCCACCCATAATGAAGCCAAAGAAACCAAAATGGAAATGTTGGAGTTTGGAAAAGAGAAAGCTTTATTGCAGAGCCGGGCAAGGAGAACAGTTGGCTCATGCTCAAAAAATCCAAACTCATTGATGGTTCTCAGGAATGTATTTTTTTTAATAGGCAAAATTTGGGGTGAAGACTGCAGTGTGTAATTGTGTTCTGATAGGTTGGTGGTGAGATAACAGGCTGGTGTCTAGGAGTCTTGTGCTCAGCCTGGAGTTACCAGCCTCCACCCGGTGAGGCCTAAATTTCTGCAGAGGAGCTCAGGATAGGTTGTGCAGTGTGTCCCCGGGGGAGCGGGGAGGCAGGCGGAGGGGCCAGGACCCTGTTTCCCGACAGCTCCTGCTTTGTCTCTGCATCCCCTCGCTGCCCTGGTTAGTGACTGTGTGAGTCTGCCTTTTGGACTCAGGGAAGGGGTAGGAGTCTGAAGCCCTCTTCCTATAAACCAGAAATGGGGACACAGTAGGGCTTTTGTACCCGGGATGGCCCCACACTGATGGCTTGGTTTCACAACTGTTCTGAATAGTGGTTTAGTCTTGGACTGAAACATCAGACCTATCTCCCATGCCTGCTGAGCATGATTCCTGACCTAATAATCTTAACTGTCCTGACACTGCTACACAGAGAACACGCAGACATCACTGCCCAGGTTCTTACTGCTTTCTCTGTAGAGAGAGCTTAGTAACCAAATGTCCAGTTCAACTTATTTTCATTTATTGAATGACCATGTGACTCTGTCCATATTCATGTTAATAACAGTTTAAATTGGACTTGTTTTTGAAAGTAGTCTTGCAAAGTTTATTGGATTTATTAGTAATACAAGGATAAAGAACAATTAAAAGCTATGTAAATTGGAAGATATATTCATTCCATTAATAATGTTTCTAAGATGAAATGTACATGGTATTATGTCATCATAAGCTTTTCTAATTCTGCTTTTCTTTTTCTCTCCAAATATTGATTCAGGGGTACTGCTATTGAAAGGAATCTTTGATATTTTCAGCAGTGTAACTCAAGTTGATGCGGGTTATTCCATGTTTAAGCTCATATCCCCTTCCTTAGGTTGCACGTGTCATGCCTGCAGTCACATGTAAACCTCTCCTTAGGTATATTCATGCATACGGATAGGACCACAGTAGTGCTGTTATCCTGTAGGTATGCCTTCACATGAGTGGGGTAAAAAAACTATTGAAGAGTGTTACATGTGCTTTTACTGTAGGGCTGTCCTGTTCTTGTTTGATGATAAAATGTTTGATTCCTTTTGAAGAAACTAGTCCTAAAGAAAACAAGCACTTCCTCCAGGGTCCCTGCCACTTAGCAAATTAGAGGTTCATCTCCTTACTAATCACCTTCTCTCTTTTCAGTATAAAATCTGCTGGTCAGTGCTCATTTCCTTTAGGAGGTTAAGCAAGGGACCCGTGGAAGCTGCTTTGTAGGCACGGGAAACCTGGTACCAGCAGCAGGAAGCTTGGGCTGCTGGGCTTCACACACAGGATGGCAGTGAGGGGGTGTCCAGCATTTCTCTAATATTCATGAAGACAGGAGATCCTGTGGGTTCCACTTAAACTGTTTTTAGTGTTCAGAAGTGACTGTGCATTTCAATTTTCAAAGCTAGCTATTCTCCTCTCTCGATAGGAACAGCGTTTACATTTTCTAAAGCAACAGGAGCGCCGTCAGCAGCAGTCTATTTCTGAAAATGAAAAGCTTCAGAAATTGAAAGAACGAGTTGAAGCCCAGGAAAATAAGCTGAAGAAGATCCGTGCCATGAGAGGACAAGTAGACTACAGCAAAATCATGAATGGCAATCTATGTACGTGCTACGGCCCAGGGCATCCACGCTCCCTAGGCATAGACCAAGTGAGACAGGCTGGCTTCCAAGCGCCTCAGTCATAAGCTGATGCCAGAGCTCGCTGTAGGGAAGCGCTGGAGCTTTGCTCTGCCATCTGCAGCTGCCAGGATGCGTGGTGAGACTAGGAGGTCTTAGAAGACCTTCTGCAGCCTTAGCAGGGTATTAGGGAGACCCTCCTGTTACCTCGCTTGTAGCCACCCGTTGGATTAAGACTCGGGTCCTCTTAAGACTCAGTTCATGAGGGAGGTTCTGTTTTAACCGAGCAGCCTCAGTTCTATCTGTGTGTTGAGCTGAAGCACACAGATGCTCACCGTGTGTGTGCGTGGATCGTCACTTTACTGTTCAGTTAGTGCCCAGTTTGGTGGTAGTAGCGTTAGTTGCTCAGTCGTGTCGGACTCTTTGCGACTCCATGGGATTCTCCAGGTGAGAATACTGGAGGGGGTAGCAATTCCCTTCTCCAGGGGATCTTCCCTCCCCAGGAACTTAACCTCAGTCTCCTTCATTGTAGGCAGATTCTTTACCATCTGAGCTACCAGGGAAGCCCAGTACCTGCTTTATGTTACAGTAATAAGCAAGATAGATTTGGGTGGTCCTGCCCTCACAGAGTGGTATCTTTGGTGCATTGAGCTTCCTAAGTGGCTTGACCGAGGTAGCTTTGGGACAGTTGCCCTAATTTAAAAACATTCAGGCACTTCCCTGGTGGTCCAGTGGCTGAGACTCCTCGCTCCCAATGCAGGCAGCCTGGGTTCAAGCCCTAGTCAAGGAACTGGATCCCACATGCCACAGTTAAGACCCAGCACAGCCAATGAAATAAGTAATTTCTTCAAAATTAAAACATTAAATAATTAGTGCAAATGACTGTCTTCCGAGTGGTCACATGTTTGTTGAAATACGTTCTGGATTATGCACCTTATGGTTTTCTCCCCAAGGATAATGCCAGAGTTGAGTTAAAGGTATAGAAATGAAGAACTGTCACCCAAAAAAAAGCAAAATACCATGAAAAAACAAGTCCACTAATTATGTTTTTTTCTTTACTGATGGGAAATTATAGCTGCTGAAATAGAAAGATTCAGTGCCATGTTCCAGGAAAAGAAGCAGGAAGTACAGACTGCAATTTTAAGAGTTGATCAACTCAGTCAACAATTAGAAGATTTAAAGAAGGGAAAACTGAACGGGTTCCAGCCTTACAGTGGCAAGCTGACAGGACCGGCAGCAGTGGAGCTGAAAAGACTGTACCAGGAGCTCCAGGTGACTCCCCTGAGTTTGAGGAATGATTCTGTTAAAACGTCCTTCTTTTGGGCGTCCTTCCGGTGCAGGCTGTAAACCTCAGAAATTGAAAATGAATAAATTCTACTTTAATAGTAGGCACCAAATGTATTCAGTACAAAAGAATGTTTTGAACAGCTTTGAGCTATAATTCATAGTTTATGATACACCAATTTACAGTTTACAAGTAAGTGGTTTCAGTATCTACACAGAGTCTGTATCCACCACCACAGTCGATTTTAGACTATCTTCACCGCTTGCAAAAGAAACCCCACGCCTCTTCACCATCACCCCACAACTCCCTACCCCTCTAGCCCTAAGCAGCCGTGACTCTACTTTCAGTCTCTATGGATTTGCCTGTTCTGGAAATTCCGTATGAATGGAGTCATGCAGTTGTAGTTCTCTGTGAGTGACTTCTCTCACTGAGCATGCTTTTAGTACAGAAATTTGATATGAATTTAATTGGCAATATAATGAACTGGTAAAGAACTAAGCTTCAGATGATACCTAAGGCCTTTGTGTAAGCTGTGTTTTGACAAGATTGATGCCTGTTGTTAAATCCTTGTGTTTGTCAGCTTGGGCTGCCTTAAAACTGCAGACAGGTCTGTCTTAACGGTTCTGGAGGCTGGAAGTCCCAGATCAGAGTGCTGGTAGACTCAGCTCACGGGGAGGGTCCCTTCCTGGCCGCCTTCTTGCTGTGTCCTCACCTGCTCTGCTTTCTCTCCCTCCTCTTACAACCCCACCATGAAGGCCCCAGCCTCCTGACTGGTGCAGTCACACTGGGGACCAGGGTAGATCTTGGGAGGACACAGTCGTCAGCAGCCCTCAGGAGGCGTGCAGCAGGTGGTTTGTCAAGCCAGAAGCAAGATTTGCGCTTCTATTAGCACTTGCTAGAAAAAGGATTCTGTCACTTTACGAAATGGGGATTTTTAATCACAGGGAATAAACTGGCTCATGGCTGCCATTAAGTTCTGTAATATAAATATTACAGTATTAAAATGGCATGAAATAAAGTGTTATAAGAATTTATTACTTTTTATGGTTTTAAGCAATTGTTAAAAAGTGCAGTTTTTAAGAATTCTTTTGGTGAAATGTGATGAATGTATAATATTTATTTATATGCATTTCCAACTTTTTGACTGCAGTCAAACTTAAAAAGTACATGTTACCTCCTCTCTGGTACCAGTGTGTATGTGCTGGTCAGGTAAGATCAGATCAGTCGCTCAGTTGTGTCCGACTCTTTGCGACCCCATGAATTGCAGCACGCCAGGCCTCCCTGTCCATCACCAACTCCCGGAGTTCACTCAGACTCACGTCCATCGAGTCGGTGATGCCATCCAGCCATCTCATCCTCTGTCGTCCCCTTCTCCTCCTGCCCCCAATCCCTCCCAGCATCAGAGTCTTTTCCAATGAGTCAACTCTTCGCATGAGGTGGCCAAACTACTGGAGTTTCAGCTTTAGCATCATGCCTTCCAAAGAAATCTCAGGGCTGATCTCCTTCAGAATGGACTGGTTGGATCTCCTTGCAGGCCAAGGGACTCTCAAGAGTCTTCTCCAACACCACACAGTTCAAAAGCATCAATTCTTCAGCGCTCAGCCGTCTTCACAGTCCAACTCTCACATCCATACATGACCACAGGAAAAACCATAGCCTTGACTAGACGAACCTTTTGTTGGCAAAGTAATGTCTCTGCTTTTGAATATGCTATCTAGGTTGAACATAACTTTCCTTCCAAGGAGTAAGCGTCTTTTAATTTCATGGCTGCAGTCACCATCTGTAGGGATTTTGGAGCCCAGAAAAATAAAGTCTGACACTTTCCACTGTTTCCCCATCCATTTCCCATGAAGTGATGGGACCAGATGCCATGATCTTCATTTTCTGAATGTTGAGCTTTAAGCCAACTTTTTCACTCTCCACTTTCACCTTCATCAAGAGGCTTTTTAGTTCCTCTTATATGTGCTGGTACCTGTGTGCATCTGAAAGAGTTGGACATGACAGTGCTCATTAGCCTCCGGTGCGCAGTGCACTGTGATGTTTTCTGTTGTCTATTTCATATTTTTAAAGTCCTGACTAACCCATTAAAATGTCATGAAAGGGACTTCCTTGGTGGTCCGGTGGCTGAGACTCCAAGCTCCCAGTGCAGAGGGCCTGGGTTCAATCCCTGGTCAGAAAACTAGATCCTACGTGCCACAATTAAGAGTTTGTGTGCAGCAATTTTTAAAAATGATATAAGAACATTCAGTTTGGTGTTCGGACCGTCCATGGGTCTCCTGCGTGGGGCAGAACCAGACGCCTCTCCCTGGGTCCCTTGGCGTGTCCAGGACAGGGTCACTGAATGGCCTCCCACCCCAGCTCCCTAGGGCCACAGGCTTGTTTCCCACTAGTCCTCCGTACGCTCTGAAGACACATTTGCGGATACCTGCTCTCTTTTTGTTCCATAAGAATTAGGTTCCGGCTTCATCCCTGCTGCACCTGTAAACTATTTAGCACCGGGGATGATGCCTGTATGTAAATACACGTAAGAACCAAATGTTGCTTTTTTCTTCTTCCTTTTTTTTAACCCCCCAACAATGAGAATTTGACCTTTTAATGAATACAGATCATAAACATTGTATTTTCTGTTCTGCAGATTCGTAACCAGCTCAACCAGGAACAGAATTCAAAGCTGCAGCAGCAGAAGGAGCTCTTGAATAAACGCAACGTGGAGGTGGCCATGATGGACAAGCGGATCAGCGAGCTGCGCGAGCGTCTGTATGGGAAGAAAACTCAGGCACGTGCAAAAGAAAATATTTCTGTGAGATAAAACACTGCAAATGGTTCGTCCTCAGAGTGTACATCTTTGCTGTAAGGCCGCCCTGCTGCCCCCCACTGCCATAGCTGATAGAGCACGAACTGGCCGTAAACCATAAAAAATGTCAGTAGAAGTAAGTTCTTGTTCCCAAAGACAGTTGTTCCTGGAGTGTATCCCAGCCTGTCTGCACCCCAGACTGCTGTTGCTCACCATGCACCCTCCCCAGGCGGCTCTGTCTCCCTCCACTGGGGAGCTTTGGGCCCTGGAGTCACGGTTCAGGCTGTGCGCATAGAGTCCTTGACTTTATGTGCCTGATGCACTTACTGTGAGCTGAGGGCTGCTGTAAGGGTTCTTAGAGGTAACCCATGTGGCAGGGCTTTGTAAATTCTTGAGCAAAGTGCTGTATAAGGGGTTAGTGCTTTTAAAAACTATTTAGTATTTTGACTTTCAAAGGTAATGAATACTCACTGGAAGAAAGTTGAAACAGTATGTGCTAAGTCGCTTCAGTCGTGTCTGACTCTTTACAGCCCTATGGACTATAGCCCACCAGGCTCATCTGTCCGTGGGATTCTCCAGGCAAGAATACCGAAGTGGGTTGCCGTGCCCTCCTCCAGGGAATCTTCCCAACCCAGGGAAGGAACCTGTGTCTCTTACGTCTCTTGCATTAGCAGGCGGGTTCTTTACTGCTGGTGCCACCTGGGAAGCCCCCTAAACAGAACAGCTGAGACAGCATCCTGCTGTCCTCCTCATTCTCCAGCGATGATACTTGTTAATGGTGCCAGTCTTTTGCTTAATATAGACAGAAAAGTATTCAATTTTTAATTGAAAATGGAATTGTAGGAATTACATCATAGCTCAGTTGGTAAAGAATCCGCCTGCAATGCAGGATACCCTGGTTCAATTCCTGGGTTGGGAAGATCCCATGGAGAAGGGATAGGCTACCCACTCCAGTGTTCTTGGGCTTCCCTTGTGGCTCAGCTGGTAAAGAATCCGCCTGCAATGTAGGAAACCTGGGTTCGATCCCTGGGTCAGGAAGACCCCCTGGAGAAGGCAAAGGCTACCTACTCCAGTATTCCGGCCTGGAGAATTCCATGCACGGTATAGTCCATGGAATCGCAGAGTTGGACACTACTGAGGCACTTTCACTTTCATTTACATCATTTATACTGTTCTGTGGCTAGTCTTTTTCTGTTTAACTGTAACACGGGTGTATTTCCGATCAGCACTTTACTCCTTGTATAACTTCTGGTGGTTCTCTATATCCCAGGGCCCGTGTTCACGTTTCCAGCCCTGTTGTCAGTAGAGCTCCCCGAGTCTTGCTGTTGCTCCCAGCACTTCATGAGTGTGTGTATCACAGGGAACGTATGGGAGGATGGCCACCGCTGTGTGTGGCGTCTGGCTGGCTCTGTGTTCCCCCAGTGGTGCTGCGGGCTCCGGGGGAGCAGGGCCTCAGTGCAGAGCTGACCGGCCGCGCCCCTCAGCAGTGGAAGGGGAGTGGGCGGCCCGGCAGCTGGGATGGTGCCCCAGGAGCCCCTCGTCCTCACTGTGAGCTGCTCTGGTGGTGGACCAGCATCCTCGGGGCAGCTCAGGAGGCGAGGGCTGGGCGCCAGGGGCTCCCTGGGTGGGGTGGGGGAGGTGGCCCAGAGGAGGACGGGTGCGGGGGGCCTCATGTGCAGTGGTCTCAGCTGAAGAGGCTCTTGGCTACATATCTGCACTGTTTTCTTTTAACCAGGGTGCCTAGAGGTCAGTGGTTCTCTGTGTAATGCCCTGGTTGCAGGTAACGGTTCCCTTCTCCCAGAGACCATGGGGAGGAGGCGTGCCCTCTCCCAGAGACCATGAGGAGGAGGCGTGCCCTTGCCCCAGAGACCATGGGGAGGAGGCGTGCCCTTGCCCCAGAGACCATGGGGAGGAGGCGTGCCCTCGCCCAGAGACCATGGGGAGGAGGCGTGCCCTCGCCCCACACCTGATCACGTTTCGGTCTTACTGATGGTGGGGCAGTCCTCTGTGCAGCCTGTGTGGAGCTCGGTCAGTCAGTCACCTCACTGTCAGGAGCTGTTGAGGCAGGCGTGGAGGCTGGCACACCCCAGCTCTGTGCACCCGGCCTACGGCCTGAAGAACCCAGGGAGTTGCTGGTGTTGCAGCCTAGGTCTGAGGCTGTCTGCGACAAAACTCCCTCTGCCTCCAAGGAGGCAGTCTTTTCCTCTAGGGCCTTCAACTGATGGGGTGTCCCAACCACATTATGGAGGGCAATCTGCTTTAGTCACAGTCTGTTGATTTAAATGTTAAAAACACCATCACAGCCGCGCCACGTTGATGGGTAAAATTAACCATTCCAAATGGCTATACAGACATTACTGCTTATTGAACCTGATGTGTCAGGGCATCTTCCTGAAGAGGCTGGTGCTCCTGCAGAGATGTGTCTCCAACCCAAAGGTTTTTGGCACCTTTGAGCAGCTGTCAAAATCATGGACCCTGGGACTTCCCTGGTGGTCCAGTGGTTAGGACTCCACACTCCCAGTGCAGGGGGCCCGGGTCTGATCCCTGGTCAGGGAACTAGATCCCGCATGCCACAAGTAAAGACCCACATGCAGCAACGAAAATAAATACTACTTTTTTTTTTAAAATCATGGACCGTTTCTCCAGAGTGACACATGCTCACGCATGCAGACTTTTGCAAACAGTTGGGGGAAAGGCATGCATGTCTCACTTCCAGCCTGTCTGGGGAACTCTGAGGGTCCATGTCTCCCCGTCAGATCTCTGGTCTGCATGCTCTTGTGGCGGGGCAGTGTCACAGGACCAGTGTCCTTGCTGAGATGGGCAGAGCTGCCTTCAGGGAGCTGCTCAGAGTCTTGCCCGTCCAGACCCTGTCGCTGTGTCTTGCATGTCTCTTTCAGTCCTTGGGACAGCCCTTCCCCCAGCTTTTCAGACAGGGCTGCAGAGGCTCAGAAACGCTCAGTCACTTGCCCATGGCAGCACAGTGACTAAGTGGGAGGGGCCAGGCCCAGAGCTCAGGCTTTGACGGGGCCTCTCTGCCTGCCCAGGTGAGGGGGTCCCCAGGGGTTGCTCTGTCTCCGCTCCGCTCACACCCAGGTCGGTGTTATCAAGGCATCACCCACACAGGACTTGGCCAGGGCCCTTTCCGGAGGTCTCACCCTTTCTAGGCACTGGGCTCCCAGGCTGGTGGAGCTTCCTACATGTGGCTGTTGACGTGTGGGTCGGGTCTGAGCCGTCCGTCACACTAGGCTGACAGTTCTCCTGACTCTTTCTCTCCTCCATGTTGCAGCTGAGCCGTGTGAACGGCACATCGTCGCCTCAGTCGCCCCTGAGCGCGCCTGGCAGGGTGGCGGCGGTAGGGCCGTACATCCAGGTGCCCAGCACCGGCAGCTGCCCTGCCCCCGGAGACCCGGCGAAGCCCCAGTCCCTCACCGTCGCCTCGAGTGCTGCCCATGGAAGGTCCAAATCCGGTGAGTGGCCCTGGCCCTCTTCTGGGGAGAGCAGGGAGGCAGGGAGGAGAACCAGGGGGCAGAGGTCTCAGAGGGGCCCACCTCGCACTCCAGCCCTGGTGAAGTGTCCCCCAAGGCACGTCACCGTCTCGGGCAGCTTTCAGGGAGCTGTGCGCCACCACGGTAACGACAGTCCTGAAACCAGAGCAGGCCCTTTTTTGGACTCACCATCCTTACTCTGGTTTCTGAAAACAGCTTAGTTAAGACCTGGGTCTCTCCCACCACAGGTTTTCTTTCCCTTGAGGGCACTTGGTGGCCAGCAGGGGCGCCTCCCTGCAGCTGGGCTGCTCGTCCTGACCCAGCTGCCTCCCCAGGGGCAGAGCTCTGTGGCTCAGGGGTCCCCAACCTCAGGGCCATGGGCCGGGACTTCCTGTCAGGTCAGCGGTGGCATGAGATTAGAAACAAGTGCACAGTCAGCATAAGGCACGTGAATCATCCCTAAGTCATCCCTCGCCTCCTGGTCCGTGGAAACATTGTCTTCCACAAACCGGTCCCTGGTGCCGCCAAGGTTGCGGATCACTGCTGTAGCTGCTCTGCCTTCTCCACCAAAACGGGCTCTGTCCATCAGAAAGTCCACAGACCATCCCTTTGGCCCTCACCACCCTGAGTTGGCGGTGTGACCGGACTCAGGTCTCTGGCTCCGTGTGGTGCATAACCTCCCTGAGGACATGGGGTCCCTGCAGCACCCCGGCTTCCCAGCCGAGCACAGCCCTGGTCTCCATGGGGAGTCCACACTCCTTTCTCAGAGGAAGACAGCACATCAAGAGGCCACGTGTGACCCTGACGCATACGGTGCCGATGCCGGGCAGTAAGACGCCATGGCAGGGGCCGCCCGTCACGGGGGTCTCAGCGCAGGTGCAGCTGCCGCTCGCCACTTGTGATGGCAGGACCGCCGGCTGGGCTTCACGGGTGGCGGTCGGTTTGTCTGTGCACTGCTGGTCGCTTGCCTGGCACCTGGTCTGAGTGGCCACGCCACTCGAGGACCTGGGGCTTGCCCTGACCCCGGCAGGATGAGGCGTCCCCAGCCCTCCTGGGCCACATGCTCTGGCACAGGTCCCTTCGTGGCCGTGTCTCAGAAGCCACATGGCACACGTAATCTGCATGAAACTTGACGTGCTACTTTCATCGATAAGCTGTTTTTATCATTTGACCCACCTGATGGTGGGAGTAGATGATCATCGGGTCCGATGGCAGGTAATTAGCACAGCCAGGTCCTGCTCAGCTTAAACGTTGCCAGCCCGCCTGAGCTGCCGGTGGCTCGCAGTTCCCTCCTCTTCATGGGTGTGTGCTGGTCTGCCTGGCCGGAGCCACCAGGAGGAGCCCCCCACGGGGCCGGGAGGCCGTGTCCCCAGGGTTCGGCCGCAGCCCTGCCCCCTCTGTGCTGCAGAGTGAGTGGGCACGGGGGCCCCGTGCCAGCCCACAGCCCGGGTGGAGAGCCTTAGTGAGAAGGCTCCTGGAAGACTCTAATATGCCCTCGGCTGTCCTTCTGGTTCCGTGTCGCACAGATGGCCGTGGTCAACCCAGAGCGACCCGCTTGTGGACAGTGTCACACCTCGACGCCGGGCCTGGCCGCGGCCCATCGCAGTGCCCCGCGAGCCCGTTTGCAAAGCGTATGTTGGCCGGCAGGCCCTCTGGGGAGCTCTGGTAACGCTGCCAAATCCGCAGTTCTTCCAAACTGACAAAGGCTGCTCCCCGCTCAGACCCGACCAGAGGCCGCCGCACGGGGCTGGTCCCCACCTCCTGGGCAGGAGTGGCGTCCAGGCTGGGCCGGAACCCAGACCCCCTTAGGAGGGGCCTGGCAGGTGTCGGCCAAAGGGCTGTTCTGGTTTTGCTTTTACAGAATGAAGGTGATTTTCTGAGTTCATCATGAGGCTTTTAGTTTTCGCTTCATGCAGGAATCTCCCATCACACTTGGAGATGGTTGACCGTTGCTAACAAGAATAAATGGGTCTTTCTTCTGCACCTCCTGCCTCATGCTGAAGAAAGAGAAGTTCTAGTCCCTCGCCAGTGCCTCTGTGCCTGATGTCCACGGACTCTCCTGTGGGCCTGGCGCCTCGGGAGCGGCTGGCAGCCGCGTTTCCCGTGACCTTAGCGGGGCCAGCCGCCCCTCCCGAGTCAGCTCTGCTTGTCGCCCCATAGCCCGGGGTTTGCCCTCAGCGCATCCTGTTAGACTGCATGTCTGTGGCCCACATGGCCCAGCCTGAGAGCGCCCAGGGGCGCAAGAGCGTGCACACCTGTGGACGGGGAGCGGCCTGACCTGCAGCGAGCAAAGGGGTGGCTTGGCCTGAGGCCTGGGAGAGCTCGCCAGGGCTGGTAGCTGGGCTGGGCTGAGCAGGGAGGCAGTGGGCTGCAGCCACAGGCAGACTCTGCCTCGGAGGTGCCGCTGCCCGGCGCCCTCAGGCCCTCTCCAGGCCGTGCGAGCCCGTGCCTCCCCCTCACCAGGCGCGGTACGAGCTGCAGCAGAGCAGCTGTCCGGGACGGCGGTTGCCCAGCCGCCCCTCAGCCACCCCCGCTGTGCTGGCAGGTGGCAGGAGGGCCTGGACAGTGCCCCGGGCGTCCCTTTTCCCCTCCAGTCCAGCCCCTGCCACTCCCTGAGAGCTGGCCTCTCCCACCGGGGGATGCTTCTGCACCCTTTCTCAGTTTGGAAAACGCTGTTAAACAGTGTGCCTCCTCAGTGGCTTTCCTAAGAACCTGGGTTCACTGGCTTTCTCATCACCGCAGCAGATTGCAGCCTGCTACTGCAATCACTGGGAATTGTACCGCTCTCCTGTGATCATGAATTATTTTCAGAGGATGGAAATTTCTAACAGACTAAAGTCAAATTTTTCTTCTAATCCCGGAAGCAGTACAAGTCAAACCTATTACGAAGTCAAAAGATAAATCTTTTTTATTGCTGTGTGTAACTGTATTTGTAAACAGTGTTTGAAAACCCAGTGCCAACGCTTGTTTTGCTCATTGGTGTGGATGTAATGGGTTTGACCTGTATTCCAATGGGAGCTGAGAATGTTTCTCCAGCCCTCTGGCCCCTCGCCGGGGTTGGCGCATCCGTGTGCTTGGTCGATGAGTCTCTGCACACGTGAGAGCCACGTGGGTGCTGGCGCGGCCCCTCGGCAGAGGCTGCCCTCAGCAGCTGCCCGCGTAGGTGCTGGCAATGCCCCTTGGCAGAGGTTGCCCTCGGCAGCTGCCCACATGGCTCCATCAGACTGTAGTGTCTCAGAGGTGATTTTTTTGCTTCTGGCAGAGGGTTATTCTTACATTGGTTCAACTAATTTCAAGAAAAATTTTACTTAAATTCTATGTTCTTTTCAAGCCAATGATGGAAACTGGCCGACCTTAAAACAGAATTCTAGCTCTTCGGTGAGACCGCCGCAGATGGCCGGCGTGGACTGGAAGGACGCGAGTGCTGAGGGGCCACTCAAGCAGGGGGCCGTCTCTAGCCAGCCCGTGTCCCTGTCAGCCCTGAGTGCCCCGGAGAAGCTGGTAGGCCATCCGTCTTTGTCCAGAACACAAACAAGCCCGTAGCTGACCACACCCCTCTTCAGCCTTCGTCTTCATCTAAGGGGTAGGAGGTGTCGTGAGGCAAATTAATCCTGTTAGTGTCCATGTCGTACCAAAGTCCGAAGGAGTTCACGGCCCTGAGCACGTGGGCTGGGCGTGCGTGGGAGGCCAGTGGTCAGGATCGTCCCCCTGTTGTGTGACCCTGCGGCGTGCCCACACCTGCTCACGGGCCCCTTGGAGGGAGGACAGTCCTACTTTGTACTCCTGACGGGGGGTGGAAACATGCTGAGCTTGTCAGAAACTGACTCTGTTCCTCTCTAACGTCTTGATTTAGGGCATGGAGATCGGCAAAGTGCCACCCCCCCTGCCTGGTGTCAGCAAGCCGCTGCCCCCGAGCTATGGGACATACCCAAGTCCTGCCCCTGTGGGCCCGGGCTCGACCAACTCCCTGGAGAGGAGGAAGGAGGGCAGCTTGCCCAGGCCCAGCGCAGGCCTTCCCAGTCGGCAGAAGCCCGCCCCGCTGCCCCCTGCGGGTGGCCCGCACCAGCCAGGCTCCTCGCAGCAGATTCAGCAGAGGATTTCTGTGCCCCCGAGTCCCACATACCCGCCGGCAGGGCTGCCTGCCTTTCCAGCCGGAGACGGCAAACCTGAACTCCCGCTGACTGTGGCCATTAGGCCCTTCCTGGCTGATAAAGGGTCGAGGCCACAGTCCCCCAGGAAAGGACCCCAGACGGTGAATTCCAGTTCCATATACTCCATGTACCTCCAGCAAGCCACCCCACCTAAGAATTACCAGCCAGCAGCACACAGCACCGTGAATAAGTCGGTTAAAGCAGGTATGCTGGGCGTGTACTCCTTCTGGGGCTGGGAAATCCTATTTCAGAAAATGCCAGTCTGTACCCTGAGTTCCGGGCCATAGGCTGTTCAGGGTTAGACTTGATTCCTAGTGACATGTGGCTGTGGGCGTCTGTGTGAGCGGGAGATAAAGATGACATACACAGAGCGGTTCTGCCGGTAGACCCCCGCTCCCTGACTTCCCATCTGAGCGCCCGCCTGCCCACATTACTCAGGAAATCCAGGCCATAGAAGGCTGACATCTCAGAATTTGCCCTTTTTTCTCCTGCTTTGTAGTGACTTGTGCAGGACTTAGCTGGGAGCTGGTGTCCTGGGGGTCTGCCTGGACCTGATCCCCTGGCCGCCTAGCAGTCGCCGAACCAGGCCCCTGGGGGTGATATGAGGGAAGGGTTTTGCTGCTTTGGGGTCCTCTCGCAGAGCCCACAGGGACATAGAGCCCTGGTTTGGGTGCAGGGAAGTCCACCCCAGTCTCCTGGGGAGGCAGGTGTGAGAACGGAGCTCCTGCGTGTGGAGGCTGATGGTGGTTCCTCCTGGGCGGCAGGATCTGGGCCTCAGCGCTGTCTGGGGTCTCCTCAGAGTTCTCCCGTGTGGGCTGCAGGTTCCAGAATCTAGTTTGAGAATCTCCAGGCTCCCCAGGGGGGCCCAGGTGGAAATGCCAGCCCTGACCTGCGGCAGGCTCTGGCCTTGGGGGCGAGGAGCACCAGGGCCCTAGGGGCCCTTTCTTCCTGAGGCGGCCTGTGGTCTTGGCCATGTGGCGCAGCCCCAGGGTCATGTGGCTCTCCTTGGCTAGCAAACAGCGAGTGCCTCTTTACTGTGGGTAGGCTGCTTTGCAGCCTGTTTCTTTTTTGCATCTGAAAAAGCCCTGATTCCGTACACAGAATCAAGTAGAGAGTCCCCCTCCCCAGGGAGGAGTTCGCGGTTCCCGTGGCTTTCCTGCGGCCTCTGGCAGGTGCTGAGCGCTGGGCTTGTCTCCCCAGTGTACGGGAAGCCGGTTCTGCCGTCTGGCTCCACGTCCCCGTCCCCGCTGCCCTTCCTGCACGGCTCGCTGGCCCCGGGTGCCACGCAGCCCCCGCCTCCTGGGGAGAGCGCCGAGAAGGAGCCGGAGCCCGAGAGCCCCGCGCCGCCCGGGGACGGGGCCGTGGAGAGCCTGCCGCGGCCGCTCAGCCCCACCAAGCTGACGCCCATCGTGCACTCACCGCTGCGCTACCAGAGCGACGCCGACCTGGAGGCCCTGCGCAGGAAGCTGGCCAATGCGCCGCGGCCCCTGAAGAAGCGCAGCTCCATCACAGAGCCCGAGGGCCCTGGTGGGCCCAACATCCAGAAGCTGCTGTACCAGCGCTTCAACACGCTGGCTGGCGGCATGGAGGGTGCCCCCTTCTACCAGCCCAGCCCCTCGCAGGACTTCCTGGGCTCCTTGGCTGATGTGGACAATGGGAACACCACTGCCAACGGGAACCTGGGCGAGGCTGGCCCCACCCCGCTCCCCGCCCCACTCCCCGCCGAGCCCGCCCCCGCCTCTGACGCCAACGACAACCGGCTCCCTTCCCCTGAACCCGAGGGCCTGCTCTGTCCCCCAAACACCCACCAGACGGCTGAGCCGGCCGAGGATGACAACAACAACGTGGCCACGGCCCCGTCCACCGAGCAGGCCCCCAGCCCTGGGGCTGAGGCCCCCTCTCCAGGGGAGGAGCAGGCGCCCCCAGCCTTGCCGCTGTCTGTGGCCTCTACGGTGGGTGTCACCCTAGACCAGGGCACCGGCTTCCTGGTCAGCCAGCCAGAGCTTGTCAGGGACACACCTGGGTCGGGTGGTGCCGGACAGTGGAGCCAGCCTGGCCCCGGGGACCCAAGGGTTCCTGAGGAAGGGGGGCATCGCTGGGATCAGGGCAGTCCGCTAGGGGAGGAGACCCTACTAAACAGAGCGCTGGGGGCAGAGCGGTGCCGGAGGAGCAGAGGGAGGTGGGAGCCTCTTGCCCTGAGCCCCTTGGCAGGGCAGGGGCAATTCAGCTCCGAGGTTCCCCTCGCTGCCTCCCTCAGACACCTGCAGGGACAGCCGGGCCCCCGAGGCAGAGCCGCCCCTGAGAGCCAGGCGCAGGCTGGTCTGCAGTGCCCCCTTCTTGCTCGCTGGGGCTGCAGGCAGAGGCTCTGCGGGTGGAGTTCCGCCTCGGGCTCTAGGACCCCTCCTGCCTCCTCCGCTCCGCTCCCAGCCTGCTTGCGTGGGGTCGCTTTGAAATCCAAAGCACACTTTCTCCCCATAGAGCAAGCGGACCAACCTGAAGAAGCCCAACTCGGAGCGGACGGGGCACGGCTTGCGGGTCCGCTTCAACCCGCTGGCGCTGCTCCTGGATGCGTCTCTGGAGGGGGAGTTCGACCTGGTGCAAAGGGTCATCTACGAGGTGAGTGCGTGCCTGTGTGGGGCAGCGGCCCTGGCGGCGCCTGGCGGGGCTCACGCGCCATGTCCCGTGTCGTAGGTGGAGGACCCCAGCAAGCCCAACGACGAGGGCATCACCCCCCTGCACAACGCCGTCTGTGCCGGCCACCACCACATCGTGCGGTTCCTGCTGGACTTTGGGGTCAACGTGAACGCTGCCGACAGTGACGGCTGGTGAGGCCCCGGGGTGGGTGGGGGCAGAGGAGGAAAGGAGACAAGACGGCCGCACCCGGGCCGCGCCTCCTCCCCGCCACCTCTCTTCTCATTGGTTTTGCCAAAGGCTCCGCTGTGATCATGCCTGTCACACGGCTGACCACGGAACCATTTGTTCTCAAGCGGCCAGAAAGCCTGTGTGGAGGGACCCGTGCCGTTGACTGTGAGCCTCAGGCCGCAGTCTGTGCCGCCGCCTGTGAACATCTATTTCTTTATATTGTGGTAACGTACAGCCGTTACCATCACAGCTGCTGTGAGGGCCATGTCCACGGTGTGAGGGCATGTTCACGTCACACCACGAACAGGCAGTTTACAGGTTGCTTCTCGGTCCGCTCACCACCCAGCCTTTTGAGGTGTGGGTGTGGTGTGTTGGGGGCGGTGTGTGTGTATGTACAGTCTGTGTGTCCGTTGTAAAAGTGGGCGTAGAATCAGGTCCCTGCAAAGGCAGCAACACAGCAGCTGGCTGGGTGGTGAGCGCGTGCCCTGCAGGCCGCCCGGGACCTGGGCCGCAGGCAGGATGTGAGGCTGCCCTGTGCCCCCCCAGGACGCCCCTGCACTGCGCCGCCTCTTGCAACAGCGTCCACCTCTGCAAGCAGCTGGTGGAGAGTGGCGCCGCCATCTTCGCCTCCACCATCAGCGACATCGAGACGGCTGCGGACAAGTGCGAGGAGATGGAGGAGGGCTATATCCAGTGCTCCCAGTTTCTATACGGTAGGGGGCGTGGGCACGTGCCCTCGGGTGCCGTTCCTGGGCCGCGGTGGGCACGCACCATGCCACTGCCTGGGCCAAGAGAAGCCCTGAGTTCACCCTTGGGGAAGCCCAGTCTGTCTCCGGGGAACAGAGGTCACTACGGCCCTTGGGCTCATCCCTGAAGACCTGTCACATTCTCATGGTCAGGATTCCATGCTGAGTTGCTCAAAACAAAGTCTTCCCCTCTCTGCCAGATGTTCTCTGTGCAGAGGAGGGGGACAGGGCGGCCAGGATGCCCTGGGCACGCAGCAGCCTGGAGCGAGGCCTCGAGGGTGGCGTCCCGGGTGGTCTCAGTCCCCACTCCGTGGACAGTGACGCACAGCAGGGCAGTGCCCCAGGCCCAGCCCCCAGGACAGGCTGTGCGGGGGGCGGGGGACGCCTGTGCCGGGAGGCGGCAGCCTGTCGCTCTGGTGGAGCGTGCTTCCCGCCCCCGAGCGGCACACAGGTCTTCAGTCATGGGCTTGTGAGTTCTAAGTTTCACCCTAAGAAACACCACCTTTTTTTCTCCCTGGAGAAGAGCACAGTGACCCACTCCAGTGTTCTTGCCTGGAGAATCCCGTGGACAGAGGAGGCTGGTGGGCCAAGTTACTTAGGGTTGCAGAGTCGGACACGACTGAAGCAACTTAGCATGAACGCACCTTTGCTTCTGGACGTGAAGCTTCTGCCGCGGGCCTCTTCCTGGGACATGGAAGGGACTGGTGGCGTTATTCTGGGGGCCGCAGCCGGCCCAGCCTCTAAGCGCTCCGCTGCAGCCCCAGCGGGATGCCCGAGGCCCGTGGCATCTCCGAGCCTGGTGCGGGCCCTCAGCAGCCTGCCCTGCAGACCTGACTGTCGGCTCTCCTGTCCCAGGCGTGCAGGAGAAGCTGGGCGTGATGAACAAAGGCGTGGTGTATGCCCTGTGGGCCTATGAGGCCCAGAACAGCGACGAGCTGACCTTCCGCGAAGGGGATGCGCTCACCATTCTGCGGCGCAAGGACGAGGTCGAGACCGACTGGTGGTGGGCTCGCCTCGGGGACCGGGAGGGCTACGTGCCCAGGAACCTGCTAGGGGTAAGGCCGCGCTGGGGCCCTCCTACTGCTCAGACCCCGGGGGCAAGACTGCCTTTCTCCAGGCTTCCTGGAAGCCGCGGGGAGTGGGGCGGGTCGGGGGGCATCTGCTCTGGGGGAGGCCTGTGGGGAGGCTGGAGCCCCTCGATGAGGGCTGCTCACAGCGTGTTCTGCTCCCGGGGCCCGCAGGCTGCGCCCTCTGCACCGATGGCCCCTCAGGCCCTGGGCCTCCCTCTGCTCTCTGCTCCGCGCCCAGTGGGCTGGCAGCTGCTCTCGTCCTGCAGTCACTGGACACCGGTCCCGAGTGCCCTGAAAGAAAAAGGCACAGGGCCTCTGGGCGTTAGTAGGGTGTCTCCAGAGGGGGGTGGCCTCTGAGCGTCAGCCTGGCCTCGGCACAGGGCCCCTGCCCAGCGGTTGTCCCCTCGTCCTAAGCCCTGTCCATTGCCTCCCAGTTGTATCCACGGATCAAACCCCGACAGCGGACGCTGGCCTAAGCGTCCCCTACAGCACCGCACAGGCTCGCCGGCAGCGGGGAGCACTCAGGCTGACTTGGCTATCTCCCGGAAGTGGACGCTGGACGCAGCTTCAGGGGCTCCCGCAGCAGACCGTTTCCATGGTGTGAGGGCCCCCGGGTGAGGGTCTGCCCTCGGCTCAGAGAGAGGCCTTCACCTCCAAGGAGACTGAATTTTGCCAATTACTGTAAATCCAAATAAATACCCAGCTTTCTAAACCACCACCCTTGTTGCCAATAAGAAGCCCTGTCGTTGACCCCCGATTGGTTGCCAATGAAGACGATGCTCTTATGGACGTGGGCCCCAAGGCCCCCTCACCCCAGTATTGCCCCAGCCCCCCGAGAGAGCCTGCCAGCTGTGAGGCGCGCCCCTCGCTGGAGCCCCGCCCTCCTGTCCACCGGAAGTCAGAAGCCTGGTGCCATCCTCGCCTGCGTTTCTTCTCTCATCACCAAAGGAGCCCGTGTGGAGGTCTGTCTAGCGGGGTGTCTGAGGTGTGGGCTCCTTTCCCATTCCAGGCCTCGGTCTAGGTCACCAACAGGCCACAGGCACAAGGAACCTTAGGACCAGGTGACACCACCGGGTCAGAAGTTCAACACGGCACCGCCTTCCTGCGGCCTCCCGCTGCCCCAGTGCCCGTGCCCCTCCCGGCGCTGTGAAGGCCCGGGCAGGGGGCGGGTGGATGGGGCCAGACTCCCCAGTCCCTCTGCCCCGGTTCCAGACTTACAGTGAGGCGCTTTCCCGAGATTTGAACTGTACGTACAGGCTTTTATATACCAAAAGTATTTTTTGACTAAACCACTCGAAACTATCAAAACCATGTTGGAAACGTTTTTTTTTCTCATTAAAGTCCAGGCCCTGAGCTTTATTTTCCATGTACGAGTCTCGTGTGTAATTTACGTATGGACATGTGTAGATCTTGGAGCACCGATTGTACAGTGTGCTCACGAGCAAGGCGCACCCGCGGGCAGCCTGTGCTGAGGCCGTGTACGCACGCAATAAACACTGTCTCCCACGGGCGGCTTCGAGTCTTTGTTCTGGAGCCGGAGCTGAGCTGAGTGGGAAGCTCGGGTTGTCTGGACACACAGAGGCAAGGCCTGACCCTTACTTTCAAAATAAGTTTTAATCGTAAGCTTTATATACAAATTGTTGTACAGTTATTGTAAAGTGAAATAGTAAGTGAAAAGTACAAAATACAAAGCATGCTCCTTCCCCAGTGAAGCATCCGGGTTGGTTTGTGGCCCTGGGTTAGTGGCACGCCGAGCGGGCAGTGCAGGAAGCACACCAGTACACATAAGGCCAGGGGACCACTGCCTGGGTCACGGCTGTGGAAGGACCGGTGAGCATCAGGGGACCAGAACCTTCTAGTAAACATGGGCACTCATAAAAACAAGGCAGAGAGTATTAGCAGTAGTGTAGTTCAGCCTCCCCCGCAGTTAGGTATCAAGTGTCAGACAAGTTCTAAAGCGCGAATGGTCTGGAGCGTTAACCAATCGTGTGCATATCGCACTAGGCAGGCTCCGAGGGCTTGGCTGCGTCTCCAGCACTTGTAGGGTTAGTCGTGCCTGTGCGCCCACGAGCAGGTGCTGCTGCCCCAAGCGGACCGTCCAGCCCGTGTGGCGTTACTGGTCCCGAGACTCGTAGAGGAGCTTGGCCGCCTGCAAGGTGACCAGAAAGAGGCGTGTGCCTGGCTGAGGCGGGCAGAGGCACCTCGGCGGGGCGGGGGCGGGAGAGCGCGGAGCAGCAGGTACCTTATGCATGGCCGCCAGCCATGCCGTCGCCTGCCTCCTGCTGCCGTCGGCGTCCTCGCCGGCTGTCAGCGTCAGCTGCGTCAGCCCCTCCGCCCCCGGGGTCGTGTACTGCAGGGTCATGCCTATGGCCCTCGCGTTGCCTCCTGGAGTGGGAACAAGGTAAGGATGCCCCAAGTGGCCTTGAGCACCAGGGTGCCAGCTGCCCCAAAGCAGTGGCCCGGGCGCCCTCTCCCTGACTCTGGTGCTGGCCTCACAGCTGGCCTCTCGGTGGGGCCTGTGTCAGGGCGGTGGCTGCCTGGTGGCCGACCCTGAGCTCACAGGGTGGACAGGGGCCCGGGTCAAACATTTGCGCCCCATGGATGAGACCCTGCACGAGACTACACCCGCCTGTCGTGCTGGCCTCACACCCACCCCACCGCCGAGCACCAGAGTCAAAGCGGAGGAGCCACGCCACCGCAGGACACGAGCTCCTGGAAGGCTGTCTTTGGGGGGTGACTGCGCGACAACCGCCTAGCGCCAGTCCCTGCAGCTCAGAACCCAGCCCGAAGTGCCAAGCCTGCAAGGCTTTTTTCACAAGCCGCGGTCCCAGCTGTGTCAGCCGGCTTACCCCGGCCTGGGCTCTCTGAAGGGGCGCCACCCCGCCACCCACACCCCCGCTCTGGGGCAGCCCACTGCGTTCTGCCCACCACCTGCTCCTGGAAGGGGTCTTTCCTGATTCCTGTGACTGTTGTTGCATTTTGAGAGCCTGTGGCCGGCAGGGCTGAACCGACGTTCATCCCGACCCTCGACAGAAAGTGGGCAACCCTGCTGTGGACAGCGCAGGCGCGGGGACCCTCCCTGCCCTCCACCGCCCCCCGCACCTCCGCTCCGGAACACGGTTCTGAGCACTGATGGTTCCAAGAAACCGGGCAGAGCAGGGGTCCCTGCGCTCCCGGAGCCGCCACAAGGGGGCGCGGCGCCAGCAGCCCCGGCCCCGCCCCCCGCCCCCCGGCCCCGCCCCCCGAAGCGGCCGCAAGCCGGAGCAGGGCTCCCCGTCAGGAGAGAACAGCCGAGCCCAGGGGACAGACGGCTTCACGGTTTGGCCGCCTCAGGTCTCACAGGGAGCCCCCCTCCCCGCCCCGCAGACACGCTGACCTTCGGCGGCGGGCCGGCTGGCGGGGAGGCTGGTGTGAGAGAGAGTGTCTTTACGGCAGGCAGGCAGGCAGGCAGGCAGGAGAGGACAGCAAGGCCGGTCAGAAATCAGAGAGAGGGCTCGGGTCAGCCTCCGCGCTCGGACCCGAGGCCCAGGAGGGACTTCAGGGGAGAGGGTGGAGCTCCCCGAGGAGGGCCGTCTCCGCAGACCCTGGGGGGCGGCGGCGATGGGGGCCCCGCCGCAGGCTCTGGGGAACCGGGTGATGCCAGCCCGAGAGACGGGAAGGAAGAGCGCGGAGTGCACGTCCAGGGAACCTCCTCTCCGCCTCACACGCCCGCGAGTGGAGCCCCGGAGCCCCCCGGCCCGCGGCGCCTACCTCCGGGAGGGAGACCCTCCGTGAGCATCTGCACGGCGGCGATGCGCGCCACCTCCACCTCGCGGTGACCGTCCCCGTCCCCGTCCCCGTCCAGAAGCAGGAACCTGCGGCAGACAGAGGCGTCCGTGCCACGGCCCTCCGAGGCTCCGGGCGCCCAGTGCCAGGGGAGAAGCACCCGCCCTCACCTCTGGTTGCTGGAAAGACGGCAGACCATCGTGTCCGGCTTCTCGGAGTTCTCGAAAGTCACGAGGAAGGTGGCTCCTGCGGAGGGGAGCAGACGTGAGCACGCGGTAGCCCCCCCCCGCGCCGCCCCCTCCAGGCCAGGGACACGCAGAGAAGACAGAAGGGGGCGAGGCGGCGGCGGGAAGGGCGTGACGGGGTCGGGGTGCAATGCCGGAGGCCAGAAGCGTCGCCTGGGGCTCCCCCGGGCCGGGTCGCAGGGCGCTGACCTGCCCCCAGGGGACCCCCAGAGCAGCCCGGCCAGGACGGCCTGCGGGCCGGGGGTTGGGGAGAGGGCTGCCAGGTCCTGGGGGCTCCGCCCGCCCGGAGCCCCGGGGCGGCTGGGACCACACCCGGCGGAGTCCCACCCACCGACCCCGCCCGCCCGGCGCTCACCGCTCAGCAGCAGCTTGAGCTGCCGGTCGTAGAAGTCGGCCTCGCGCCGCGACACCGGCGCGCACCCGGCGCACTGCCGCACGGGGTCCACGAAGCACATGCGCCGCAGCGCCACCTTCTGGCCGCAGCACTTGTCGCAGAAGCACTTCCCGCACCGGCGGCAGTGGTGCTGGGGACGCGGGCACGGGCGTGAGCACCCCGCAGACCGCAGGCACCAGCGGCCACCGCGATGCCTCGAGGGGCCCCGCCCCCACACCGCACCTGGGCCGCCCTCCTGCCCCGCCCAGCTCACCTTCCTGGTGAGAAAGTCAAACTTGGTGTCACACTGCATGCACCTCGGGCACTAGGAGACAAGGGGACAGGGGTCAGGCCGCGCGGCCTGCTCCTCCAGGAGCCCCCCCGGCCGCCAGCACCCAGGCTCGGCCAGGAGACACCGCAGCTGGGGCAGCGGTCAGCCGGCAGAGGTGGGGCCAGGCCCGGCCGCCCGGGGCTCCGGGGGGTGGGGGGAGCCTGGGACAGTGCTCCCAGCACCGGCCAGGGCCCAGCCTGGAGACGGCCACGTCGCCACCCAGCCACAACCACAGGAGCGCCCAGACCTGTCAGCTGACCGTGGGGACGGGCTGTCCCCACGTGGCGAGGCCCGGCCTGCGTGGTGGGAAAGCGGCTCACTGCAAAGATGGGGGATGTGAAATGCCGCCGCGGGTCAGGGGGCCAGGCGTCCTGACCGTGTGACTGTCGACTAACCCGCCCGCCCCCAGTCAGTCCTGGCCAGCAGGGCCAACCCCTCCGCCCTGCCCTGAGCGTCCTCTGCCGGCTTCACTCGGGGCAGCCAGAACCCAGGCAGGCTCTGCTCTGGCTCCCAAGACAGGCCGGGACCTTGACACCCTCCCCCTCCCCGCAAGCCCAACTCAGCCTAAAGCCGAGGCCAGTGCCCTTCTCCAGGGGAGGGTGGTGGGCAAGGCCAGTCTGCAGATGCCCCCTGCCGCAGACCGCCACGGCACTGCACTGAACAGCCATCTAAGCTTTAAGTGATCCATGACTGATGTTTTCTTGTTTTCTCTCTGTTTTTCAGCGGCTTTCCTGCCCTGGGACACAGGGCCTGGCCCTCCAGAATCACCCGCAGGGTCTGCCCGCCTCGGGCAGGAGCTGGCGGATCCCAGGGCTGCTGCCCCCACCAGCCCCACCACTGCCTCTCCCTGTCACTTCTGGAACTTTCCGTGTTTGGCACTCAGGTCTCCACCTGGGGCAGGGCCTCTGTGTGCCACACTCTTCTGTGACCTCACACATCTGCCGCAGAGTCTGCGGGATGAGGGTGCAGTCGTGGAGGCTGACCCAGCTCCCCCTTGCCGGGAGGCTCACATCTGAGCAACTGAGAGACCAAGTTCTAAACTAAGACCACAGCAGAAGGTAAAATACAATCCCTGAAAAATATTAGTAAGCTAGACTTTTTGTATTAATCTAAATAAACCAATGAGATTATTCAGAAAACAGATTTTTAAACAAGGTAATTTTCCTAGGGATTATATAAGAGAAAAGAAGCTTTTAAAATTATGAAGAGAATGATTTGATATGAAAATAAAATTAAATAAAGAAATAAGAGTAGCGGATGAAGACGTTAGAGTCAAGAGTTCATACCTGGTCTGAGACCAGCTACACCGAAAGGAGATGCCAGCCCAGGCCCGGGCCCGGCACTGTGCCCTGAGCAGCTGACTGGACCCAGAGGAGAGGCCCCGGGGTAGGAGACCGCCATCCGGGAGACAGTCCAGAAACCAGGGACCAGCAGCCTGCCCCCCGCCCCCCGCGAGGCCAAAGGCCCCGGAGACGCCTGCCCCTGAGGCCACACACACCAGGCCTGTCCCCATGGCACCCCTGGGGCGGGCGGGGGCTGATCTCAGAGGAGACATACAGGTGTGCACACACAGACACACGTGCACGGGTGTGCGGCCCCTGCCAGATCCTCCCGGGCTGCCCCTTCCCCAGGTCAATAACGAGCCGCCAGCCACCTTCAGGGCCCCTGCGCTGCCCCCCAGGGCTCTCACCCCACAGACGGGGGAGGGAGCTGGTGGTAAGGCGAGGGGTCTCCACAGATGCCCACGAGAGGACGGGGTGGGGGTAGCGGGGGGAGGTGGTCAGGGGTCAGAGCCAGGCAGCCCTGACCCGACCCCTCGCTGCTCCAGGGAGCCAGCAGCTGACTGGCGCCCACCCTGCACATGCAGGAGACTTCTGACGATGCCGGGGGTTAAGTGAGGCGACAAGGGATGATAAAGGAAGAAACCAGAAAGGTCCACAGGAAGCCGGGCCGGAACAAAGGAGGCCTTCGGAAACTGTGGGGCACCCCTTGGCAGCCCAGCGCAGAGGCCCTGGAGGACTGCTCGGAGACAGCGGTCTCTGCCGACCAGCTGCCCTGGGAGCCCTGGGAGTGCTCAGGTGGCTCCTTCAAAGTACCACAGAAGACAGACTGGAGAGATTAAAGGAATGTTTCAAGAGAAGCGACTAGAAAGGATGGAGCTTTAGGACAGCCGCCCGCCCTCCCTCTGAGGCTGGAGCGACAGGGGACCGCCGCCCACGCTGTCCTCCCAGACGCCAGGCTCCCACGTAAGAGCTTCTCAGACTCCTCGAGAAGTAAATCATAAAGGTAAGTTTCAAAGTTACACGTATTAACACATCTTTGTTGAAAAGCAACCATTTTTAAAGAGTAAAAAAACTCCTATAAATATAAAATAAATCCATGTCAAAGATTTAACTCAATTAACTGAGGGAAGCACTGAAATATTAAAAAGACAAGCTCACAGGGAAATCTGAGGAGCAGACCCACAGCAGCCCCAGGGACGAGGTGAGTCTGACAACACGGTTTAAGGGGGGTGCTGAGGAGAGGAGGGACGGGCGCCTCCCACGACTGCCACCTCCCAGGACGGGCCTCGCCTCTCCTGCAGAACCTGGGCGCGGACGCCTCCCGAAGGAGCGCCCCACCGGCCACGGGAGCCGTGGGCAGCTCCTGAGCGAGCGGGCAGGCCTGTGGGGCCTGGCCCCCCCCCACCACGAGGGATCCACCTGGGATCCCAGAGGCCAGAGACAGGGACCCCTCAGGCAGTGTTCTCGGAAAGCGTCCTGCAAAGAGCGCCCTCCTCACGTGCCCTGGAGGAGATGCACAGACACCCCAGCCACCCTCCACAAGCCAGACAGGGGCTGCAGGCAGGACCCACGGACCTGCTGGTCCCCTCACTGACCGAAACGACGTGCGCATGAGCCTCACTTGATGCAACGTTCATTAGTCTCTCCTTCCTTCAGGCCCTTGAACTCTGACCCACCTCTTAGCCTGAGACAGTCCAGGGGTGATGCGCCCGAACTGCTCTCAGATCACACCAGCTGCCCCCTGCCTGCCCCTCCCACCCTGCTCCCCAAAGCCTGGGCTGCGCCCCCCATGGAGAAGCCCCTGCTGTCTGCCCCTGGACAGCCTGTGGATCCCCTGGTCGGAACCACCCCACAATGACCCTCTGAAACATAATCTCTCCCCACCCAAGTCCAACTTTGCTTCTTGTTTGACACCCCGTGGCCCCCATTTGCCCCTGCAGAGCATCTGATGTCAAGACTACTATATCTGCTCAGACCACCGCACAGCTGCACTCGTCTCACACGCTAGCAAAGCAACGCTCAAAATCCTCCAAGCCAGGCTTCAACAGCACGTGAACGTGAACTTCCAGATGTTCCCGATGGATTTAGAAAAGGCAGAGGAACCAGGGATCAAATTGCCAACATCCACTGGATCATAGAAAAAGCAAGAGAGTTCCAGAAAAACACCTACTTCTGCTTTATTGACTATGCCAAAGCCTTTGACTGTGTGGATCACAACGAACTGTGGAAAATTCTGAAAGAGATGGGAATACCAGACCACCTGACCTGCCTCCTGAGAAATCTGTATGCAGGTCAGGAAGCAACGGTTAGAACCGGACACGGAACAATGGACTGGTTCCAAATCGGGAAAGGAGTACATCAAGGCTGTATATTGTCATCCTGCTTATTTAACTTACATGCAGAGTACATCATGCGAAATGCCAGGTTGGATGAAGCACAAGCTGGAATCCAGATTGCCAGGAGAAATTATCAATAGCCTCAGATATGCAGATGACACCACCCTAATGGCAGAAAGCGAAGAGGAACTAAAGAGCCTCTTGATGAAAGTGAAAGAGGAGAGTGAAAAAGTTGGCTTAAAGCTCAACCTTCAGAAAACGAAGATCATGGCATCTGATCCCATCATTTCATGGCAAATAGATGAGGAAACAGTGTCAGATTTTATTTTCTGGGCTCCAAAATCACTGCAGATGGTGACTGCAGCCATGAAATTAAAAGATGCTTGCTCCTTGGCAGAAAAGCTATGACAAATCTAGACAGCATATTAAAAAACAGAGACATTACTTTGGCAATAAAGGTCCGTCTAGTCAAGGCTATGGTTTTTCCAGTGGTCATGTACGGATGTGAGAGTTGGACTGTGAAGAAAGCTGAGCACCAAAGAATTGATGCTTTTGAACTGTGGTGTTGGAGAAGACTCTTGAGAGTCTCTTGGACTGCAAGGAGATCCAACCAGTCCATCCTAAAGGAAATCAGTCCTGAATATTCATTGGAAGGACTGATGCTGAAGCTGAAACTCCAATTCTGTGGCCACCTGATGCGAAGAGCTGACTCATTTGAAAAGACCCTGATGCTGGGAGGGATTGAAGGCAAGAAGAGAAGGGGACGACAGAGGATGAGATGGTTGGATGGCATCACTGATTCAATGGACATGAGTTTGAGCAAACTCCGGGAGTTGGTGATGGACAGGGAGGCCTGGCATGCTGCAGTCCACAGAGTCACAAAGAGTTGGACATGACTGAGCTACTGAACTGAACTGACATCAAAACAATAGCACAGAGCCACCGTCGCCGTTGTTACACCCAAGACGGCAGGAAAGGGCGCGTGCGCACGGGTCACAGCAGTCTCCGACGGCTGCACACCCACTCTCCTTGCTGGGGGACACGTGGATACAGTCACACGAGGCTCGAGCTAGGCCCAGGCCTCCTGCCACTCCCCCATGTCCCCCCACTGCCCCCCCAACCTCACAAGCTCTTGGAGGCACACAGAAAAGCGAGTCCGTTATTTCCGGGGGCAGGAACCCCTCTGAGAAGCCAAGAGTCACAGATAACGCACACCCCCAAGTTCTCCAGCATCTGTAAGGGATGTCCCCATGGGCCCGAGGTACCAAGGTGGCACAGGGCCGAGCACCAAGTCAACAGTCGACAGACCCCAAGGAACGATGGGTGCCGGACGGTTCCATACCATGACCAGACACTCGTCCCCACGCAGCCGAGTGGAGGCGGGTGAAGCGGGGACGGCATGTCCCCCCCATGCTCTCCCTACACCCTCTCCCTGCCTGTTCCAAACCACACACACACTGGGATCGTGGCCCCGAAGCACAGGGTGAGCTGGGCACTGCTGAACCGGGAGGGCAGCAGGGGAACCCCCACCTCCCCCAAGCCACCCCAGGTCAGATAGAAGCCAGCCTCCATCCGACTCTCCCAGCCCGAGCTGCCCGACCCCAGCCAGCTCTCCTCCAGTACACTCCCCTCGGTCACTGCAAACGCGCCCCTGCCCGGTACATGTCCACATGCACTTCCTCAAACTCGGGTCAGGGCCACTGGGAGGCCTCCTCCCCTCCTCAGAGCTCCCTCCGCCTTCTTTGGCTGCTGAGACGGCAAACTGGGGTGTGTTTCTGGAAAGCACGAGAAACTTCCACTGGGGAGGGAGCGCCGAGGGGGACAGCACCTCTGCCTGACTCCTCCACCTTTCCCGGGAGCCCGCAGACCCCAGTCCGGGCCCCCACGCCCCACTGCTCAGAGAGGACACCCGAGGCAGCAAGGGGGTCGTTTCAGGAAAGAACAAAGGGCCCCGAAGACGGACAGAGGGGCCCCAGAGCGAACTGAAGAGCCAAAGTGCAGGGCATCCAGGCGGCTTCCACTCACACACGGTCCTTGCTGTGAGCATTTCACGGGGATCAGTCGGGGGAAGAAATGTCTAAAATGGCCCTGGGGACAACACCAGAAAAGGCTGACACGCTGGCCTGGGCTGAGGGGGTGGAGGTGCTGTGGGCCCCGCGACTGGCCCGTCCTGGCTCCGCCCCCCACGATGGAGACGATTCGATCGGCTGGACCTCAGCCCCTTCACCTGCCGCCTCCCAGGCCAGGCGGTGCTGCTGTGACTTCCCTCTGAGCCGTAATGACACCTGCCAGGTTCCCTCACCGATTCAGTTAAACGAGCTCCCGGACACGTGCTGGCTTAGAGAATGAGAGCTGTGATGTTCCCTTTTTCTTTCTTTAACCACCTTTCAACGGCACTAACCAAGGGCACCGTGTGAGGAAAAGTACATTCCGCGAGTTCAGAGACCGCAAGCACCCGGAGGAGAAACGCAGAAACGGAAGAGCACAACTGGGGCGACAAGAGGCCCGAGAGGAGGGGCCGACGGGGCCAGCCCAGCCCAGTGACCCCCGCGGCCCCCGCCCAGCGCCCTGCCCTCTTGGAGCACCGCGGGCTGGGCTCGCTGACCAGGGGGCGGAGGGAATGAACCCTCCCCTCCCAGCGGGCCAACCGCCCCTCCCTAGCTTCTGAGCTCTCCGGTGCCTGGAAAACACCCGATCGCATTCCTCCCGTACCTCCCCACCCTTCCCTGCGGAAAACTTGCCACCGCGATTCCCGGGGCAGGGAGGAAAAGCGGTCAGCTAGAACACGAGGGGCTGTAACTTAAAGTTTGTTTCCAAAGCGTGGTCTTTTCCCGTCTCTTAGACGCTCGAGATTGACAGGAACGCGCCAGGCTTCTCCGCCAGCCTTCGCACAGCTGAGAGCCACTGGCTTACGGGATCCGGTCCAAACTCCTGAGCGCAGCACACAAGGGCACAGAGGTGCCGCCCCGCCCCGCCGGGAGCAGGTGCGACTCCCCAGGCAGGACGCCCTGCAGACGCCGCGCCTGGAGACGCTCGCTCACACCCAGCACCCCCCAGCACCGCAGGCCACGGCGAGGGCCCTGCCCGAGGGCCGATCGCAGAGAAACGCTGCCCTCCCCACGTCCCCGCGCGGGGAGGGGGAGCCAACTGTCAGAAAAGTTCCAGCCCAGCAGCTCGACCGCGGGAGGCGGCCGGTCCACAGACGACGGCGCAGGGGGCAGGGACCGGGCGGAATCACGGAGGGATGTCGGGGTGGGGGGGCCGCGCACCCGCGAAAAGGGCCAGGCGGAGCGCCCGGGCGGGGGTGGAGCCGGGGATCCGCCAGGGAGCTCCGCCGGGGCCGGGGGCGCGGGGAGCCGAGGGCGGGGCGCCCCGCCCGGGGAGGTTGGGCGGGCCCGGGGAGCCGGCGCGGACGCCAGGAGGGCCGGGGTAGCGGCCGGGGTCCCGGGACTGGCGGGCGGCCGCGACCTACCTCCTTGTCCGGGACCCACGGCGGCTCCTCCAGGCCGAAGGGGCTGCCGTAGGCGCGGTGCTCAGGCACCATGCGCAGGCCGCTGGGGGAGCGCACCAGCTTCTTGGCGTCGCGGCGCGCGGCCACCTCGGAGGACATGACGCCGCCTGAGCGCTCGCCCGCCGCCCGCTGCCCGTCGCCCGCTGCCCGCCGCCAGCTGCCCGGCCCGAGCCCCACGGGAGCCCCGCCCCGACCCGCCAGCATGGCTGACAGCGTTCGCGTCCAGTCGCCACGCCAGGCCCAGAGCGCGGACCAATCGGCGCCAGGGATCCGCCCCGCCGCCGCGTGCTCCAATCGACGCAAGGTCGCCTCCCCCGCCCCCCTGCGGCCGGCCACCAATGGTCAGCGAGGACCCTCCCAAGCACGCCCCACCCCGTCGGGGCGACTGAGACTTCGGATTGGCCAGTCAGTCGGCGACGTGGGCTCCGCTTCTCTTCTGATTGGCGCATCCGGCGCGGGACGCCCTGCGCTCATTGGAGGAGGAGGCAGGGGTGGGGCGGCGCGAAGGAGCGTGAGGAGCGCGGGCGAGGTGAGGACGCCGGTGGCCACTGCGGTCCCGAGCGGCCGGAGTCCCGGGTGGCTTTGGGCGTAGAGACCGCTGGGGCGCGGGCAGGGCCCGGCTGGGCGCCCGCGCGGCCCTGCTGCTGGGATTCGCGGTGGGGGCCGGCCGGCGCCTCCCCAGAGCCCCGATCGGCGGTGCGCAGCCGCGGACGGGCAGGCGGGACCGCGGAGCCAGGGCCCCCGCGAGTCCCGGGGGTGGGAGAGGGCCGGGCGGATGCCGGGCAGGGCTGGGACGGAGGGCCTCGGTCCCGGGGCGGTGAGCCCGCGCAGCTGCAGAGCCTGCTCAGGCTGTGCGTCCGCGCCGGGGCCGCGGGGTGGGGCGCGGAGGGTGGGGTCGGGCTCAGAGCGTGCCAGGTGGGAAGCGCAGGTGTGCGTGGGTGGCGGGGCGCGGCTGCAGCGTCCCCTGGTCTGTCAGGACGGCCCAGGCGGGGGCCTGCTGGACACGCAGGCCCGGGGGACTGGGGATGAGTGCTCAAAGCCGCAGGGGCTGAAAAGAGGAGAGGTCCCCAGAGGAGCAAGAGGGTCCTGCGGAGGGAGCGGGGCCAGAAGTCCAGGCTGGCCGGCTCTGGAGAAACCACAGTGCTGGCCTAGGCAGGGGAGGACCTGTGTGGCCGCCCACAGGGTCCGGTGACAGCTCCCTACAGTAGCGCTGGGATGAAGGCGTACTCATTGGCGTCCTTTCTGGGAGGAGAGCAGGAAAAGAAAGGAAACGTCTTGAGGGAGCTGGACACCCTCAGGCGGGTCAGCCTCTGGATGACCGAGTTCTGCGGTCCAAACAGTTCCCTTTGGAGTTGTTAACAGATGGGCAGTGCAAACGCGGGGTCAGGGGCTTAGAGCCCAGGCCTGGACCTGCATACCAGGCCACCCACTTGCTGACTGTGTGACCTGAAGCTTGTTGCTTAACCGTTCTGTGCTTCTGTTTTCTTGCCAGCAATACAAGGGTTGTAATACTTCTGGTGTGATGTTCGTACCTGTCACACAGTTGGATTGTTTGGTAAATGTCAGCCCTCAACCTTTCATGATTTTAGAGCAACAGCCTGGAGCTGTGTGTATTGATCCTTTGCCTGAAATCAGAGGAGTAACAGTTTCAGTTTGTGGGGATTCGGCCAGCTGCCTCCCCCAGGGTTCCCCCACCGCACCCAACCCCCTCCGGTGCTGGGCCGAGGGAGAGGCGCTTAGTGCGTCAGTTCAGAAAGATCTTCCCTCCTCCCATTGAGTCCTCAGTGTGAATCAATTAAAGCCGCCAGGAACCTGACTGTTGTCCCCAGAGTGGGGGTGGGCCCATACCAGCCTGTTTGGGGGCACAGAAGTCCTTGGGCCACCTGAGAGCCCCAGAGACACAGGAGAGTGATTCCACCTGGGGAGGAGTCTCCTGTTTGGCCCAGGGGTTCACATGCCTTCACGCTCGCTCAGCAGCAGCACCTGCTGTTAATTGTTCTTCCCTGAGACCCCTGCACGCAATGCTCCCGGGGGCTGCCCAGGCCCGCCCGTGCCCATGCTGGGTGCTGCGGGGCACACACTTGTCCCTGGTGGCTTCGCCCGGGCCCCTCCTGGGGCTCTCGGTGGGGCTCCCGGGCCTGTGTCAGGTAGCAGCAGGTGCTCTACTTGGGCTCGAGGCCCCATGGTTGGTCACCGCTGGCTCTCCTGTGTGTGTCCAGTTGCTCTCAGGATGGGGTTTTACATCCAGGCACTTCCCGGCCGAGTCCCCGCACAGGCTTCCCTCCCACGGTCATTCAGAATCCGGACCTCCTGCTCCCAGAACTTCCTCTAAAGGCCTGGGGCCACCCCAAGACAGCCGATGGGTGCTGGGTAGCCAGGCTCTCGCTCCTGACCAGACTGGATGAGGGGGCGGGCGGCCTGTCTCTCGAGGCTTCGGGGACAACCCCATACTGCATACCGAGGGTCAGCGGTGTCCGTGCGGAAGGCCGAGTCCACACTGTGCTGCCCCCTCGGTGTCAGGAGCCCCGGGGCACGGGCCTTCCTGCTGCTGCTGCTGGCTGCTGGGCCCAGCCTCAGCCGAGTGGCCACAGCCCGGCATGGCTGCCCCACTGCCACCCCGCCCCCCATGCTGCTCTGGGCCAGGGGCCAGGGCAAGCTGCAGGCCAGGTGGGCAAGGTGTCCGCTGTCCTTTGTTGGAGTGGCTCAGTGGTCACGGTGGTTCCGACCTCCTGGGCGCCCACAGGATCCACCACTCGCCTTCCCACTCTCTCCAGATCCCCACGGAGACGTGCTCAGGGGAGCATACGCCACGGAGTGCAGCCTGGGCCCGGCACCCGCGCCCCAGAGAGGTGGGTCAGAGGGGCCAGGGCTGGGACACAAGCCCTCTTCTCACCTTCCCGAAGTGGATGAAGCAGGCTGACCATGGGGGCGTGGTGCTCGGGGGTTCCTGAAACGCACGCCAGGGTGGGCTGAGCCCAGGCTTCTGAGTTCCTGGCGAGAAGAGCCTGGGGCTGATCTCAGTGCTGTCCCTGGGACTGGGGGGCCTCCAAGCCCTGGGCCCCACAGTCGGCCACTGCCCCCAGGCTCGGTGACTCTGCTGCACTCGCCTCTCGGGCCGCTCGAGGGGGCGGCCGGCACGTCGTGTCGCAGGGCAGTCGTCCGTCTCTGGTTGTCCCTGCTGAAGACATGGATTTGGATCGGCTGGACCTGAATCCCAGAATCGTCGCTGCAGTTAAGAAAGGTGTGTTTGCCGATGTTTCTGTGACGTGATCGTGAGAATGTGTGGCCGTGCACTTGCACGCACGTTATGGAGAGCAGTTACAGGGTGGCCTGTCCGAGCGTTGGGAGCCCTCTGCCTCCTGGCCCCAGACGGCGCCCCGAGGCTGGCCTGTGTGGGTGTGTGTTTCACACTAAACTAAAAAGGCTGTGTGAAAGGCTCTTTTAGGTCATTTCCGCTGAAGCAGCACGTACGGCGTCCGCAGTGAGACGGGACTCGGTCCTTGTGAGCCGCTCAGCGATGGGCTGTGCTTCTGCTGCCGTGTTTGCTGGGTCTGACTTCCGGCTCCTCACAGGCCTCCATTTCGGGGCGAGAGCTGGCTTCCTTGCACCCCCTCTGCCCCGACTTGGTCCACCCACCCCCCAGTGGGAACGCAGCCTGGGCCACATCAGTCATCAGAGTTGTCACCGGGACATCACGGCTGTCACAGAACCTCGGCTCACAACTGTTTCCTGACCATCTTTGGTTTTCCCCAAAGTTAGTGCTTGTCTCCCTTCTCATGGGCGCGTTTCCTGTGCCTTCCAGTCATTCCCACACCTCGAAGGGTGTCCGTCAGGCCGGCCCACCCAGTCTGCTGGCGTCTGGGCACATCCGTCCGCAGGCTGTACCAACTCCTCCACTGCCCGGCTGGCCCCCGCACCCCCGCCTCCATCCCATCCTCCCACCCCCTCCATCCCCCCGCCCCGTCCCGGCATGCCCTCCATCCCCCCATCCTGTCCCCGCACCCCCTCCATCCCCCCAATCCCGTCCAGGCACGCCCTCCATCCCCCATCCTGTCCCCACACCCCCTCCATCCCCCCTCCCTCCCCCCGTCGCATGCCCTCCATCTCTGCCCCCTGTGCTTGTGAGGATGCTGTGGGGTCAGGCGCTCTGCACTGGTGGACGGTGGACAGGGCTGGGCTGCTCCTCGCTCCGGAGGCCCCGTCTTTCGCTCTGATCCACAGCGAGCAGAGCAGCATGTGCACTCGAGGACGCTCAAGAAGGCCAGCTCTGCGCCCTGATGCTGTTGCATTTGTCCTGTGTGTGTGCGCTCTTTTTTGCCTTTCTCTGAACCGATTGGATGGATTGTTAGCCTTTTTTTTTTCCTACTAGTTTAAAAATAATACACTGATCTAAGCTCAGAATTACTCCCTTTCCTCCCAAACACCCACCCTCGGGCCTCACCCCGTAACCCCGACAGTGCCACCAGCGAGCTGACTCTCCCTCTTTACTCCCTGGCCGTCCACAGGCGGGCGCAGTGGACGTTCGTCTGAGTCCCCTCCTGCGGCCCCTCCCTGGCGATGCACATGCAGGCCTGTCTCAGATGTGTCTGGGGGCCGCTGCTCCCCACCCTGGGGACAGGCCCCTTCCTCCCTGACCTGTCGTCCAGGGGTCTGTGCAGCTTCAGGGAGCAGCTGGGCCAACCACTGCCCGCCGGGCCCCCAGAGCTGGCAGTCACCTGCTGTCCCTGCGTCACTGTTGCCACGGGCACCGCATCTGACCGCGTCCTGTGACCGGTTCTGTGATTTCAGCCAAACTGAGGTCAGTGAAGGAGGTCCTGCATCTTTCTGGACCAGATCTGCAGAGACGGACCCACCTCTCCAGCCCCGACGTGCAGCTCCTGCTGAGAGCGGCTGCCTCACTCCTGCGGGGACACGGAGTGTGCACAGGTGCTGGGGCCCCGGCATGGGGTGGGGGGGGGGCCTGGGCGGGGTGCCCGCGGGGCTGGGGGCCTGGGCGGGGTGCCCGCGGGGCTGTGGCCCTGGCGTGGGGGGCCTGGGCTCACCTGTTTCCCCCTCCGCCGCCCCCAGCACTGCACCTGCTCCGGCAGGAGGGGCCGTTCCCTGAGCAGCACCAGCGCCTGAGCCTGGGTTGCCCCGTGCTGGACGCACTGCTCCGTGGCGGGCTGCCCCTGGACGGCATCACGGAGCTGGCTGGACGCAGCTCGGCTGGGAAGACCCAGCTGGCGCTGCAGCTCTGCCTGGCTGTGCAGCTGCCGCCGCGCCACGGAGGCCTTGGGGCTGGTGAGTGCTGGGGGTGGGGGTCCCGACCTGCGGGCCCCGGGGGGCCGTTTCCCATCTCTTCACACCCAGATGGACCCCCTGCCAGCTGAGCGCAGAGCCCGGGGCCTGCCCACAGGGACAGGCTGGCCTGGGCTGCATGTAAATGGGCGTCCCCTGCAGGGGCCTGGCGTGTGGCCGCCGTGACCACATTAAACGTGGGTCCGTTGGACGTCTTGCTGAGAAGGCAGCTTCCCCGAGTCAGATCCGAAAGCCCTAATTTTGAAAGGCATGGTACGCCCCTCTGGACCTGTGCAGGCGCCACACAGGCACCAGGGGCTCAGCCACGTGGGGGGCGCACAGACCGCCTGCCCAGGACGATCTGGGGTGCAGGGCACACGGGCAGCCCTGACCACTCAGGGCGGTTCTCCTGGCTCCTCATCCCCCATGTCTGAAGTTCTGTGGGAGCAGGACCAGGTCACAGCGGGTCACACACTCACAGATGGGCAGACTTTGTCGAGTTGCTGCGACCAGGGGCCTGTCTTCATTGCGGCACGGGGGCCTCTGGCCGCAGCGGCATCTTGCTGGAGCGCGGGTTTTGAGCACACAGCTTTGGGTACATGGCATCTGGGCTCAGCCCTTGTGGCCCAGGGCTTCCTCAGCTGTGGTTCTCAGGCGTGGCGGCAGCAGCAGCTCAGGGGCTCCAGAGCACAGGGCACGTGGGGTCTTCCTGGACCAGGGCTTGCACCCGTGTCCCCGGCGTTGGCAGGTGGGCTCTGACCCACCGCGGCACCAGGGAACCCCGACTTAGTCACCGCCCTCCCATCCGGCGACGGTCACATGGCTTCTTCACGCCTTCTGTTGGCACGTGGCTCCGGGTGGACGCCCAGGAGTGATGCTGGGTCTCGTGGTAGCTCCGTGGTGCCAAAGACTGTTCTCCGCAGCCGCTGCACTGTCTCCCTTCCCAGGAAGGCTGCAGGCGGCCCCCGGCCCCCGTGTCTGAGCTGGCCCTTGGCCCTCTGACCCAACGTGGGAGCGTCGTCACTGTGGCCCCAGAGCAGTGGTGCCGAGCGCCCAGCATGAGCTACCGCTCAGCTGCGCGTCTTTGGAGCAGCGTCTCTCCCGTCTTCTGCCCGTTTGAACCCTCGGGTGATCTGTCTTTCTGTGACGGAACTGACCTAAGTGATCTTTGTGTCGTCTGGACACTAGGCTCTCATCAGATACACAGCTCGCAGTATTCTTTCTTGAAGTTGTCTCTTCATTTTCTCGATGGACTTTTGAAGCTGCCCTCACTTTGACGGTGTCCAGCTTCCCTGGTCTTTCTCACCTGCGCTTTTCACGTCGTGGATAAGGGTCCACTGCCTGACCCGAGGTCTGAGATTTACGCCTGCGTTTTCCCTTAAGGGTGCTGTGCTTTGGGCTCTCGTAGCTGGCCCACTGTGATTCGGTTTTCTTATGTGGTGTGAGGCACAAGTCTGATTTCGTCCTTTTGTACATGGGCATGTCTGTCTGACTGCCATTTCTTAAAAAGACTGCTGTCTCCACTGAACTATCCTGGGACCTCTGTGGAGCACCTGTGGCCCTGGTTCCTTCCAGCTGCGGGACTCGGGCTGGATCTTCTGGAGGGGCTTCAGGCCCCAGCGATGTATCGCCAGTGTTTTGTTGACTGGCTTTTCCAGGCGCAGCAAAGACCGTTCCCTCCACGTAGCCTAGAACTGTGGGAGGAGCCTGACAGTGGGATCTGGGAACCTCTGATCCACAGGGCCTGGGAGAGGCCCCCCCGTGTCCGCAGAAAGAGGTGTTTCCAAAAGCACAGGCCCCTGAGAACGCCACCCACTCCCACCTGAGACGGCCCAAGGGCAGGCCCCCAGGGTGATGTCCTGTCGGCAAGGTGGGAGGCAGGCGCCGGCCAGCCCCGCCCTGGGTCAGAGGGAAGGCCACGGGGCGGTGCGGGAAGGGGGCCGTGTGCCAGCCGCTGACGCGCCACGGCCTCCCAGGGGCGGTGTACGTGTGCACAGAGGACGCCTTCCCCAGCCGCCGCCTGCAGCAGCTCATCGCCCAGCAGCAGCGCCTGCGGGCAGACGTCCCGGGGCACGTGATCTCCAAGATCAGGTTCGGCCACCAGATCTTCATCGAGCATGCAGCCGACGTGGTGAGTGTCTGAGGGGACGTCGGCTGGGCCGTGCAGACGAAGCCCAGAACCACGGTCAGGCCCGCCTGCAGGGGGTCACAGCCTGGGGACCGTGGGTCCCACTCAGGCCAGCGTCACTCGGTGCCTGGACTTGGGATGAACTGGCCGTCCTGTGCGTTTCTGCCAACCCTGGCCCTGAGGAGACACACCGCCTCCTGCCCCGGGCAAGCCCCCGTGTCCCCACCGGGCAAGTGCCGCCAGCTCCCATTCACCTGGCTGCAGAGATGCCCACTGCCCGCAGAATGGGTCCTGCTGCCCTGGCCGGAGTCGAGTGGGGTTCTACACCTCTGAAGGAGGGGAAGGCCCCCTTGCAGCCCCGGGTCCCCAGCCAGACAAGCCTCCTCAGACTGCTGGCCGCCGGGCTGGGCTGCCAGGGCGCCGCCACGTCTGGAAGCCATGCCCGGGGAGGGGGTGGGCGGCTAGCTGGGGCCGTCGTCTGCAGCTGAGTAACGAGGCGGAGGGCTCAGAAGGGAGCCGGGCAGTGGAGAGCAGAGCTGTGTGCCCCGACCTGGGCCCTCCCCCGCTTAAGGGTTGCTATAGAAAGCATGTCAAGTAAAGGGTAAGACATATAAAGTTTAATTTTTAGAAATTTACAGTAAAGTACATGATCACACATAGCCCAGGGCAGTGACAGAGCAGCAACCGGGGCCAGGCAGGTCGCGGGCACGCGGGCTGTCCTGGGCCCCGCGGTGTGAGGCGTACGGGGGGTCAGGGCGCTGGGACAGGGGTGTCGGTCAGCGCTGCGGGCGCTGCCCCAGGCCCTCCAGCCTCGTGACCTTCACGGCGTCACCGGGCCCTCGGGGCGCGCACAGCAGCTCAGGCCGGACTCCTCTGCGGCCGCCTCACTGCAGAGGGGGCGGTGGGTCAGGGCCAGGGTCAGGGCCCCTGCCCACAGGGCTTCACCTGAGAGCCCCCGCCCTGTGCCCGCCCGGGTCGACACCCCTGCACAAGCGGTCTTGGGCCCAGCCCCCCTCCGCCTCCCGGGGGACAGGGTCTCCACGCCCGGCAGCTCTGGGGAGTCCCGACCCCGCGCCCCGCCCCGGGTGACAGGACTCACGCTCAGGCTGGCGTCTTCCAGGCCGCTGCTGCTGCTGTCGTTGTCCACAGAGAAGGGCTCTGCCAGCGGCGCCCTGCGGGTGAAGCACAGAGCGGACCTCGCTCAGGGCGGGGATGCGGGCATGGCAGCTCCTGGGAGTCCTAGCAGGGCTGGCCTCTGAGGATGGCTGCTTCTGACACAGTGCTAAGGGCCCCGCAGGGCGTCCTGGCACGTCGCCGGGCCCAGCCCGGGGGTCTGCACGCTGGATGCAGGATGGTCAGGCCCTGCGCCATGCCCCCTGGCTGGGTGTGGGCAGCCGGGGTGGCGACAGGTCAGCCTTGGTGGTGCCGCTGGATGCAGGCGGCAGTGCCTGGCTCGGGGCCGTGGGTGGGAGGCAGGCCTGGCCTGTGACGGCCCCGGGAGGGGAGAGCAGCAGGGCAGGGCGGACGGGGGGCTCTGAGCAGGTGCTGACGGGCCTCCCGGCCCCCAGGACACCCTGCTGCAATGCGTGAGGGAGAAGGTGCCGGTGCTGCTGGCACGGGGCATGGCCCGCCTGGTGGTCATCGACTCCGTGGCAGCCCCCTTCCGCTGCGAGTTCGACGGGGCGGCCCTGGCCCTCAGGGCCCAGTGTCTGCTGGCGCTGGGGGCTGAGCTGCGACGGCTGAGCTGCGCCTTCCGGAGCCCCGTGCTGTGCGTCAACCAGGTGGGCCTCCCCCCAGCTCCCCGCGGGGCCGGGCCGGCAGGGTCCCATCACTGACCGCTCTGCACCCTCCAGGTGACAGAGGCCGTGGAGGAGCAGGACTTGGTGGCTGGGCCACCAGGGTGAGTGGCGCCCTGAGGACGGGGGTCCCCGCGGGGGTGGGAGGCGCTGGTTCCACATGTGACGCATGCTGTTTCCCGTCTCAGGATGTCCCCAGCCCTGGGGATAACCTGGGCCAACCAGCTACTCGTGAGGCTGCTGGCCGACCGGCAGCGCCCTGAGGAGGCGCCTCTCACCCCGCCTGGCCGCACCCTCAGGGTAGTCTTCGCCCCCCACCTGCCGGCCTCATCCTGCTCCTACACGATCGCCGCCGAGGGCGTGCGGGGGATGCCTGGGACTGCGTGCAGCTGACTGCAGGGTCCAGGCCCCCCTTGGGGTGGGGAGCTGCCCCTGCTGCAGGAGCCGGCTAGGCCCGTCTGCGGAAACCCCTCTGGACCCATGTCTACGAGGGCAGCCGGTCCAGTGTGCTGCAGTGGCTGGGACCTCAGTCCTGGCCTTGGGGACGGGGGGTCCACTCCGGCAGGAACTCCTGCCCAGACCCAGCTCCCCCCGCCCACGGCCGGCGCTTCTGCATGGAACACGGGCCCTCTGCTTAGCCCAGCCACGGCCATCCGGTGTGGAAGCACGAGGCCCTGCAGTCACCAAGGACACGCTGGCCCAGTTCCAGAAAGGCTGAGTCACCGTCGCCCACCGTTGCCACGCCTCTGCCCAGCAGCTGTGGACGCACACGCCGGGTGAAGGGCCTGCGCCCCTGGTCCTCCGCAGTACCGGCTCTCTGCTGGGACTCCCCCACCCGCCGGCCGCCCTCTCACGGCTGCTCTGCTGGCAGGGTGCAGGCTGACCCCGCCCCGACACGGCCCGCCCTGCAGGCTCACGGCCGGCCCGGCCATCAGCACGCTGTGTGTTGTGTGTTTTTCTAGGACAGGATGATCCATTTCCAGCTTTCAGCACGTTTTCAAAGTAGCCTGTGACCCTAAAAGACCGAGTGGCTAGTGTTAAATAGGAAAAGCTTCTTTCAGGGTTGGAGTTTTATAGAAGAGCCTTTCTGCAAAGTACAGGGACTTTACAACAGGAAATAAAAGTTTATTTTTGTCATTAACTATGAACAGTTCCAAATGATTTCCTAGGCAAGTCACAGCCACAGTGAGAAAAGAGAACACGGACGGCCGCTCCACGCCGCAGAGGTGCGGACCTGCATGCGCGCCCACACGCGCCCCGGGGACCACATCCACCCGCCCAGCTGACGGGCGTCCCAGGGCGCCCGCCTGTCCGCAGCCCTCAGCCGCCCACAACCCAGGGACAGCCAGACGGCCCTCGCAGGCCCGCAACCCCGAGGGGTGGCTCCACACCCGTGAGAACAGTGAAACCAGCCCGCGCGTCTGTGTCCGGGATCCCACGGAGGGCGTGTCTGCCCAGCGACTGCGCTGACCTGAACCTCACCCGGGCTGGCGCTGAGCGCCGCTTTAGCTTCCAGAAACCCCAGGACCACTATATCGCTCACACACAAGCGCAAACAGAAACCCATCAGAGGCTGGCCCCACACAGACGTAGCAGGCCTTCCCAGGAACCTGTATAAACAAGGCGAGAGCTGCACGCTGTTCACGAGTCCTTGGGAGGCTGCTGCCCTGTGGGGACGACTGGGGACGTGCTGTCCCTAGCAGTCTTCTGACCCGACAGACAGAGGAATACTTTTAAGTTTCAGAAAATAACCAGCCGAATCCCTGCAGCCCCCGGGGGAGGGGCAGGAGGCTAGAAGGCCCGGATCCCCCGACCTTCGCCCTGACACACGCCTGCCCTCACATTCCTGCGGATGCTCAGATCCTCCACAGCCTGGGTCCTCTGGCTGGGGCGAGTCTGACTTGTCAGAAACAATGTAGAAATGCGTCCTGGCCCCCAAGGGTCCCCTCACCAGAAAAAGACGGCAGGCGGGCGGGCCCCCGCTGCCCTCTGAGAACTATACCGGGCTTCCCTCAGAGACCAGAACAGAGCGCCCCCCACTGAACAGGCCAGCTCTTAGCAGCCCGCCCGCTCACCCAAACACTGTCTCCACGCGGCCTTGCAGAGGCCACCACACCCTCAGGAAAGGGGCCAGCGGGCTCCACGCCAGGCCAGGGTCACCCCAGGGCCCTGCAGAGGAGGTCTGTCTCCACCAGCTGGGAGCGTTCTGTCCTCAGCTCCAGGCTCACTCTTTCTGAACGCCCTTTGTTTTCCCAGAGACCGCGGTCACTAAGGCAACCTGGGTGGCTCTGGGAGAAAGTGGGGACGCGGTGGAGGCAGGAGCTGGGGTGGCGCCGCGGCCCCCGCCGGGCTGTGAGGCGACAGGCACCCGAAAGGGCCGGAGTGCCCACGTGGCAGGGGACACGGCCCTGCTCTCCCGCTCCTTTCCAGCACCTCTAGGGAGCACTCAGGAAGAACACCCCGACCCCTGAGCGGCTGCAGCGCAGGGAGGGGTCAGAAGCCCCAGCCTCCGGGGACGCAGCGGCACTCACAAGCAGGCCCTGTGCAGGGGTGGCCCGTTCCTCGATTAGAGAAACTCCCAAGTTTAAAGCCCCGCCTCGCCATGAGAAGACCCCAGGGGGCTGCTGCCGCCCCCTTCCCTGCTGGGGTGGAGGACACATGCAGCCAGCGGTCCCTGAAGAGAGCCCCGGGAGGCACACCACCCGACCCAGAGCAGCTCGTGAGGGAAGGTGGCTGGCGCGCCTCTGCCGGGACGTCTCCCCCCTCATCAACAGGAGAATGAACTACCCCTGGAATCTGTCGGCACCCGGACGCCCACCCCCAGACCCACCTCAGCGTGCACGTGCCCCGAGCTCAGCGGGCACCACCTGGAGTCGCCCTCAGCGAACCAGCTAGCGCGTCATGATTCCCCTGAGCAATCTCAGGGCTGATCTGAAAATGCTTCCGTCAGAACTACCCTGTGTTACTTAACCCTCCAAAGAAGAGCTTTGAAAAGGAAAACACGCATCTCAGTGTGCACAGGGCCCAGCAGCAGCACGGGCTGCGAAGGGGCTGCAAAGCGGGGCACGGCCTGCCCACAGCCACCAGTCACCTGTTCCCTTTCTCCAAGGACGTGTTTAAGGTTCCCATCTCTGTGAATAGCCTTAATACAGCACAGCTGAAAGCAGGTTTCAGAGCTAGGCAGAGTCGGTGGGCAGTGGTCTCACTGTCGGCTGCGGCAGCTCGTGGGCATGAGGGCTGCAGAACTCAACAGAACTCAGGAAAGGAGGCGGCCCCTGAAGGGGGAGGGCCCTGGCCAAGCTCTGAGGGTCTCTGCGCGTTAGCCTCGGGGCTTAACTTAGCTCTGCCTCCCCTGGGGGCCTGGCACTCGGAGCCCTTGAGCCTGCCAGACGCCGCCTTCGTTTCTGCGAGAGAGAGAGGAGAGGTCACTCCCCGCAGCGCCTCATGGACACTGGCTTCCACGGTCTTGGCGCCGACTCAGGTCACAGGAGTCCTGCCGCTCACACATGCGTGTGCAAGAAGCAAGAATCAGGCGAGAGGACTGTATCGACTCCCGACCTTGTGAAAACAAAGGGGCTTTCCTTCATGTCCTCACCAGGAACGCAACCTCCAGGCCCTGACCAGAGGGAGTGGGGGTCGGCACTCCTGACCAGAGGCCTGTGGACCGTCACCCCAGGTGCTTGGGGGAGCGGGGGTCAGCACCCCTGACCAGAGGCCTGTGGACCGTCACCCCAGGTGCTGGGGGGAGCGGGGGTCAGCACACCAGCTGGCCCTCCACCGCCTAAGGACATCACAGTCACCAGGGGGACTGAGGCAACTGGGAGCCGGGTGCAGTGCCCAGGATGCCTGGTCCAGGGACAGCTGCCCGCCCCAGGTCACAGAAGGGCCAGGGGCCCGGCCCCACACCGGAGACAAAGAGGCCACGTCTGATGGAGACGGGGTGCCAACAGTCTCAAATGGAAAGATGGCCGGTTCACATGGGACTTGGACAGGTGAGAGTGACTGTGTTCATCTCACTGAAGTTCCAGGTAATTCAGAACACTGAGCAGCTTAGCCACGTCACATTAGTTACACACTCCGGCCCTGCTGGAGGCTAAAATCATAAATTAATAATACACATCAACAACTGGTCAAGTTTTATCATTACTTTATCATTTAGCTTTTAATTGTCAATCAACATTTTGAAGACCATTTATACGCTAAGAACGTTCCCAAAGCGAGCGCTCCCACCATTCGATAGTTCGGTCCATGCCGACTGAGAACATCATCGTGTTGTCTACTTGTCTGGGATCGGGAAGGCTAAACGCTGACAGCTGTGCTGGGACTGCGGCGGTGCGGAGCCAAGGCCCCGCCAGCACGGTCCAGAAGGCGGAGGATGCTAAAGCGGGGTGGGGCTCCGTGCTTGGAAATGGTCTTCGGCCGCCTTGCCACCCACGTTAAGGACATTCAGAGAACTGGCTCGCTTCATGCTGTACCGGCCCGGCGGACATGCAAGGACAAAGCGTCAGCACGTGAGTCACCAGGAGTGGGGAGCGCAGCCAAGCCGCCCCTCCAGGCCTGCCGCCGCGGGGCCGGGCCGTCCCTGACCTGGGCAGGCCTGCCACCGCGGGGCCCGGGCCGTCCCTGACCTGGGCAGGCCTGCCACCGCGGGGCCCGGGCCGTCCCTGACCTAGGCAGGCCTGTCACCGTGGGGGCCTGGGCCCCGCCCCTCCAGGCCTGTCACCGAGGGGCCTGGGCCGTCCCTGACCTGGGCAGGTCTGCAGCTCGCCCAGGTCCCAACATGGATGCCTCAGATATTCGGTATTCCGCACCCGTTAGATAAAAACTGCAGTTTCTCTGCGTCTTCCTCGGCAAAAAGCCTGTCTCGGTTAAACCTCAACATCCTCAGAGCCTCCCTTTCTGAAGCCCAGCTCCTCCGGGAGCCGAGAGGCCTGGCCAGGGCCACCCGCGGGCCCACAAACGGGGCCCTGAGCGACTGTGCCAAAGCGGGCCCCGCGGAGCTCACTGCGGAGATCACATGCCTGAACGTACTACGCACCTCAGAGATTTTTCCATATTAAATCTAAGGAAAAACAAGTAACCTTTTATTAGTAAAACTCTGAGGCTAGGGTTTCTCTGCCTAGAAACAAAAATTTCAAACAAATTTCATGGGTTTGGATTTACACAAAACATAGAGCTTTGTACATATATTTACTTTTATCTTCGATTTGACACCTTTAAAATACTTAATATATGCTGCAAATCACCTACCATCTAAAATTATGGATAGTTAAATACTGCATTGCTTACTGCCGCTATGATGACCTCAAGCAGAAGTCACCCTAGCTTTAAAAGCTAGAAGGACCAACAGGAAGGGTGACTTGTAAGTGTTTTGACAGGATCAGTGATTCTGCTTCTGAGCTGTTGACGTCAACAGTGACCGCTGTGCTGAGCACATGGCCGTGAGGCTGAAGCACAGGCGTGAAGGCTGAGTGCAACCAGACATGCACACGCACACCCGTGCAGGCAGGCACCAGAGGCCCAGAAACTGGCCGAGTGGCCACCAGTGCCGCAGGCAGAGTGCCAGGCACACAGCAGGCACATCCTGGGTCTCACCAAACAAACCGCACCAAAAACAAAGCCTTAACTGACTTATCCCCAAATAAAATTCGCTCCCCAAACTCCCCCCAGGACAGGACAGAAACATCCCCAAGAACCCGGAGTCCTGCATGGCTTTTCCTCTGTCCAGAACCTCTCAGGAGCAAAGCACGGACATCTGGGCATGCTTCACGATTCTCCGATGTAACTGGCCAGCTAACGTTTTCTAAGAAAGATACACCACCTTTGTGCTCAAACTTCTCTTTACAAGATGAGATGAAAGAGTAACTTGATGCCTGTCAATACCTCCTCTGAATCGCATCCTCACCCTGACTTAAACCCTCAGGGTCAGCACTGCCAGGCGTTCAGGGGCTCCTGGACTGTGCCCACCGCAGGCCACAGACCCGCTCCCACAACCCCCAGCTCGGTGCCTGTCAAATGTGGCCCAACCAGCAGCACTGGCACGACCCAGGAAACTGCTGGAAGGGCAAGACCCCCTCGTGTGCCCCCCGCCCATCAGAAATGCAGGGACGGGCCCCGGCCCAGGAGACTCTGAGGCCCCCTCGGATTGGAGAGCCACCTGCCCAGTGAACTAAGAGTGTTACTTTTATCTGGAAAGATTACTTTGTCTTATGCATTTGATGGACTAAACCTTCTAAATTACTTACTTTTCAAAAAGTTCCGTAAGATGCCACCCCAAGTATACTATGTATGAACACTGTCAGTCTGTCCCGACGTGGGCTTCATCCTCATCAGGCCTCAGCTCGGGTTTGTTTGGCCCTAAGCGCCAGGAACAAGCCGCACCAGATACAAACCATGAGCTCCGCCATAGCCCGGGACTTGGGACTGGGCTCTGCACTGCAGACAGGCCGTAAGACGCCCAGACCCTCAGGCCCGCCAACATGTGACCACCCTGGGGGCGGCCTGTAGACACCGAATGCGTGCTGTGTGGTCCCTGCACACCTCAGAACCGGCTGCGGAAGGAGCGGAAACTCGGCAGGTGCCCAGCAAGTGGCTCAGCCCTCCCAGCTTGGGAACAAGAGGTTCAATCTTCCAAACATCAGAGGGGCAGGCAGCACCCCGCCGTGGTAGCTCTGGAAGTCCAACGGGGGCCCCTCAGGACCTCCTTCCCTAACCGCACTTGTCTTCTCCAGGCAGGACCAGCATCGGCACCACCCCGGCGTCCAAACCCTGCAGCGGCTTCACAGTGGACGGCGGAGGGGCTCACACGACTCCCTGTGCAGACGCAGCTGCAGACACTTCTGAGAAGCAGGGCGATGGCAGCATACAGAAATCCAACCGTCCCTCTGGCCTCCAAAGCCACTGGGAAGCACGTCCCCCACCAGCCAAACTGCGGGGGGGAGCGCAGAGCTGAGGCGGGCCCCCTCCCCACCAGTGCAGCTCGGGCCCAGGGGCGGGGCTGGGGGACACCAGGGGTCTCGGGACCCGGACCCTCCCCGAGGACAGAGGAGCAAGACGGGACATGCCCGATAGCAAAGGGACCCAGCTTTACATTCTCACACATCACCCAAAGGAGTAACGGGTCAGAATTACTACAGCACTCAGCATGAAATGCTTTAAAACTGAGTAATACTAAGAATCAACGTTTAAAAAGTAGGTACCGTGTTGGGGAGGCTGAGCTTCACGGACCAGCTAACAGCACAGCCCAGTGCTTCTGGAAGAAACGCATCCAGGAGGAGGAAGCCATCCCCACAAAAGTAACCCAGAAACCAGGCAACCTGTCAACACTCACGAGAGGAGGACAAAGAGCCCTTCCCTGATGATCCTCATAGAAGACAAGGAGTATCTTAGAACCAAGTTCCTCTGACAAAAGCTTTTGTTCAAAAGACCCTAAAAGATTCATCACTGAGACCCTTTTCTAAACACATGGCAAAAGCTAAGGTTTTTTAAATCTCCAAAAGAAATTCATTTTAACAAAAAGTCTTGTCAAACCATTTTCTTCCTACAGTAATACCTGTATGATGGGATTTAATATACTCATAGCTGGCAGTTGATTTCAAAAGATTAAAACTAGCTTAAAAATGAATAGTGCATGATAAGAGAAAAGAAGTTAGTATGCTCAGTATTTTAATATTAAATTCTTATTTTTCACTGCTAAGGCTTTCTTTGAACATGTAACAAAACTAAAGAATTTCATAAATTTCTTTTAAAGCCTTCAGCTCTTTTAGCCTCTAAACAGGAAATTTCACAATTATTTCTCAACCTGTCCGGGCAAATAATTAGACTGCGACTACTGAACCCTGCATGGCCACCACGTGGGGCGCGGCTGGAGTGTGGGTGCGCGCGAGCCGGCGGGGGAGGAGGGCGCGGGGGGCGGGGCGGGGCTGGAGATAGTTACCCGGGGTTCCTCGGCTCACTGTCTCGGGCACTTCCTCCCTTCAGCTTCCTAACCAGCTTCTCACTGCTGCGTCTAATTGAAGCCCGGAGTTTGCTAAAGGAGCCACTGCGTTTTAAAGATCCAGTGCCATCCTGAAAGAGACGTGAACAAATGTGAAACTGCAAGGGGCTCTCCTCCCAGGAATCCACATCAGGCTGACCTGCCGGCCTGTGACTTGCTGCTTATGATCCCTACGGAAATTACCAATTTACCATGTATGTAAATACGCTTCAAATAAACTTCAAAGTCTTCCCATTTTAAATTTCATTAAAGGTAACCAAAAGAAAATGAAAACCTTTGAACATGAAAAAGCTTATTCAAACAAAAATAATAAAATCCCCAAAAGAAAAATTAATTACATTACTGTTTTAAAAGAAAAGATACACAGAAAGTCTCAAGGAAATTAAGGCAGCTTCCAGAAGTATCACCAAAATCAAACCCCAGGTTTAGTGACATGGAGGCCCTGGTCCACTCACGGTGCAGGACCCGGGGCAGCTGGTCTGACGCAGGCAGCGGCCTTTCGACAGCTCTGCCTGCGGCGACAGACACACTGCTGCTTCACTCGGGTTTAGAGGACTGTTTTATTACATGCTGATTATAAAAGTGGTGGGAAAAGTAAACAAAACATTCATTCTATACAATAAGTAAAAACCCTTAGACTTTCGCAGGAAACAAGAAAGTGCACCCAGCTTCCCCATTCTCGATTCAGACATTAATAACTGAAACACGCGGCAGAATCTGGGCATGAAAATCAAATACTCAAGAGGAAAACGTGTACAGAGCAACTTTTATTCTTAGAAGGAGCCACCTGGTTAGATGAACAGGAGACCCATCCCTCCCCCTCTAGAAGCTCCGGCAAGGCCGCATTCCATGGAAAGCGTGAGAAGTTCTATGAGGCAGACAGACACCAAGACACAGGTCAGTTGGAGTGAGTTTATTAGAAGTTAGAAAGACACAAATACACAAATCACTGAACACTTAAAGATTAGTAGAGAAAAGCAGAATTGCCAAAATTCCACACAGAGACTACACAGCAGATTCTACTTGAGCACGATCCAACGGGGAGCGCCCAGGGCCCAGGGTGGTCCCGCCAGGACCGCCGGGCGCCCTGGAGAGCACATGCCCTACTCTGAGAGCCTAGGAGGGTCACGGGCACCGTCATGCCACGGCAGGGACATGGGGGACTACCAACTACCTCTCACAAAGGGGACGACGGCAAGTAGCGCTTGGTCGTCTAACTCGTGTATCACACAGCAGACGGTGTATTAATACAGTCTGTATTACTAAGTACATATCTGGCAAAGCTACATGTATACAGAGATAAGGAACCCCCGACAGGACAGCAGCACCAGAAGGAGTGGCCAGTCAGAGAGAGAATCCTAGGGATGCTAGACAGCGGTCAGCACTGGAGAGAGAGGAGGAGCCCGTCATGCAGGAGACAGCGGGTGTCGCACAGGGCAGCTAGGCCTGTCAGACAGAAACGGAGAGAGAGCCCGGTGAGCGGGCGGAGGGCGCCCTCGCAGCGCCGCCCGGCCCACAGTATTTCTAGGTCACAGCTCCGTGGCAGCGTTTCAGCCGCTTGGGTCTTTGGGATTGCCTGCTGCCTGCTCCCGCCAGCCCCAGATAAAACAGGCCCTGGGCCTTCTGTACGCCACCTTTACTTCATCTACTCATCACGCCGAATCGTTGTCAGAATAAAATCCAACAGTTTAGAACATGGACTGGCACCGTGGCAGAAATCTCAATACACAACCGTGAAATGTCTTTGGAATTACTGTGCATAAGGAGATTCCGAAACGAAAAGCACAGTGGCCACAGGAAGACCCCACGGTGGGCGAGGAGTGCACTCATGCCAGCCTTGACCCAGAGATCCTGCAGCCCTGAGCTACACAGGGACCCCTGAACTCAGACAGGACTTCCTCTAAAATACACTGATATTTCAGACATTTTAAGAAACACTGGCTTTCAAAGTTTATAGCACATTTTAAACATGCAGTTGATAATCCAAAGTAAAAGTAACTATGGAAGCGGATCTCTGCGGCAGCGAGCATCCTGGTCCTGGCTGGCGGGGAGCCCGCCCGCAGGGACCTGCGCCCCGCCCACCCGCGCTGACTCACCATGCGATGCTGAGCAAGTCATTTAACCAGCCCGAGCTTCGTCTTTCTCATCTTTAAAATGGAAAAATAAAACTTGTTACCAACTCCCCATCTGTGCTGGGAGGACAAGAAAACACAAGTTCCTGCTGCTCTTCAGAAAAAGAACGTTATTAAAATGTTAATATAACTCTGAAAACAGTTTAACTTCCGTTCAAGTTCCGTTCACTTCAAAATTCAGTGCTACACTATAGAGTGTCATTTATAATATTCCTGTCCTAGACACTCAGAGTACGGGAGAGCCACTTCACTCGGGTTCCAGAATTCTCTCTCCCACACACGCACACATGCACTCTCTCCCCGCCCCCCACAGGGCAGGCAGGGCGGGGCGGGGCGGGGCGGGGCGGGGGGTGGAGCAGACCTGGGGACCGGTGCCGCCCTCCTTGCTCTCAGCCCCTGGGACCACCCCCTGGGACCCTCCCCTCAGAGAAGCATCAGGACAGCACCAACCCACCCAGACTGGGTGCGTTTCTACTCAGCACACACTTCAGGGGTGGGAAGTGGCCCTGCATTCAACTTGGAAAACAGTCTAGACCTCTATCCTGCCGCGGAAGAATCCCTGCATCAAAGGGCGGGCTTCCGAACAGACACTGAGAGCGCAAGGGAGGGGTGCAGGGCTGCACGGCAGTGCGCACTGGCCTCGGACTCAGGGGACTGGTACTTTTAAATTCTTTTCCTTTGCTATGTTCTCGTTGTCTTCCTAATGTCATTTTTTTGAAAATAAATATTAAACTCTTTGTAATTAACACTATATGTCATTCCCAGTAATCCTGGGAAGAGCTTACTGGGTGAGAAGCTTTCAGAATCATTAACATGGGGGGCAGCCTGACAAGAATGCTGACGAGAAGCGGGGCTCCTTCACAAGGACCCCGGCGCTCCAGGCTGATGCTCCACCCAGAACAGCAGGCGTGCGGCATCTCCTGGAAGCCTGGGGGGACCACTGCCAATCCAACTCCTTCGTCACAGAGCAGCCCTGCGGCTCCGCACGGGCCGCGGGGACCCAGGTCCAGGACTGACACACGTGGTCCGCAGAGACCCACGAGGCCAGTGTCACCCAGAAAGGGCTACTGTGCACACAGCGTCTGTCTTCAGAGGCAGGACCATGGAGACTTATCCTGAAAGTGACTGTCAGACCTGAAGAGTCTACCTAAAAACAACGCTTGATGGAGTTACACTTTCAGGTACTTCAATTACGGTCTTCATGGTACAGTAAAAAAGAACAGAACTGTACCTCTCTAAACAAATTATCTACCATGTTGAGAATCTGATTCTGAAACTTCACCTGAATTATTAGAATACGCCCAGCAGGCTTACTGCTCTCGTGTTTTAACAGCATATGATTCAGCTGGGTGCTGACCCAGCCGTGCAGCATCTGCCAGGGTCGTGATCATAACCCACCTGTCGTCTCCGACTGCCCTTCATGGTCAGGGTTATTTCTGAGTGCTGAGAAGGCCTGGGCCTGGGGTCCTGTGAAAGCCCAAGTGAGGGCTACTCAGCGCTTTCCCTCCACCTTCCAAACTTTTTAAGGAGCACTGAAACCCTTTTGTGTTTTTGTCCACTTGGCTCACATTACTTTATTTATCAGGGGACAAATTCTTTTACCCATGAAATCCTTTTTTAAAAAATTAAAATCTAACATAGAACCCCAATATAAAATAAAACCTAAATAGCATTTTCTCCTTGTGAGTGTGTACCAAGTCCTTATGATAGTGAAGAACAGGGCGGCAGGCTCGCAGAACCTGTGATCTGAAATGTTAAGTTACAGACAGGTCCAGCCTAAGCGCCTGCCTCAACTCTCAATTTATTTCTTTT